>NW_028283381.1:47500-647500 GCF_059441005.1 Hippichthys cyanospilos
AAGACGTGACTTGTGCTGAGATAAGCAGAGATGAGCAGAGATGAATGCTCTAAGTCAATACGGTAAATCAGATATGCTATTGGTCTTACAGTGTCAAAGTAACTTTTTCAGTCAGGGTTTTCTCTACTTCCTTCCATCCCAACCAGCTGTGCCATCAAGCTAGATAAAGGCGTTCGGCCAATAGCATATCGGCACTTCTGTGATTGACGTGTGACACCGGCCAATAGCATCTCCGTGAGTGAGACCGGGTGACCTTAATCGACCAATAGCATATTGGCGTCTCCTTGACTGACTGATAATTATTTGCACTTTTTTTTTAAACGGTTGGAATGTATTGACATCTTATTGATTAAAACACATTTAAATCTGTGACGATTTTTTGTCCTGCAATCGGCACACTTAATTTCATGTCAACTGTTTTTCCCGACGTGAATTGAGCACGGTGGAAGCGGAGAGGTGGTTGTGTGTGTTGCATTTACTAGGCAGCACACTTATGGCTTGTTCGAGCGTCAGTTCACCTTTGGTTACAACTCACAAAATTGCAACAATGACGCTGTCCCAATGCATATCTGGAGATCGCCGACTAACCTGACATGCAATCTTGTCTAGCAACCATTATATGGCGCTGTATCATCACCCGTAATAGGGTGCAGAGATTAACCTCTTGAGTTAATACGGCAACGCATATAGGCTATTGCTCTTACAGTGTTACAGTAACTCTTTCAGTCATGGTGCAAATCACGGAGATACTAAAACATCATCCTCTTATTTCTTCCTTTACCGCTGCTAGTAATTTTAGAAGCTATGTCTAAAGTTTGCAAAGTCTTCAAAACATTCCGTTTTTCACTCATTTTGTCTACTTCCTTCCATCCTGTCCCATCAAGCTAGATAAAGGCGTTCGGCCAATAGCATATCGGCATTTCTGTGATTGACGTGTGACGCCGGCCAATAGCATCTCCGTGAGTGAGACCGGGTGACCTTAATCGACCAATAGCATATTGGCGTCTCCTTGACTGACTGATAATTATTCGCACTTTTTTTTAAACGGTTGGAATGTATTGACAATTAATTAAAAAAAAAACACACATTTAAACCAATGACAATTCTTTGTCCTGCAATCGGCACATTTAATTTCATGTCAGCTGTTTTTCCCTTTAGCTGTACAAACACTACACTTAAATGGTAATATATTTAGACACCGTGAGTGAGACAGTCAGTGTGAGATTGTAAGACCAATAGCGTTCACGTTACCGCCATAAGTATCTATTAATGATTGTAGATGACGCAACTGCTGAATATATTGACGCAGTTAGGCAAGATCATTTCTACATACTCAATGGCTGGTTTGACGGAATGCTCGCAAGACGAGAGGTTTGCTCGTAAGCGGAGGACAAAATTCTCCCTGATCCACGCTCGTAAGGCGGAATGTTCGCAAATCAGGATGCTCGTAAGCAGGGGGCTGACTGTATATGTATATATATATGTATGTATATATATATATATATATATCTATATATATATATATATATATATATATATATATGTATATATATGTATGTATATATATATATATATATATATATGTATATATATATATATGTATGTATATATATATATATATGTATGTGTATATATATATATATATATATATATATATATATATATGTATGTATATAAGTATATATATATATATATATATATATACACATATATATATATATATATATATATATATGTATATATATATATATGTATATATATATGTGTATATGTGTATATCTTCTATCTTGTATCTATCTATCACTACTTCTATCACTTCGAGCCCCGGTTCGGGCAAATCGTGTTTCACGTTCACAGTTGTTTTTTCTCTTCTGCTTTTACTTCGGATCGTCCACACTTTTTTATGATTCAAACATTCGTTTTTTTTCAGTTTTCAACTTTGTATAGTTCATATTTCTTCACATTAACATTATTCCACAGTTCAACTTTCAGTTACATTTCAAGTTTTTCTACCGTAAAAATAGCCTAATGTTAAGTGAATGGTGTGATTCAAAAACATGCAGGATACAAGCCCTCGAGGACTGGAGTTTGACACCTATAGTTTAGTTACACAAAGTACTCCATTTCCCATGATGCCATTGGGCGGCGATCTTAGACCACCGAAGACTCCAACCCCCATCTGCCCTCATGGGCGGCCATCTTGGATATTTTATTGGACGTCTCATGACCTCTCACTACTGCTTCCACCTAGTATAGCATCTGGCTTGGTTAACTCAGCTTGATTCATACATTCAGTTTTTTTTCAGTTTTTCAACTTTGTATTATTCACATTTCAAGCAGTAAAAAAACGGAGAAAATTTGATTAGGGATCATTTTTTAAACTCCTGTTAATGAGCTAATCATTTGAATGAGGTGGATTGAATGAGGCGGATTGTGGATTGATGTGAAACAGTGAAGAAATGTGAATAATACAAAGTTGAAAACTGAAAAAAACTGAACGTATGAATCAAGCTGAGTTAACCAAGCCGGATGCTATACTAGGTGGAAGCAGAAGTGAGAGGTAATGAGACATCTAGTAAAATATCCAAGATGGCTGCCCATCTTGGATGATGGATGATGATGAACTCTGACCTACACCAACTACACCAAATACTACAGCTCCCATACACCCCTGTAAGGCAGCCATCTTGGACATTTGACAAACTCTCGCCCCAGCCCATTCACTTTGAATGGGGAAAAGTGGAAAAAAAATGTTTTTTTTGGAAACCCTCACGTGGAAATGAGCGGAACCACCTAACCACCACCTAACTCATGGACCATCATTGTGGATTTTTAGAGAAATCTCAGAAAAGAAGACTAGGACAAGCCTAGCTGCATAAACAGCAAAAAGAGTAACTCAGACCAGCCAAGATCGACTTTTCTATGCCGGGCATAGGGAAAAAAGCTTGGGCAAATGAACTCGTGGGTCTTCCAATGCTAGTTTCAGAGCCAGCCGGGCGCCACCGGCAGCCGGGCCAAGGTCCCGGCTCACACTTTCGTGCGTCAACAGCTCTATCTAAGGACAGGGTCAAGATGAACTAGGATTGCATTAATGGGTAACAATGAAATAAGCTCATAATGATAACAATCTAATATATGATTCCCTTCACATATCCTCCCTGATTATCATTATTAAAACACACCAAACGACGTCGAAAGCTATTGCTTGAGTGGGAAGAAAACTACCCAAAAACCCAGTAGGAAAAAGGTAGAAACCCTTCCCAAGCAAGAGCTTGTTACAAGAAAAAATAGAAAAAGCAAAAGCTAAAGCTCCTTTTGGTCCAATACATGTATATACACATCACAAACCATATCAACATCCTATGTCTAAAATCTTTTCCGTAGGTGCATCTTGAATGGTTCAGACAGTTGTTGAATCGTCGTCAGAGTCGGGGTCAGAGTCAACAGGTTAATAGTCAGTCATGGTCACGGTCACTTGCGCTGCTAACCCCAACAGCATCCATGATTTTGGTGGCACAGATCATACACAAGGGCACACCGCAGGTTATGCAGAGACATGACAGCAAGAGAATGCAGATGATGACAGAAGCAATGGCTACCGCCACGCCCGTCCAATTGCCAAAGAAGTCCTGCAACCAATGCAGGAAGGGGTTGAGCTTCAACTCCTTAGGTGGCTGGTCATGGGTTAAGTCTGCTAGTCCATATGGTCCTCCATATACTATTTCAAATGGCGATAAAGTTTTTCCTTCAGCGGAACAAATCTCATTTCTGTGGCCATAATAAGAATGCAATCTGGTCACTGTCTCTTTATCAATTGCATTGTTTTTATGCGTATGGCCTTGACTGTCCCATTTGTTCTTTCAATAAGCCCTCCTGATATTCAACAGTTCTCTAACTTTTGTAACAGCTTTTTTCACAAAATGTAATCAATTGTCACTTCTAATTACTCTGACTGCCAAATGTCAGTATGATTCGATTACACAATGCTTTGACAACTGTTTTTGCATCACAATGCGCTGTTGGGAATAAGTCAACCCACTTTAGGAATGCATCTAATATGACAAAACAATATTGCTTTCCTAATGCCTTATTTGATTCAATGTCATCCATATATATCATATGAAATGCTTCGGGTGGTTCTAGAAATTTGCCCCTATGTGGTCACAAATGAACTTGCGCATTATTGCAAAAACAGATATCACAACATTTACAAAAAACAAAACATTTTTGAGTATAAAAAGTGAACCCATATGCAACTGATCATGCATATTCCCCCTGTTGACACATGGCAAAGCTCATGTGTCAACTTTGCTGCTCATTCAAATCAAAATTTTAGTAACCATGGTTTTCTAACCGCCAATCTACTTTTTTCTTCAACATCTTGTTATGCTCCTTTATTTAGCCATTTTTGCTGCTCCAGTTTAGGAGCTGATGTTTTCCTTGATATCAAGATGTTCTGTGTGTCTTGTTCATCATGTAGTGTGTCAACGCGGCTGTCTTGTGCTTTGGCAACTGTTGGCACTCCTATGACTGTTTCTTTGGCTGCTTTGTTTGCCTAATCGGTTTCCTGCTGTAATTTGGTCATTTCTTTTCTTGTTGTGGTTTGGAAGCCGCGGTTAGCCCAAAGTTGATAAAACACATGCCATACTCGCTGTCTGTCCATATTGTAACATCTTTGCCTTCAAAAATTTCACACGCTTTGATCAGCGCGACCAATTCATCTGCTTGCAATGAACATGTCAATTTTAATGTTCCTTAAAACAAAATTTTAATATATGTAGTAACTACATATCCCACCCTTTTGCGGCCGTCTACCCCTTTGCTAGCTGAACCGTGTGGGGTGCCGTCTACAGGTGTGGGCAAAGGTGTCGCTGGGTTTGATGCTCCACATCTAACAATTATAATGTGTCCCTGTGATACAAGTAACGCGGTGCAATATAAATGTCATGCAGGCGATAAGAGTGTCATTTTTGGGAAGGGGGTTTCCAGCAACAAAACAAATACATAGGGAACCCTCAACGTGAGGGGGTGAAACAACACAACCTCCACTGAAGCCTCCCCAGCCAATGCTGCGGCCAGCACCACCTGAACGCCTTCAGGGGTCGGCCCAGCAACTGCATCCAATTCCTCAGAGTAAAATTTGACTGGCCTCAGTTTCCCATCATGCTTCTGCAACAAAACTGAAGTCATGAATCCCTGTTTAGCGGTCACTCTTTGCTCAAATGGTTTGCTGTAATCCGGTGGTGTTAATACGGATGAATTAAACCAATTCCAATTTCACACTGTCAAATGCCTCGTCAGCTTTTTTCATAAATGATATCAAATAGTGGCCTAGTCAATTCAAAACAATTTTTGGAATCCATATGTTACAATAATTATTCAGCCTCAAAAATGACATCATTTGTCTTTTAGTCTGTGTTTTTGGGCTTTCGCAATGGCCTCCTTTTGTCTGTCAGTAACAATTCTGCCATCCTTATCTCATTAGTTCTGCCAACCTTCTTCCATTTGTTTCCACTTGCCCAAAATATTTCTTGCCACAACGTCAACATTCTTATGCATTCAATTTTGTCTTTCAACTCTCTCTTACATCCTTCTTTTCCGCTACCACAATTCCTGTTTCCAACACAATGCACTTCCTCTTCTCCATCACACCAGAATGTCTGTTTTCTCACCTACATTTTTCTACTTTTCTTCTTCTACTCCACTCTCAGCTGAATAGTCGATTTATCTAATCTCTGAGTGTTGGAGGTCACTCACATCTACATTTTTGTTTGTAGTATAGTTCCATTTAGCCTTGCATTTTTTCAGCTGCTGTCAGTATTTTCAGCCTGTTTATCCATTATCTACCATAATGTGATTTGTTTTTAGAAAACTCTTGCAAACTATACTATATAAAACAATTAACATATCAACTGGTTCATCCTCCTTTTGCACAGTTGAATCTATTTTACTGTAAGATCTTATCATGCTAATCTCTCCAAACAATTATTACATATAAGGCATCAATCTTCTACCTTTTAGATTCATATTTTGTAAGGTGCCAGGCTTTCTTCCGCTTTTGCGTACTTGTTTTTTTTGAGCAGGGCCAGTATACAAAAATAATTCTGCCCTTTCTGCCTCCTTTTGTCTTAACATGCAGGGTTTGCTACTTGGATCATGAAATACAACTCCCTATCTTGTATCTATGCAATTTTCTATACAGGTGTGGTTGGTAGAGAAGGGTCGCATTCCTGTTTTCAGAAAGTGGAGGATAAATTACAACAAAAAAAAAAAGGTCGCAGTCGCGGTCAAAAGTGGGGGCAGAAGCCTCTGATTGCCACCCCTGCTCTCCGCGCCTCTGTTTGTCCCGTTATCTGCAATTCTCGCAAGCAGCTTTGTTTGGTGTCTACTTGGCTGTTTTATCTTCTCTACAGGTCATTTAGTGGCTGCTGCTATTTCCAGATTCAACTTTTTCTCTTTTATCGATTTTGCTATTTGAAATTTTTCTTCAGCTTTGTTCTACCAAATTCAGTGGTCTCTATCAATTTGCCAATTTCAAATATTTTCCACTTTGATGAACAACAACAGCAACAACAACAAAATCAACTTTAGCAAAAACGACAATTCTCACAACTATGACAACAACAATAACAGCAACACATGCAGCAAACTGTGTGAAAATTTCAACAGAGCAAGCTTCACAAACTTACACTCACAATCACTTCTCATTTTCATACCACAGTCTCCCAAGCTGGCTATCATACGACAACATGCCTACATGTTATTAAGCTATGAAAACACAACATTTATAATTCAACGTCATTTGGCTATCCACCCCTGGCATAGCCTCACATATAACACAACAACTTTGTGTATTTTATTTGTGTTTCAACCACTAATTATTCATTCCGAGTTAATCTACCATTTGAAAACATCCTAATTCTTAATTTAGTCTCAACTGATCCCATAATACATTTTTCCATTTTTCTTATTTCTCCCTGTGTGCTGAGAATTAACCCTGTGAATGGACCAGTTTCTGCCCACAAACCTCAGGTTTGAAACCATCTCAAATTTGTCATTTTGACTTTTAGCCATGCAGACTAGATCAAGACCCATCTAACAATGTATTTTAGCCAAATTTTAACAAATATCATTGTTTATTTCTAACAATCTAACATGCAAACATGTAACACACCAATAGTTACACACCAGCAAACTGACAGATAAACACACAGATCCACATCACACAACATGCAGTTTACAACGTATATGCGGACTTTGTTAAGCACGTACAAGACACATGTTTTGCACACACCATTTCAAATGGCATCACTCCTTTGGCTTCATGTCAACCCTCAGTATTTAGATGTGGAGCTGAGACCCAGTCCCGAAAAGGGTCTTACTGCCGTGGCCACGGTCTTGCCTGGTTGTCAACTCCGCCTCTGAAAACCTCAGGTGTCTGGGTTTAAGAACATAGTGGTAAACTCAGGTGCGAATTGTTGGTGTCTGTTTTCCACCGTTAATTTGGGTTTCCTGTCTGGCTGTGTTAGTTGCCGAAAGGTTAGTGGCTGCGGTCAAATCATCATCTGCTTTCCTTTTTTTCTCAGCCACCTTCCATTTTTGTTTCGGTTTGGCTCTATCAACTAAAGCCTTGCATTTAAACCACTGTTAATCATCACTGTTTTCAATCCTTTCCCTGTCCTTCAATGACAACTTCCGCAACACTTTCTCCAAATCCACCACAATCATCCACGTCTCCTGAAAAACTGTATTGGATTTTCCATTTTTCCACATACTTAGTACTTTCTTTGCTATCTATCTCTGCCCGACGTACTTTTTCCTTCGATTCATCCACAAAACAACAACATTCCTTTTCCCATTTTGCCTCCTTGGGACGATTTGCGGCCTTGGACGACTTATTATTTATATTTTTTTTTCCTCATGATTAACTATGTTTCCTTCGTCATGGGAGAAATGCTACGTGCCTGGTCTCGTGTCGGATACCGAGCTTCTACCTCGAAAGGCGGATATCCCCAGGTGTTTATACTCACGATCGTTTCACCAGTTTTAGATTTCCCGTCACTCAGGACAACCACTCCACATTCATTCCCCACTCATACATCAGAGAAATGATCAGTAACTGTGCACCGGATGTTAAACTTTCTCTTTTTTAAGTCAGGCTGTTTGTTTAAAGTCCAATTGACAATACGTTTAAGGTCCAATGGACCAGCCAGTCTCGTCAGACTGAACCTGTCAAGACGTTCGTTTAAGGTCCAATGGACCAGCCGTTTAAGGTCCGATGGACCGTTCGTTTAAGGTCCGATGGACCGCTCGTTTAAGCTCCGATGGACCGCACGTTTAAGGTCCGATGGACCGTTCGTTTAACATCCGGTGGACAATTCAGACTCGTCAGACTGACCTTTGTTCTTGGAATCTCTCCGCTGGTCGAGTCACTCTGGTTCGTTGGATGGTGTTTGCGTTCCTCCCGTGAGCGGTGTCCGACGTCTGGCCTCGTGGAAAGGAGGGCTTCCAGAATCCAATGGATTCTGACGGTATACCGATTGGTTCAGCTTTCGTCGATCGTCCACAGAAGAGAAGGCTTCTTAACCATCCAGCTCGAACGGACCAAGTTAGAATGTCAGAGAAATCTCAGAAAAGAAGACTAGGACAAGCCTAGCTGCTTAAACAGCAAAAAGAGTAACTCGGACCAGCCAAGATCGACTTTTCTGTGCCGGGCATAGGGAAAAAAGCTTGGGCAAATGAACTCGTGGGTCTTCCAACGCTAGTTTCACTGCCCAGCTGTCCCCCCCCTGGCTTTTATTGAGCAAAAGCATAGCAGATTACAAGACACAACAAGAGAGCCAGTCGGCGCCACCGGCAGCCGGGCCAAGGTCCCGGCTCACACTTTCGTGCGTCAATCTAAGGACAGGGTCAAGATGATACCGCTTTATTGTGTGAAGGTGGAACCTTCACACATGTTATTCTACCGCTTTATTATTGTGTGAAGGTGGAACCTTCACACTTGTGTTTTTCTCCACCTTTATTAATACTATTTTTATTATTTATTTTATAATTCCAACCACTTATAAGATTCGTTTTAGCTCTTTTCCAGTCCGATCATTTCGGTCCGTTCGAATTTCATATCATTCCACATATTCATGTTTAGTGCGGGTCTATTTTTCAAGTTTCAATTTTTCATCGTTTCCCTACAATTCAAGTTTTTCTACCTTAAAAATGGCCTAATGTTAAGTGAATGGGGTGGTCTTCGTACTTTATTTTTAAACTTTAACGGTTTCCGCATTTCCTGTGTCCCCGTGGCTCATGGGTAGTGTTGCCGTATTCCCACTTCATGTTCGTGGTTTCAATCCCAGGTTGCGTCTATTCGCACATTCAGTGTTTTTATTTCAGTTAATTCCGTATTTTCTTTTTTCTTTCAACTCCTTCCCAGTTCATCCAATTCATGCCGTTCAAACTTCATATCATTCCACATATTCATGTGAAGTGCTTTTGTATTTTTGAAGGTTCAACTATTCGTTGTTTTCCTACAATTCACGTTTTTTTATACTATTCATATTTAAAGTATTTAGCCTTTTCAAAGTGTTCTTACTTTCATTTCATCTTTCTTTTCATTCCACAGTTCAACTTTTTTCAGTTTTTTAACTTTGTATTATTCGTAGTTCTTCGCAGATTCACGTTCAAACATACTTCATTCTCTTTATGTAAAGCTTTCACAGTGTGGGTTGACGTGGCCCAGTGGTAGAGTTGTCGTCTTCAATATGTCCCTCCTCTGGTTCGAAGCCCGGTTCGGGCAAATCGTGTTTCACGTTCACAGTTCTTTTTTCTCTTCCGCTTTTACTTCGGATCGTCCACACTTTTTTATGATTCAAACATTCGTTTTTTTTCAGTTTTCAACTTTGTATTATTCATATTTCTTCACATTAACATTATTCCACAGTTCAACTTTCAGTTACATTTCAAGTTTTTCTACCGTAAAAATGGCCTAATGTTAAGTGAATGGTGTGATTCAAAAACATGCAGGATACAAGCCCTCGAGGACTGGAGTTTGACACCTATAGTTTAGTTACACAAAGTACTCCATTTCCCATGATGCCATCGGGCGGCCATCTTAGACCACCGAAGACTCCAACCCCCATCTGCCCTCATGGGCGGCCATCTTGGATATTTTATTGGACGTCTCATGACCTCTCACTACTGCTTCCACCTAGTACAGCATCTGGCTTGGTGAACTCAGCTTGATTCATACATTCAGTTTTCTTTCAGTTTTTCAACTTTGTATTATTCATATTTTAAGCAGGAAAAAACTGAAAAAGTTTGATTAGGGATCATTTTTAAACTGTTAATGAGCTAATCATTTGAATGAGGTGGATTGAATGAGGTGGATTGTAGATTGATGTGAGTGACGAAATGTGAATATTACAAAGTTGAAAAACTTTGTATTTTCTCTTCTGCTTTTACTTCCGATCATCCACACTTTTTTATGATTCAAACATTCGTTTTTTTTCTTCAGTTTCTCAGTTTTTCAACTTTGTAGGATTCATAATTTTTCACAGATTCACATCATTCAACAGTTCAACTTTTTTCAGTTTTTCATTCATCTTCAAATTCCACAGTTCAACTTTTTTTCAGTTTTTCAACTTTGTGTTCATATTTCTTCACAGATTCACACCATTCAATCGTTCCACATCATTTCACTTTTCAACTCCCAAACCTTCAACGGTTTCACCTTCACACGCAATTTCTTCAGGAATTGCACTTTTTCTAGTTATGTGATGGTGAAACATTCACACTTATGTTTTTCTCCACCTTTATTGTGTGAAGGTGAAACCTTCACACTTATTTTTTCTCCATCTTTATTATTATTGTGTGAAGGTGAAACCTTCACACTTATGTTTTTCTCCACCTTTATTATTATTGTGTGAAGGCGAAACCTTCATAATTATGTTTTTCTCCACCTTTATTGTGTGAAGGTGAAACCTTCACACTTATGTTTTTCTCCACCTTTATTATTATTATTTATTTATTCTATTCCGACCGTTTTTTGGGTTCGTTTTAACTCTTTCCCGGTTCATTCATTTCATACCGTTCAAACTTCATATCATTCCACATATTCATGTTTAGTGCGGGTCTATTTTTCAAGTTTCAACTTTTCATCGTTTTCCTACAATTTAAGTTTTTGTACCGTAAAAATGTCCTAATGTTAAGTGAATGGGGTGGTCTTCGTACTTCATTTTTTAAACTTTAACGGTTTCCGCATTTCCTATGTCCCCGTGGCTCATGGGAATTGTGTACCGTATTCCAACTTCATGTTCTTGGGTTCAATCCCAGGCTGCGTTTTTTCGCATATTGTGTTTTTTTTTTCCAGTTAATTCCGTATTTTCTTTTGGTTTCAACCCCTTCCCAGTTCATCCAATTCATGCCGTTCAAACTTCATATCATTCCACATATTCATGTGAAGTGCTTTTGTATTTTTCAAGGTTCAACTATTCCTCGTTTTCCTACAATTCACGTTTTTATACTATTCATATTTAAAGAATTTAGCCTTTTCAAACTGTTCTTACTTTCATTTCATCTTACTTTTCATTCCACAGTTCAACTTTTTTCAGTTTTTTAACTGTATTATTCGTAGTTCTTCATAGATTCACGTTCAAACATGCTTCATTCTTTTTATATAAAGCTTTTACAGTGTGAAATGCCATCGCTCCGCCATGGCCCAGCGGTAGAGTTGTCGTTTTCAACATGTCCCTACCCTGGTTCGAGTCCCGGTTCGGGCAAATCCAGTGTCACTGTTTTTCAACTTCAACTTTGTAGGATTCATAATTTTTCACAGATTCACATCATTCTACAGTTCAACTTTTTTCAGTTTTTCATTCATCTTCAAATTCCACAGTTCAACTTTTTTTCAGTTTTTCAACTTTGTATTAAAGGAATATAAGAGTTTGAGCTTAAAGTAGTTCATTAGATGTTGCTACATTCTGTGTATGAGAGTGTGAGACTGTAAAGTGAACAAAACAATATGGGGTGCAAGGGAGTGTAAGAATGGAATGTTTCAGAGCAAACGGTGCTAGTCGCGGGGACGAGATGACCTTGGCACCTGGTGAAAAACAACTTTGAGGAAAACTACAACCAGGAGGAGTAAGCAAGCAATTCTGCAGGGGAAGAAAGACCAATGAGAGCAAGCTAAAGTTAACAACAGTATACACATAGCCAATAAAATAATGCCAGGATGCCTTTGTTGATGTGCCATTTGCATATTGTGTGGTATAACTCATTGCTGGGCAACTCGGATGAGAGTACGTCTGCTGGTGGCAACAGCGGCGTACAGGGCTGTATTGACAGGGACCCGAGATCCAGGTGCTTGTATTAGATCTGCGTGTTGGGAATAAATCCACTCGTGTGTGAAAATGCCGGCTTCCTGATACCTTTCTATTGCAGAACGAGCCCGCAAATTGTTGGATGAGTGGCAGTTGGGTAAGGTCACAAATTGGAGTCAGATTACTAACTTGAGTTTATGTTGAATTAGAAATAAAATTCCAACAGTATTCATATTTCTTCACAGATTCACACCATTCAATCGTTCCACATCATTCCACTTTTCAACTCCCAAACCTTCAAAGGTTTCACCTTCACACGCAATTTCTTCAGAAATTGCACTTTTTCTAGTTGTGTGAAGGTGAAACCTTCACGCTTATGTTTTTCTCCACCTTTATTGTGTGAAGGTGAAACCTTCACACTTATGTTTTTCTCCACCTTTATTATTGTGTGAAGGTGAAACCTTCACACTTATGTTTTTCTCCACCTTTATTATTGTGTGAAGGTGAAATCTTCACACTTCTGTTTTTCTCCACCTTTATTATTATTGGGTGAAGGTGAAACCTTCACACTTATGTTTTTCTCCACCTTTATTGTGTGAAGGTGAAACCTTCACACTTATGTTTTTCTCCACCTTTATTATTGTGTGAAGGTGAAACCTTCACACTTATGTTTTTCTCCACCTTTATTATTGTGTGAAGGTGAAACCTTCACACTTATGTTTTTCTCCACCTTTATTGTGTGAAGGTGAAACCTACACACTTATGTTTTTCTCCACCTTTATTATTATTGTGTGAAGGTGAAACCTTCACACTTATGTTTTTCTCCACCTTTATTATTATTATTTTTATTTTTTTTATTCCGACCGTTTTTTAGGTACGTTTCAACTCATTCCCAGTTCATCCAATTCATGCCGTTCAAACTTCATATCATTCCACATATTCATGTTTAGTGCGGGTCTATTTTTCAAGTTTCAACTTTTCATCGTTTTCCTACAATTTAAGTTTTTGTACCGTAAAAATGGCCTAATGTTAAGTGAATGGGCTGGTCTTCGTGCTTTATTTTTAAACTTTAACGTTTTCGATATTTCCCATGTCTCCGTAGCTCATGGGATTTGTGTATCGCATTCGCACTTCATGTTCGTGGGTTCAATCCCAGGCTGCGTCATTTTTTAGTTGTGTGAGTCTTTTTTAGTTAGTGCGGGTCTATTTTTCAAGTTTCAACTTTTCATCGTTTTCCTACAAT
Source organism: Hippichthys cyanospilos (assembly GCF_059441005.1). Classification (NCBI taxonomy): domain Eukaryota; kingdom Metazoa; phylum Chordata; class Actinopteri; order Syngnathiformes; family Syngnathidae; genus Hippichthys; species Hippichthys cyanospilos. The sequence goes on from NW_028283381.1 coordinate 61,055, forward strand.
TTAAGTTTTTGTACCGTAAAAACGGCCTAATGTTAAGTGATTGGAGCGTTCTTCCTACTTCCTTTTAAAGCGTTCACGGTTTCGTCATTTCCCGTGGCTCAGACGTTCTGATGACGTATATCTACTACATGTTCGTGCGTTCGATCCCCGCTGTGTCTTTTCACACATTCAGTGTTTTTTTTCAGTTAATTCAGTATTTTTTTTTTTGGTTTCAATTCCTTCCCAGTTCATCCAATTCATGCCGTTCGAACTTCATATCATTCCACATATTCACGTGAAGTGCTTTTTTATTTTTCAAGGTTCAACTATTCATCGTTTTCCTACAATTTACGTTTTTTATACTATTCATATTTAAAGAATTTAGCCTTTTCAAACTGTTCTTACTTTCATTTCATCTTTTCATTCCACAGTTGAACTTTTTTCAGTTTTTGAACTTTGTATTATTCGTAGTTCTTCATAGATTCACGTTCAAAAATACTTCATTCCCTATATTTCAAGCTTTCCCAGTGTGGTCTTACACTGCCCCCCAGTGGCCCAGTGGTAGAGTTGTCATCTTCAACATGTCCGTGTCCCGGTTCGGGCAAATCGCGTTTCACGTTTACAGTTCAACTTTCAGCTACAATTCAAGTTTTTGTACCGTAAAAATTGTCTAATGTTAAGTGAATGGTGTTGTTAAGAAGTTTCTGATTATACTTAACGATTTCGTGTTTGAATCGTTCTGTTATTACTATAATAAAAAAGCTTGCAGCTCATTGGATAGCTCGTGGCGTCTCATTTGCATCGATCGTGACTACTCATTTGCATCGACCGTGACTACTCATTTGCATCGACCGTGACTACTCATTTGCATCGACCGTGACTACTCGTTTGCATCGCTCGTAGTAATTCTGGAGACGCCTCTTCCGGTCATTGCGTGATAGAACATAATACAAATGTGAATAAATGAAAACACAGTCCACACTAAATAAGATACAATACCAGTACATCTAAAAAACATACATGAAATGAAAATAAGAGAAACATATTTATAAAAAAAAAAGACCGAGGAAAATGCAACGGCAGCGACGACGAAAGAGGAATCCACACAATAATGGGTGAAATAAAAGCAACTATACAAACCAACAACAATACATTGCAAGTCTAACACGAAAAAGAATAACGTGGAGGTGAAGCCAAGCCACAGAGGGAACAAGGAAATGCCTCAGAAAGAGTGGCAACAAGTGTGGCTACCGGTTGCAGCAGCCACAGACGAACATGGAAATGCCTCGGAAAGAGTGGCTACTGGTGGCATCAAGTGTGGCTACCGGTGGCAGCAGCCACAGACGAACATGGAAATGCCTCGGAAAGAGTGGCTACTGGTGGCATCAAGTGTGGCTACCGGTGGCAGCAGCCACAGACGAACATGGAAATGCCTCGGAAAGAGTGGCTACTGGTGGCATCAAGTGTGGCTACCCGTGGCTCTCGGTGGCAGCTGCCACACAGTCGCCACACTGCATGCCGCTGCCACAAAAAGAGCCTGCTCTTTCTCCGAGGAAGTTTGATCCGTCAGCCGCATAAACCAATTTTTGACGCACGGATATGTGTTCCTATTTTACAATAATCGCGATAGCGCGTTGTCTGAGGTTGCTACGGCATTATTTTCAATAAAAGAAGCAGTCAGACTAACCATTGCCCAAGTCCATCCTTGTTCGCACACATGCAGGAATATTACTAAAATTGAGTGTCGTCTAAAGGTTATGACGTGTCTAGCCGAATCAATTAAGAGTGCCCCTGTAAAAGGACACGGAATTGTATTCCATTTTACTTTATAAATTGTTGTCTTTTGGCATACGCGCGCGATCATAAACTTGTTGAAACACAGATGTCGCTTAACATTGGGTATTTATGGTCAAATGAACTCAAACCTCGTCGCGCAGAAAAGGAGAAGCAAAATCTCGGAGCGCATTTAACACAAACTGGCGAGGCGGTCAATGACCGCTCACAATGCCAACCCTCAAAACATAGCGGAAAAAAATAAAATGTTTAACAAAAAAAGGACGTGCGGCTTCATTACCTAATTAAGGGGGATGCACAGGTGCCGGTTGTCAAGCCCTTGTGTGCTTCTCGATGTTATTATTACGCTTTTTAAATAGTAAAAAATATGTGGTCACTGAAGGCATTGAGATAGGATGCACAACAGCCATTACAGTTTTGCGGCCTTTACCGTTTTAATTTCTAAACCCCCCTTCCCGTGAGTAACCGTCTAATTGATAATTATAACTGATCATTTGCAGCTGTCCGCCTTAAGGTGCAGGACTGCTTTAAAAAGGGGCTCACCTCTCATTAGCTCACTTTTCACAGGCTTTGCAAGAGAGAAGTAAGCAATTTGGCTACAGAGAGCTGCATACTTTCCCCACAATATTGTCCTGCGTGTTTCGGTTTTACCTAGTGAAACCTCTTTGTGAAATTTCCGTTTTAAAATCTGCAAACTACATTGGGGTGACTGGACAACTCAAAATGTATTAAAGCGACACAAAATTTGAAAATATTTCATATAGAAAGCATTGTTGCACATTTCAAAATATGTAGTATTAGCTTTATTTTCCGTAACATTGCATTATGTTCTGTAAAAGCTGTTAGAAGTCGGTGGGAGCCTGTGGAAAAACAAACATCTCGGCAAGCTGGCACGTGGGGGATTTAAAAAAAAAAAGAACTCAGCTGGAGGAAAAATCACCTAGGAGTTGGGGTCATTGTTACAAGTGTTTGGAGAAAATTGCTGGTAGCCAACAAATAATTGGAAATGTCGATTTTATTTAATGCTCTCCTAACCCACATATTTCATAATTGCAATCTTTCATTGATTGCATTTGCCAGTCTTCTTTTTTTTTTTTCCGGTGGCTGTTGTGGTGATGTTTTTTTTTTTTTTTTTTAATTCTGAATCAATTATTTTAATTCACAATAAACCGGTCCTAAGCACTAGAATATGTTGGTCACTTTTTTTTTTACATGCGCCCGAAAGAAGTGTTCTTACCGCGTCTTCACTCACATTGAACGTGATTGGCACGTGGTAGCTTCTGCTTGTGCACAGATCTGACACCAAATGGAACCTAAAAATAATTGCGCTCAACTTCATTGACTTACTCAAACGACATTTTATTTTGTCGCATTAAAAACTATTATAATGTTAATATAAAACAATTTAATTGTATTGTATAATTAAACTGACTACTACATTGTCATTTAAATAGCTGCTTTGTGGTCTTCCCTTTAGCCATTCAAGTGGAAAGTGTCTTTCATTTTATTGCTACATTTTTAATGAGTTTGTCTGAGACTTGGTACTACTTTGTACTGTTTCAGCAACTTTCCACACATTTACAATGTATAAAAGAAAAAAACGGGCCTCTCACTTGTCTTTCTCTTTCTCTTTTAGAATGTCGATGCTGAAAGCGAAAGTGGTCGCTCTCCGACCTAAATCTACGGCGACATCGTGGAGCCTGTCACCAAACGGCACACTGAAAATGGAGTGCTGCCATAACAACATAGCTGTTGCCCTCTGTGATGGAGAAAACACTTACAAATTGGTTCTTTTCGAACATTTGGCAGTAAAAGTCACAGAGGGCAACAGCTATGTTTTTTTTAAATTGCGCGGTCAGCCAAAGCAGCCCCAACGTGCTGCTCTGCAGGCGGGGCACAAAAATATTCTCCGGGCCCCAAATAAACCCAACCCCTCAATTGGAGGATGAAGCCAAAACTCTCCTCTACCTCCCATCACTTCAATCATCCCTCCTGGAAGTTATTCATCGGCTTCCTGAGGGGATGGTGTCAGTGAATGGCCAAATAACCGACGTAAGTTTATTGAGTCGCTCATGTACTTATATACACACTGGGGCACATGGATTCATATAGTCACAAAGAAGGCTCTGTAAATCTATACAAGAATACAAAAAAATATCCACACATTTAACGGTTATACTGCATATCCTCTCATTTTGGAGGTAAATGCTAATTGTGTGTGTGTGTTCGCGTGTGCATGTATTTCTCTCGCTCTCTCTAATACACACACCCAAAGGTGACAGGAGGAAGAAAAGTACTGTTTCGGCGACACTTAACCTTGTTTCTATATTTATTTGGTCCACTTAAGATCCGTCCGATACGCATGGTGAAACTTCGCAGGGAGCAGCCGGTACCCATGCGGCAAATCACCATAAGAAAAGTAAGTACCCCCATTTTAATCTTCCTGTTGCACTTCACAAGTAAAGTGTGATTTTTTTTTTTTTTTTTCCAACCTATTGCAGGATGAGGCGGCGATCAAGGTGACTCTGTGGAGGGAGGCCAACCTGTATAAATTAGAGTTGGGGGGAACCTATATTTTTACTCATCTAACCGCAAAGGTCAATGAGTATGGTTTGAGCCTTCACACCACACAGTATACAGAAATTGATGTGAGTAGATAACTGGTCCTATTCTGTGTCTCTTCTATTCAAAAGGTGCCTTCCTATTTATAGACCCCCATCGTTGAGCTAGATGTGTACTTAGTCCAATAAAGATGGTCTTAAATCCCATGCTTAGATATTAAGGCATAAAAATCTGTCTAAAATTCACCTTAACCGCTTGTTTTTTTTTTTTGCTCATGAATTTGATTTTAATCTTTCCACTCAACGGGGCATATGTGCGCACAGAAGATTTTGATCTTTGGCTGTTACGTGGAGGGGACTGACGTAGAGTTGCTCCAGGCTGGAGGGAAGACTTTAAAGATGTCGGTGGAGGTATGGCAGAAGGCCTTTCAGGAGCCTCCCCAAATTCCCTCCGATGGCCTCCCACTCTATTTAACTTTTTCTAATGGTCATTGTACAAATGTGGTTACAGATGAGTGATTTTTTTTGTTTTTTTTTGTTTCTTGGTTAATAAAATTGTCCATGTATGTCAATTGTTTGGGAGTGAGTTTGCAGAGAATTATTGTCAAATGCATAGCACAAAACCACACCGAACATTTTGCGAAGGTACAATGTCTAAGTACACAATACCTTCGTTGTATCGAAATGAGCCTTGTGCATCGTTTGAAGTTACAGCAAATTCATGCTCTGTAAAGATTACTATGGCATTTTTAAAATTTCATCATTTGTAAGCATAGAATTATGAAACGTTTAAAAGCCCATGGTGTAATTTTTCACCCAATGCAGGTTTTTCTTGAGGTTTTTTTTTTTTTTTGTCACAGCAAAAAGCTTTAAAAAAATAATTCCGTAGATTAACGAAGTATTTCAAAAGGGACTATTTTCTCAATTCCTAATGCTTAAATATGGGCACTACATTTTTAGTGTTTTCTCTTGATCTTTCATTCTCACTCTTTCACTAGCTAGCTGGCTGTTGGTAGATATGGTGTGTGTGTGTTTGCACACGCGCACTCGTGTGTGTGTATATGTTATGCGGAAGAGGCTTTTTGACAATTGATTACATACGCCACAGATTGTCTGGGCCTTCCCACGGGTGACAGCCTTCGTGGTCAAGTTATTAAGAACACCTCATATTGTCGCTCCTACGTTTCCAATCTTCCAATCTCACAAAGTAGCACCACATGCTGTGACATTTTGTATGGTGTAACTATTGTATTACAGTTTCTATTATTCAAACCATTCAAACATTCCACATCTTTCCACAGTTCAACATTTTTCAGTTTTTCAACTTTTGTATTTTTCACATTCGTATTATAAGCCTATTCATACTGTTCTTACTTTGTATTCAGTTTTTATGAATTATACCATTCATATATTCCACAACATTCCACAGCTCAACTTTTTCAGTTTTTCAACAATGTATTATTCACATTTATATTATTTGGCCTATTCAAATTGTTCTTTTTTTGTATTAATCACAGTTTCTATTATTTAAACCATTCAAACATTCCACATCATTCCACAGTTCAACTTCTTTCAGTTTTCAACTTTGAATTTTTCACATTCACTTTATTTAGCCTATTCAAACTGTTCTTACTTAGTATTCAGTTTTTATGAATCATACTTTTTCAGTTTATCAACTTTTGATTTTTTGCATTTCACGGAGTCGCACCGTTCAAACATTCCACATTTTTCCACGTTTCTACTCCCAAACTTTCAACGGTTTCACCTTCACACGCAATTACTTCAGGAATTGCACTTTTTCTAGTTATTATTTTTATTATTATGACCGTTTTTTAGGTTTGTTTTAACTCTTTTCCAGTTCATCCATTTTATTCCGTTCAAACTTCATATCATTCCACATATTCATGTTTAGTGCGGGTCTATTTTTCAAGTTTCAAATTTTCATCGTTTTCCTACAATTTAAGTTTTTGTACCGTAAAAATGTCCTAATGTTAAGTGAATGGGGTGGTCATCGTACTTTATTTTTAAACTTTAACGGTTTCCGCATTTCCCGTGTCCCCGTGGCTCATGGGTATTGTGTGACGTATTCCAACTTCATGTTCGTGGGTTCAATCCCAGGTTGCGTCTTTTTGCACATTCAGTTTTTTTTTTTCAGTTAATTCCTTATTTTACTTTTGGTTTCAACTCCTTCCCAGTTCATCCAATTCATGCCGTTCGAACTCCATATCATTCCACATATTCACGTGAAGTGCTTTTGTATTTTTCAAGGTTCAACTATTCATCGTTTTCCTACAATTCACGTTTTTTATACTATTCATATTTAAAGAATTTAGCCTTTTCAAACTGTTCTTACTTTCATTTCATCTTACTTTTCATTCCACAGTTGAACTTTTTTCAGTTTTTTAACTTTGTATTATTCGTAGTTCTTCACAGATTCACGTTCAAACATACTTCATTCTCTTTATTTAAAGCTTTCACAGTGTGGGTTGACATCGCCCCCCCGTGGCCCAGTGGTAGAGTTGTCATCTTCAACATGTCCGTGTCCCGGTTCGGGCAAATCGCGTTTCACGTTTACAGTTGTTTTTTCTCTTCTGCTTTTACTTCGGATCATCCACACTTTTTTTTTATAATTCAAACATTCGTTTTTTTTCAGTTTTCAACTTTGTGTTCATATTTTTTCACACATTCACATCATTCCACAGTTCAACTTTGTATTATTCATATTTCTTCACATTAACATTATTCCACAGTTCACTTTCAGCTACAATTCAAGTTTTTCTACCGTAAAAATGGCCTAATGTTAAGTGAATGGTGTGATTCAAAAACATGCAGGATACAAGCCCTCGAGGACTGGAGTTTGACACTTATAGTTTAGTTACACAAAGTACTCCATTTCCCATGATGCCATCGGGCGGCCATCTTATACCACTGAAGACTCCAACTCCCATCTGCCCTCATGGGCGGCCATCTTGGATATTTTATTAGCCATCTCATTACCTCTCACTACTGCTTCCACCTAGTACAGCATCTGGCTTGGTTAACTCAGCTTGATTCATACATTCAGTTTTTTTTTCAGTTTTTCAACTTTGTATTATTCATATTTCAAGCAGTAAAAAAAACTGAAAAAGTTTGATTAGGGATCATTTTTAAACTGATAATGAGCTAATCATTTGAATGAGGTGGATTGTGGATTGATGTGAAACAGTGAAGAAATGTGAATAATACAAAGTTGAAAAACTTTGTATTTTCTCTTCTGCTTTTACTTTGGATCATCCACACTTTTTTATGATTCAAACATTCGTTTTTTTTTCAGTTTCTCAGTTTTCCAACGTTGTAGAATTCATAATTTTTCACAGATTCTCATCATTCTACAGTTCAACTTTTTTCAGTTTTTCATTCATCTTCAAATTCCACAGTTCAACGTTTTTTTCACTTTTTCAACTTTGTATTCATATTTCTTCACAGATTCATACCTTTCAATCGTTCCACGTAATTCCACTTTTCAACTCCCAAACCTTCAACGGCTTCACCTTCACACACAATTTATTCAGAAATTGCACATTTTCTAGTTATTATTATTATTCCGCCCTGTTTTTCGGCACGTTTCAACTCATTCCCAATTTATTTAATTCACCCCGTTTATTTTCATGTTATTCCACTTATTCGGGAATGAGGGCTTTCCATTTTTCACATTCCAAATATTCACAGTTTTCCCAGAATTCCCGGTTTTCCACCCCAAAAAGTTCCATTGACTTACATTGGGTATTTTTTTTTTCATTATTACAGCTTTCCCTTTTAATATTTTCAATATTTAACTCATACATCTCGTCTTAGGGATCCTTCCCATCATTCCAGTAATTAATACGTTTCAATATTTTCCCATAATTCCATATTTTTCCATCTTTAAATATTCATAATTCATTTCCAATGGGAGGGCTTCCTATTCATTCCCAATGGGAGATTGAACATTTCACATTTTGAGCTTTCCTTATTCATATTCATAACATTTAACTCATTCATTCTGCCTTATGGGTCATTCCCATCATTCTTTGAGTTCATATTTATTCATATTTTCCCATAATTCCATTTTTTTCACCTATAACAATTCATAATTCATTCCCAATGGCCGATTTAACATTTCTTATTTGAAGCTTCCCAATATCACATTCAAATCATTCAGCTAATGCATTTCACATTGTCATCATTACACATTATAACACATTCCAGTAATTCATAAATATATTAAAAATTTTACCCATAATTCCTCATTCCCATTTTATTCACCAAAACTTTGTAACCTTCTATCTTGGCCATTCCTGCTCCGATTCCCACTGTTCCAACTTTAATTGATTCCATTCATCCCCGCCAATTCATTAGTGTATTCATTTACCTCTTACCAGAATTCAAAATTTTCCCACAATTCCACATACTGTACCTTTAATGAACCAATTCATTTTCCATGAGGTCATTCATTGTGTGGGCGTTTGGCCTTCGTGGACTACTGTTTAGGTAGACAAAGTACTCCATTTCCCATGGGGTCGTCAGGTGGCCATCTTGGACACTTGCCTGCATACACTGAGACTCCATTTCCCATCAGCCCTGAGGGGCGGCCATCTTGGGTCAGACATCTCATGAGCGCTCAGCCCAACTTCCACCCAGGATGGCGGCCATCTTGGTTAACTCAGAACAATAAAAGCGACTCTCTCCAAATGTTGAACAACCAAACTATTAAATATAACCTCCCAAAATTCAGAATTTTAACTTTAAGTGTACTTTTTTCTCACTTTTTGTAATTTTGTGATATTTTATATAATTCAAAAAATGTTTTTTTCACTTTAATGACGACAGGTGTTTGTCCGATTCAGTCTGATTCAGCGTTTAACCGTTCATCTTGACCCTGCCTATGGCCTCAGAGTGTCATTCACCCATGATGCATCTTTTTTGCATAAGTAATAGCCCCCTAAAACTAAAAAATTAGATTTTTTTATGTTTCCTTTTGTGATATCTCCATTTGCGTCCGACCTATACTTATTGTTCCAACTTTAGGTGTTTCCTATTATGGGTAAGAATGCCAAGACCCTTACATGAAAAATGTTCAATACTTTTCACTTATTTTACCCATAATTCCTCATTTCATTGTTCTCACCAAAACTTTGTAACCTTCTATCTTGGCCTCTCTTCATCTTCATTCGATTCCAACTGTTCCAACTTTAATCGATTTCCCCAATTCCCACCATTACATTGTCCTATCTATTTTCCTCTTCCCACGATTCAAAAATTACCCACAATTCCACTTTAGTTTTTCCCATCTATCTTTGCCATTCTTCATCCGATTCCGACTGTTCCAACTTTAATCAATTCTGACAATGCCCGCCCATTCATTCATTTTTACCCACAATTCAAAATTTACCCACAATTCCACCTTTTCAGTTATTCTTTTATATCTTTGCCATTCTTCATCCGATTCCAACCATTTGAACTTTAATTGATTCCCCCAAGTCCCGCCATTCCATTGTGGTTTCCATTTTCTTCTTTCCAGAATTCAAAATTTACCCACAGTTCCACTTTTTCAGTTTTTCCCTTCCATCTTTGCTATTCTTCATCTGATTCCGACTGTTCCAACTTTGATCATTTCCTCCAATGCCCGCCCATCTATTTTTACCCACAATCAAAATTTACCCACAATTCCGCGTTTTCAGAATTTCCCTTACATCTTTGCCATTCTTCATCCGATTTCGACCGTTCCACAACTTTAAGCGATTACCCCAATTCCCGCCATTCTATTTGACCAAACTTACCACATGTTGACCATCCAAACTATTGAATATAAAACCCCAAAATTCAGAATTTGAGCATTTGTAGTGCTTTTTTCTTACTTTTGTAAAATAGTGGACATTTTAATGAATTCAGAAGAGTTCTGTTTTTTTCATCTTAATGACGACCGGTGTTAGTCAAATTTAGTCCGATTCAGCGTTTACCTCTTCATCTTGACCCTGTGTAAGACCTCAGAGTGGCATTTATCCATAATTCATCTTGTTTGTGTCAGTTATAAGCCCCTAAAACTTGCGAAAAATCAGATTTTGTAATTTTCCTCTTGCGATACTGTGAAAGGAATCATATATTAGGTTGTTATCATTATGTGCTTATTTCATTGTTACCCATTTATGCAATCCTAGTTCATCTTGACCCTGTCCTTAGATAGAGCTGTTGATGCACGAAAGTGTGAGCCGGGACCTTGGCCCAGCTGCCGTTGGCGCCCGGCTGGCTCTTTTGTTGTGTCTTGTAATCTGCTATGCTTTTGCTCAATAAAAGCCAGGGGGGGGCGGCTGGGCAGTGAAATTAGCATTGGAAGACCCACGAGTTCATTTGCCCAAGCTTTTTTCCCTATGCCCGGCATAGAAAAGTCGATCTTGGTTGGTCTGAGTTACTCTTTTTGCTGTTTAAGCAGCTAGGCTTGTCCGAGTCTTCTTTTATCAGATTTCTCGGACATTCTAACTTGGTCCGTTCGAGCCGGATGGTTAAGAAGCCTTCTCTTCGGTGGACGATCGACGACAGCTGAACCAATCGGTAAACCGTCAGAATCCGTTGGATTCTGGAGGCCCTCCTTTCCACGAGGCCAGACGTCGGACACCGCTCACCGGAGGAATGCAAACACCATCCAACGAACCAGAGTGACTCGACCAGCGGAGAGATTGCAAGAACAAAGGTCAGTCTGACGAGTCTGAATTGTCCGACGGATGTTAAATGTCGGACCTTAAAGGGGCGGTCCATCGGACCTTAAACGAGCGGTCCATCGGACCTTAAACGTGCGGTCCATCGGACCTTAAACGAGCGGTCCATCGGACCTTAAAGGAGTGGGCCATCGGACCTTAAATGTGCGGTTAATCGGACCTTAAACAAGCGGTCCATCGGAACTTAAACGTGCGGTCCATCGGACCTTAAACGAGCGGTCCATCGGACCTTAAACGAACGGTCCATCGGACCTTAAAAGAACGGTCCATTGGACCTTAAACGCACAGTCAATTGGACTTTGAACAAACGGCCTGACTTAAAAAAGAGAAAGTTTAACATCCGGTGCACAGTTACTGATCATTTCTTTGATGTATGAGTGTGGAATGAATGTGGAGTGGTTGTCCTGAGTGACGGGAAATCTAAAACTGGTGAAACGGTCGTGAGTACAAACACCTGGGTATATCCGCCTTTCGAGGTAGAAGCTCGGTATCCGACACGACACCAGGCACGTAGCATTTCTCCCGTGACGAAGAAAACATAGTTAATCATGAGAAAAAAAAATAATAAGTCCTCCGAGGCCGCAACTCGGCCCAAGGAGGCAAAATGGGAAAAGGAATGTTGTTGTTTTGTGGATGAATTGAAGGAAAAAGTACGTCGGGCAGAGATAGATAGCAAAGAAAGTACTAAGTATGTGGAAAAATGGAAATTCCAATACGGTTTTTCAGGAGACGTGGATGATTGTGGTGGATTGGAGAAAGTGTTGCGGAAGTTGTCATTGAAGGACAGGGAAAGGATTGAAAACAGTGATGATTAACAGTGGTTTAAATGCAAGGCTTTAGTTGATAGAGCCAAACCGAAACGAGTATGGAAGGTGGCTGAGAAAAAAAGGAAAGCAGATGATGATTTGACCGCAGCCACTAACCTGTCTGCAACTAACACAGCCAGACAGGAAACCCAAATTAACGGTGGAAAACAGACACCAAAAATTCGTACTTGAGTTTACCACCATGTTCTTAAACCCAGACACCTGAGGTTTTCAGAGACGGAGTTGACAACCAGGCAAGACCGTGGCCACGGCAGTAAGACCCTTTTCGGGACTGGGTCTCAGCTCCACTTCTGAGTACTGAGGGTTGACATGAAGTCAAAGGAGTGATGCCATTTGAGAAGTTGTGAGCAAAACATGTGTCTTGTACATGCTTAACAAAGTCCGCATATACAGTACGTTGTAAACTGCATGTTGTGTGATGTGGATCTGCGTGTGGATCTGTCAGTTTGCTGGTGTGTAACTATTGGTGTGTTACATGTTTGCATGTTAGATTGTTAGAAATAAACAATGATATTTGTTAAAATTTGGCTAAAATACATTGTTAGATGGGTCTTGATCTAGTCTGCATGGTTAAAAGTCAAAATGACAAATTTGAGATGGTTTGCAAGAGTTTTCTAAAAACAAATCACATTATGGTAGATAATGGATAAACAGGCTGAAAATATTGACAGCAGCTGAAAAAATGCAAGGCTAAATGGAACTATACTACAAACAAAAATGTAGATGTGAGTGACCTCCAACACTCAGAGATTAGATAAATCTACTACTCAGCTGAGAGTGGAGTAGAAGAAGAAAAGTAGAAGAATGTAGGGGAGAAAACAGACATTCTGGTGTGATGGAGAAGAGGAAGTGCATTGTGTTGGAAACAGGAATTGTGGTAGCGGAAAAGAAGGATGTAAGAGAGAGTTGAAAGACAAAATTGAATGCATAAGAATGTTGGCGTTGTGGCAAGAAAGATTTTTGGCAAGTGGAAACAAATGGAAGAAGGTTGGCAGAACTAATGAGATAAGGATGGCAGAATTGTTACTGACAGACAAAAGGAGGCCATTGCAAAAGCCCAAAAACACAGACTAAAAGACAAATGATGTCATTTTTGAGGCTGAATAATTATTGTAACATATGGATTCCAAAAATTGTTTTGGATTGACTAGGCCACTGTTTGATCTCAGTTATGAAAAAAGCTGACGAGGCATTTGACAGTGTGAAATTGGAATTGGTTTAATTCATCCGTATTAACACCACCGGATTACAGCAAACCATTTGAGCAAAGAGTGACCGCTAAACAGGGATTCATGACTTCAGTTTTGTTGCAGAAGCATGACGGGAAACTGAGGCCAGTCAAATTTTACTCTGAGGAATTGGATGCAGTTGCTGGGCCCACCCCTGAAGGCGTTCAGGTGGTGCTGGCCGCAGCATTGGCAGTGGAGGCTTCAGTGGAGGTTGTGTTGTTTCACCCCCTCACGTTGAGGGTTCCCTATGCATTTGTTTTGTTGCTGGAACCCCCCCCCCAAAAAAATGACACTCTTATTGCCTGCATGACATTTATATTGCGCCGCGTTACTTGTATCACAGGGACACATTATAATTGTTAGATGTGGAGCATCAAACCCAGCGACACCTTTGCCCACACCTGTAGACGGCACCCCACACGACTGTGGAAGCCACGCCCAAATTTCCACCAAACCAAGACCTGACCTGAATGACACCCCTCTCCCGACTGGAGAAGTTGTGTTTTTTCTTGACGATTCAGCTAGCAAAGGGGAAGACGGCCACAAAAGGGTGGGATATGTAGTAAATTTTGTTTTGAGGAACATTAAAATCGACATGTTCATTGCAAGCAGATGAATTGGCCGCGCTAATCAAAGCGTGTGAAATTTTTGAAAGCAAAGATGTTACAATATGGACAGACAGCGAGTATGGCATGTGTTTTATCATCTTTGAGCTAACCGCGGCTTCCAAACCATAACAAGAAAAGAAATGACCAAATTACAGCAGGAAACTGATTAGGCAAACAAAGCAGCCAAAGAAACAGTCATAGGTGTGCCCACAGTTGCCAAAGCACAAGACAGCCGCGTTGAAACACTACATGATGAACAAGACACACAGACCATCTTGATATCAAGGAAAACATCAGCTCCTAAAATGTAGCAGCAAAAAATGGCTAAATAAAGGAGCATAACAAGATGTTGAAAAAAAAAAAGTAGATTGGCGGTTAGAAAACCATGGTTACTAAAATTTTCATTTGAATGAGCAGCAAAGTTGACACATGAGCTTGGCCATCTGTCAACAGGGGGGAATATGTATGATCAGTTGTATATGGATTCACCTTTTATACTCAAAATGTGTTTTTTGTAAATGTTGTGATATCTGTTTTTGCAATAATGAGCAAGTTTATTTGTGACCACAAGTTTATTTGTGAGGCAAATTTCTAGAACCACCCGAAGCATTTCATATGATATATATGGATGAGAGTAATTAGAAGTGACAATTGATTACATTTTGTGAAAAAAAGCTGTTACAAAAGTTAGAGAACTGTTGAATATCAGGAGGGCTTATTGAAAGAACATATGGGACAGTCAAGGCCATACGCATAAAAACAATGCAAGTGATAAAGAGACAGCGACCAGATTGCATTCTTATTGTGGCCACAGAAATGAGATTTGTTCCGCTGAAGAAAAAACTTTATCACCATTTGAAATAGTATATGGAGGACCATATGGACTAGCAGACTTAACCCATGACCAGCCACCTAGTGGATGTTCTTTTCCAGTTCACATGAAAAGACTATTTGGCACAAGGGAGATGCATAAGCACAATGACTGGCCAGTGTGTTCTATCCCACAGAAAACCCGGGTCCAGATCGGAGACCATGTGTTCCTCAAGGTGCTGACGACCTCGTTGGGACAGTGAATGCTGGGATGGCCCGTTCCAGATGATCGCAGCGACACCAACTGCGGTGAAAGTTGAAGGACGCGACGGGTGGATCCACCAGTCGCAGTGCAAGATCCTTCAACCCCCTGTTGACGGGCCTAGCGACTCCAGTCCCTCGAAGTGAGGATCAGCACCCCCGAGTGGCATGGATGGTGCACCAACGAAAGACCACAGTGGGAGAAAGGGTTTTTGTGGTAAACACACCCCTCTCAGGAGAATGGCCTGTCCGCCAGCACTCCTCCGAGCAGCATGCTGCTTGATGCTGGGCAGCGCTCTTGTGTCCGGACGACCAACAACGCCTACCTCAGACAGACAGCGTTTGCCCAACAGCGTCATGGGCAACCTCCAGCTCCAGACGGACATCACGGGAACAGCGATAAACGCTACGTTTGTTTCAGTGTTGAGAACTCCACCCATTGGTCCAAATGCAACACTGACAAACCACCATTCCCAATCACCAGACAAACTTCCGTCTATTTTTGATGCGATTGGCATGCCTTGGAGCATTCCTGACAAAGACAAATTGATTGACAAAGCAAATGCAGCGGGTTCGCATTTGCCATAGTTGGTGCTCTATTTCCAGTGACTGTGTACAAACACACCGATTTTTTTCAATGATGTCAATCATAAAGTATACTCGTCAACTGATATAACGGACGCACCTTATAATTATACCTTATAACGCACACAGCTTCACAACTACATGCTACTTCACTTATGACTATTCAAAACAGACAGGCACTCGACATGACTGGCAGAAAAGGGTGGCGTGTGCAAGCTTTTGCCATCAGGTGAATGTAGCGCATTTATTCCTTCACACACTTTGTCTAATGGCTCGTTGTCTGAGACACTGACACTGCTCAGGGAGTGCAGACTGAGGACTCTTAAGTATGGAGGGAGTTGAAGCTCAACCCCTTTCTGCAGTGGTTGCAGGACTTCTTAGGCAAATGGAAGGGCGTGGCTGTAGCCATTGCTTCTGTCATCATCTGCATTCTCTTGCTGTCATGTCTGCATAACCTGCGGTGTACATTTTGTAAAAAAAGCTGTTACAAAAGTTAGAGAACTGTTGAATATCAGGAGGGCTTATTGAAAGAACAAATGGGACAGTCAAGGCCATACGCATAAAAACAATGCAAGTGATAAAGAGACAGTGACCAGATTGCATTCTTATTATGGCCACAGAAATGAGATTTGTTCCGCTGAAGGAAAAACTTTATCGCCATTTGAAATAGTATATGGAGGACCATATGGACTAGCAGACTTAACCCATGACCAGCCACCTAAGGAGTTGAAGCTCAACCCCTTCCTGCATTGGTTGCAGGACTTCTTTGGCAATTGGACGGGCGTGGCGGTAGCCATTGCTTCTGTCATCATCTGCATTCTCTTGCTGTCATGTCTCTGCATAACCTGCGGTGTGCCCTTGTGTAAGATCTGTGCCACCAAAATCATGGATGCTGTTGGGGTTAGCAGCGCAAGTGACCGTGACCATGACTGACTATCAACCTATTGACTCTGACCCCGACTCTGACGACGATTCAACAACTGTCTGAACCATTCAAGATGCACCTATGGAAAAGATTTTAGACATAGAATGTTGATATGGTTTGTGATGTGCATATACATGTATTGGACCAAAAGGAGCTTTAGCTTTTGCTTTTTCTATTTTTCCTTGTAACAAGCTCTTGCTTGGGAAGGGTTTCTACCTTTTTCCCACTGGGTTTTTGGGTAGTTTTCTTCCCACTCAAGCAATAGCTTTCGACATCGTTTGATGTGTTTTAATAATGATAATCAGGGGGGATATGTGAAGGGAATCATATATTAGGTTGTTATCATTATGTGCTTATTTCATTGTTACCCATTTATGCAATCCTTGTTCATCTTGACCCTGTCCTTAGATAGAGCTGTTGACGCACGAAAGTGTGAGCCGGGACCTTGGCCCAGCTGCCGGTGGCGCCCGGCTGGCTCTTTTGTTGTGTCTTGTAATCTGCTATGCTTTTGCTCAATAAAAGCCAGGGGGGGGGGACGGCTGGGCAGTGAAATTAGCGTTGGAAGACCCACGAGTTCATTTGCCCAAGCTTTTTTCCCTATGCCCGGCATAGAAAAGTCAATCTTGGCTGGTCTGAGTTACTCTTTTTGCTGTTTAAGCAGCTAGGCTTGTCCTAGTCTTCTTTTCTGAGATTTCTCTGACAGATACCTCCTTTTGTGTTCAACCTATATTAGTCGTTCCAACTTAAGGTGCTTCCCATAATTGGTAAGTCTGCTTAGAACACCCATGAATGAAAAATGTTCAATTTTTTTTCCCACTGTTTTACCCATAATTCCTTATTTCATTGTTCTCACCAACATTTTGTAATCATCTATCTTCGCCATTCTTCATCTGATTCCGACCATTCAAACTTTAATTGATCCCGACAATTCATTGGGTGTCTCAATTTTCCTCTTCCCATGATTCCAAATTTTCCCACAATTCCACATTTTGGAATCGTTGGAATCATAACAAACCAATTCATTTTCAATTAGGTCATTCTTTGTGTGTGCGTTCAGCCTTTGCGGACGACTATTTAGCTACACAAAGTACTCCATTTCCCATGAGGTCGTCAGGCGTCCATCTCGGACACTTGACTACATACACTGAGACTCCATTTACCAACAACCATCAGAGGCAGCCATCTTGGATATCTGATTAGACGTCTCAAGAGCGCTCAGCCCCACTTCTACCCAGGATGGCGGCCATCTTGGTTAACTCAGAACAATAAAAACGACTCTCTCCAAATGTTGAACATCCAAACTATTAAATATAATCCCCCAAAATTCAGAATTTGAACATTTATAGTACTTTTTTCTTTTTACTTCTATACTATACTTCATATTTGAAACTTTTGTTTCTTCATTATATTTTCTAATAATTACCATACCTTTATATTAAGGGATTAATTTAATTTGATTTTGGACTGCCTTTTTTTTGTTCCCCCCCCTCTCTCTTTCTCTCTCTCTCTCTCCTCTCTCTCTCTCTCTCTCTCTCTCTCTTCCAATTTTCAATTTTTTAGAGCGAAATTGCATCATCAATACCTTAAATGACTGGCAACTATTGATGTGAGAGGAAGCCCTCTGAACCTTGGAAACTATCAACTAATTGAAACCACACGTACCAACACTTCATTATGTTTTATTTACTATATGGTGAGAAGAATTGAGAAAAATTATGTTTTTGCCGTTGCTAACGCCACAAGCTCTTTGGGGAAATCCATCGCGTTTTGCAGCGCTCTTTATGCTTTATACCGAGTTTTGTGCTCTCATTGTAGTATTTTTTTGTTGTTGAGAAGTTACATGTTTACTGTGTGCCAAGGTGTCAGTTTGTACGATGTTTGTCTTCCCGCTCGTGATGGACTACAGACAGTCGAAGTTCCGCCTCATGAGCTGTAACTCAGAAAGCAGTCCTCGAGTCACTGCACCGAGGCATGGTTTGGTCGCATGACATCTAGATACATAATATTTTGTACTACATGATATTTTACACTATCATCACCAGTAACTTAAGTAAAAGTAAACAGAATAGGAATTTCATCGTGAAGTATTAATTTGCATATGACTATAAAACTCACTCACTCGTGGGCTCGAAAGTCCACGGGGATCGGTTAAATGTTTTTCATTGAACGTAAGGAGTTGTGTCGTTTTTCAGATCGTTGTTTCATTTTGTTTCCTGATCAATTGATTGCATTGCATAATAAGACAGAAAGAGAGATAATTTTATAGATATTTAAAGATAAATAAATCAGAAAGACATATAACTATATGGATATCTATATATAGTTAAAGAAATATATCGACAGACAGACAAATGTATAGATTTATATATACAGTATATATTATGAATAGACAATATAATATACTATGCCCAATTCCATAATATTGTGTTGCCGAGACACCATGCACTCAAGACTTGTAATGCGTTTTGTGCATCTAAATATAAATGATGGGGGGGTGTCACTTGACTTTTCAATACGATATTGTTACGCTTCAATCAATGACCACGAGATGTCTGCCTTAAACCATTTCTTCAGGGCTCCGAGCAACGAATCAGCGGTCGATAAAAGATTCGGAGCTCCAAAGCCTCACTCGGCCATCACTATTTCTCGAATTGTCAGAAGTATTTGTTACAAGTCCCAAAGGCCTGGGATATCGTCTAATAATTAGCACCTGAAATTACAGGTAATGGGGAGGAAGATGAAGACACGACGCGGAGTGGTTGTCATATCCTAATTTCCTCTCGACTCGAGTATCGTTGTTATTATGATCATCTTTTTCCCCCAAATACATTGTCTTACAACAGTAATGCTCTTTTGCGTCACCCACGTTGTTAAAAGTAGCGGTTAATCAAGTAATGACATCAGCAACCGCATAATGTCCATTTTCCCCGACGCTTTACATTAACATATGGCGCACAAATGTCACGGATGTCGAAACTGCTCACGTGACAGTTGAAATGACAGCTTTTTTTTCTTTTTCAGTTCTTTGTTGCTGATACAAAGCAACTGACGTTATGCGGTTTCCTGCATTGTCAGAAGTATTAAATGACTGTAATGTGGCGAGGCGAAGAAACCACACGTTGCTGTGCTAGTGGAGATCTTTACTCTTCGCATGCCATCACAAAACTGATACAACAAAGTCCAAAACAGCAAAGACAAAGCCAACAGGTTCAAAGCATCAAAAGATCATAGCGACATGCCTACTGGGTGAGAGACATGGTCCTAGTGTCCGCCACACAGCTCCCTCCCGAACACCCAGAAAGGCATAACGGAAAACCCCACAGGGTATTCACCAGTCTGGCACCCTGAGTCACATTCCGGTCCTGGGCGGTGTATGTGACACCAGGGCCCCAGGTGCGACAGGAGTAAGGGTGAGACGCTCAGCGTGAAAACCATGAGGTAGCGTTGGCAAAGGGATGTTCTGAAGTTCCGCAGGAGCCGGAGTGGCAGTGCTGACCCGCATGCTGGCAGGCACAGTGGCTTCCGAGGGACGGCCGGTCGCGGCTGCGTCCCAGTCTGTGCCTGGGCATGAACCTGCTGCGGCACCAACACCAGCTGACCCGCTCCGATGTATACTCGGACCATACCTGCGGGCATGGTGAATCGGAGGGGCGGCTGAATGATGGTGGCTGGAGGCCTACTGCTGAGGCCGGACGGACATCGGTAGTAGATGAGGCCGCCCGGCTGGAAGATCCCGGTCGACGGCCAGGGACTCCGAAATTGGACTGCACAGCCGTTCTCACCAGCGCCTGTACCAGCCTGTTGCTGGCTGGCTCGATCCCTGGTGCGCCAAGGGACTGGGCGACGGGCGAGAGGACCCTTGTCGGGGTGCTAGCTGACTGACGTGGTACCAGCTTGCTGCATTACCTGACGTATAGTAGGCTGGTGGAGGGATGCCACGATGTGGGACGTCTGCGGTGATTCCTCGCTGAAACATTCTGACGTCCGGGGTCACCCATGTGGCGAGGCTACATCTCCAACAGCCCGACGAAACTTTCTAACGTCTGGGATAATAATATGGCAAGATGACCCATCCGGGGTCACCCCTTCTGACGTCTGGGGTCACCAATGTGGCGAGGCGAAGAAACCACACGTTGCTGTGCTAGTGGAGATATTTACTCTTCGCATGCCATCACAAAACTGATACAACAAAGTCCAAAACAGCAAAGACAAAGCCAACAGGTTCAAAGCATCAAAGGATCATAGCGACATGCCTACTGGGTGAGAGACATGGTCCTAGTGTCCGCCACAGTAATTTTCATTTACGTGCATGCATTTTAAAACGACCACGCGACCAGAAGAGAGCGTGAAGACGACAGGAAACTATTAAGGCCATAAAGCAGTTGCAGCGATGTCGGGCGGGTGTTGAGGCAAAAGAAATAATCATAAAATGAGACATTATCCCACTTCGTGGTTATTCATTTGACAAGAGATTTGTCACTGCAAAGGCAGAGAAGATTGGGTTTTGACAAGTGGAGCTGCATTTGTGGCGATGTCGTTTAGGAAATGACATCCAAATCTTCGTGCGAACTAAAGCACTGTACATGAGTTAGTACAGTTCAGGAAGCGTGGAACATCACAAATTTTATTACCGACCCACGCTTTTAATAACACTTGCCGCTCTACTGTTTTACACTTTCATGTCTTTGTTCATTTTGACCATCATTTTTGGCAACAAATCTAAATAATATATTGTTACAAATGTTTTCGCGTAGCTACAGTGCAAAGACGTTTCGAAAAAAAGTTTTCAAGACTTTCCAAGAGTCAGCGAAGGCAACATCAAAAGGTCACTATGTGCACGTTCTTCCTGTTCCGGTTCATTGTCCCCGGGCAACGTGAGAGGTAGGTGGAGTACGTATAAGCTGTTGCGATATTAATATTGGGATATGCTCTATCTACACTGCTCTAACTTACTGTAAACAGTAACGTTTATGTTCTATAAGCACTTTGTTGTTATTGTGATGAATCATTATTAATTGAACTTTGCTATGTTTTTAATGCGATATGCTACGATGCTGAAGCCACGTGTGCTACAGGTGCTAATTTGATGACGCATTTTACTCGTTACGCTCCTTTTTTCATCGGTTTGCACTCAGCAAGTAACTTCGCAGTGTGTTGCCTTGTGTGCCAAGTTTCTGCCATGCCTTGGGGAAATTTCTACTAAATGTCATGAACTTTATTTTAGTTTATTATTATTATTATCATTTTAACTTATCAAGCCATGACGCCTCGTTTATCTATTGCTGGTTTTAAAAAAAGTGCAATAAGTACACGATTGACAAAACATGATGAATAATTGGGATTTAAATAGTGACCAAAATAATTGTGATAATTATTTTGGACATTATCATGCAGCCTTTTGATGATGAGTGTTTTATTGTGTAAATGTTTTAATTTATCCGGCAACGTTACAAAAAAAAAAGTGCATCAAGATTAAGACCTTCAATGTATTTTTGTGTAGATTGTGTCACGTGTTCATCATTCTAGTGAGCACAGGTGTGTACAATTGATTGGAATTTCATCCACACAATCTTAAAAAAAAAAATACTTGCCATTGGTATTGATGAACTGAACAGTTAAATGTTGTCTCTGTTACCATCAGACCAAAAAAAAAAAAACCAAACTTTATTTCGACTGGAAAAAATATCTTGTGTAATTTCACAAAGTGGCCCAAAAATGTAGATATGATGATGATATTGATGTGTGTTTTATTGTAAAAATGTATGATTTATATCACATAGGTTTAAAAAAGGTGTTTGAAGGTGAAGCGCTCCCAATGTATCAATAATGTAGTTCTGCTCTGTATGGTTTGTGTCACATGCTCATAAAGGAATGTACTGAGTGACTGAAGAGGCCATCTGTTTGTCTTGAATTGATTGGCTCTTTTTAAAGTACCTAAACATGTCTGTCGGTACTGATCATCCTTCACATTGTCTGTGATGTAAGTTAAAGATTGCATCAACTGGTCCAAGACAGATACTAAATGCTTTCAATTCCATATGAAACTTAATGCATGTAGTAGTGCTACACGTATTGCACGTGACCCTATCAAGGTGAGTTTTTTTACAATACATTGTGCATTTCTAGTAAAAACACATATCTGTATTTTGAGTAAAATATTATGCAAGTTATATCTTAGTTCTTTGCGTCTGCAGAATTAGCTGTAGGACTTCGTTCTTCTGACCTGCTTTATGAAAACAAGACATTGCTCCTACATTAATCTGTGTTAAATATACAGTAGAGATGGGTTGATGACGCCTTGTTGATTTGAAAACAGTCAAAGGTAAAACCTCTTAGAAATTTTAAGATTTTGAAGTTTTTACTGTCAAATTTTAAAGTTTTTAAGCCTTGCCACTGTCTGATAAAGAAGAAAACAGCAACGTAGTCAATAGTCAATTCTGCCAACCCTCATAAAATAGCCACATTAAGGACATCTTGTGATCAAATTGTCATAGCACTTAGTTTACATTCTATAACATTCACTCTTCCATTTATGTCTGCCTAATTTATCTGGCCAAGGGTAAGTAGGCAGATTGTCAGTGGGTTTTCACCTTTATTTTCAGTGATTGTCTAATTGCATACCAGACTTCATATTTTGGGGGAAATTATTTTAGAAAAACATTAAAAAAAGGTGAAAATTAACATTTTTAATTCATTACCTACATGGTTACGACATGTGTATTGTATCAACGTTAAGGTCTGCTTACAAGCAATGTGATTTATGCAATTGCAAATGCTCTTGCTAAAGTACCTGGAGGTCTGTAGTTCTTGATAACACATCATTTTTGAGCCCATAGATACAGTTGCCTTTGCATTGGATGGTGATGCCCATTCAAGATTGCATCAATTAGTGAACGTCAAAGAAAAGCATACAATTACAGAACAATGAAACTAGATGCATGTTTATGTGATACATATATTGTATGTGACCTTATCATAATGAGTATTTTGTGCAAATATATTGCGCAGCCCTATTAAACAATCTAAATATGTTTTTTGAGTGAAATGTTCCAGAGTTCATGTCTGTGTTGCTTTATGTGTCTACAGAGCCTGCTGTTGAATCCAGCTTTTCTCCCAACTTGAGGTGTGTGCAAATTACTTAACCATGTTCTGAACAGACTGTTGTGGCAACTATGGTGATGTGCCATACAAAGGTCATGCGGTATTCAAAAAAGACATTGTTCATGTTGAATGAATGTTGTGTTTGAATGTACACACTAAGCATTTTTTCAAATGACCACACATACGGTGCAGAAAGCGCGATTATGTTAGTCCACTCTGTTTACCTGTTATTCAACCTCTTGTGTATAAGTGATGTACAATACGTTAGTGTTCACACACTTGAAACATCCATTCATTTCTGTAGCTGATTTTGTGTCAGGCATCGACTGATAATAGATTCTGATGGTATGATAACCTTGCGCAAAAATATCACAGTAGCAAACGTACACCTCTATTTATTTCCTTTGAATACCAATCATATTTTATTTTTTACAAAAATTAATTGCATATTCAGTAAATTGAGAAATATGTACCATGTTTAATACAAAAATTAAATGCATAAATATTTTAATATGGCAGTGTTTGCTTTTAGTTCCCCATCAGTGGTAAGCTATTAAGAGGCTCCACCGCACTGTCATTAATGTTCACTGTGAGGCAGACTAGTTAAAAAAAAAAAAAAAATCCTGTAAAATGAAATTTGTTTTCTAAATAACTTAGAATGCTATCAGCTCTAAACCTTAAAATCATACAATAAGCAATTTTGTTTTATTGACTTCATCATAAATTCACTGTTTGGATCACAAATGATCATTTGTCGTTGCCTTATTGAAGTCGTGGAAGGCGTGGTGTCAATGTTTTATATTGTTAGCAATCTTAAATTTCCCAAAAGTGGGCTATATAATCAAAATTCAGCATATATATTAGTTTACACACGTAAACGTGCCATTTTTCCAACATGTTGTTTGTTTTATCATTCTTTTTTTTACCTTGCCAACAAGGTAAAAAAAAACAAAAAAAACCCAACTGCAATTGCCTTTGAATTGTTTTCAAAGGCAGCTAGTTGGGACAACTATGCAAGAAGCCTATCATAAACTGCCCTGTTCCAAGAAAGAAAAGAAAAAAAAGACACTAATTACTGGTTATAAACAGCATTAGCCATTATTGAAACCTTAAGTTTCTTCCACTCCATCTACTCCATAATATGCTCAGAATGTACAGTAAGTCTATTCATTTATTAGTGATTCATTAGTAGTGCCCCTATTGCTCTGTTACTGCATTTTTTTATTTTGTTTTATTGTCTACTTAATTCTTTGCTTGATTATGGAATGTAGTCTGGTCGGGGAAGTGTACAGAATAAGAATTTCAGTGTGGTATTACTTAACCTTTTCACACTGCAGTTAACTGTCAACATGGTTTTTGGCCCATGCCTAGTACGAGCACTACTATTTAGCAGCTACATCACCGTGTGGTATGGTGCCTGCACCGTGTCCTGTCGTCACACTCCTTGTGCAAGCAGCTGACAGGATAATCATATACATAATCATAACCTTTCCTACTCTACTGGACATCTACAACACGCGTCTCACCCGCAAAGCTGTTAGGATCGCGGGGGGTCCCTCCCCTTCCTGCCTGACCCACAGCCTCTTCAGCCTGCTGCCAATTGGGAAGGAAACTGCATGGCCCCTGAGCCCAGACCAGCAGGATCAAAAACAGTTTTCTCCAGAGACTCAACTCCCTGCCTGTGACTGCAACACTTGATTATTCTACGTATTCCTATTGACCTTTCCTTTTCTTCATTGTTCATTATGCTATAATACTTTGTATGGGGCTTGAAAGGAAATATTTTTTTTTCTGCACTGTATTGTGTTCATATGGCAGGTTTCAGAAAGTGAAATATAATAATTGCACAAAAAACATGCTTTTAATTCACGAGTTTATGTAGGGTGTTTACCTGACAAACTTCCTGCTTTTTATTCATCTAAAATGGGGGTGGGCAAACTTTTTGACTTGACGGTCACTGCAGCGACTAATCCAGTGACCAAGTTTAGCCGTTCAGGTGGGTGCGGGAAGGGAGATTTTTTACGTGCAGCAATGAAATGGTGAGTAAATGATGTGCTCGAATCCAGATCTTATCCTTGTGATGTTTCCAGTTATTAGTCATGCATAGCATTGAGCGCTTGAATTGTTTGGTGGCGTGGCGTGGCGTTTTCCTTGCGTGTTTTGCGTTGTAGCGGTGTGGTAAAAACCGTATGACCTCCGTGCTGCCAACACACCTGTCCTTAAATAAGTTCCCAATTATCTCCTCAACCCTACCCCGCGCACCTATACCGCAGACACAGTGACCACTTATGCAACAACAATTATATAAAGAAACAATGGCTCCTCCAGTCACAAAGGGTTCTAAAATTTGACAAAACGGCCGCTCTAATTTCGGAACATTAAACACTTCATTATTGATTCTATAAATTGTTTGATTTTGTAAATGTAATAGTTTAACACACTGCTGAATTTGTTATCTAAACATAATAGTAATATAAATAAAAATTTAAATGAAAAGAAATAGACAAATAGTAAAAAAAAATCCTAGGAATAATATAGGAAAAATGAAAGATGAAAATGTGATATTTCATTAGATAATTAAAGAGAAAAATTCCAAGCAGTCAAGTCCCGTGCATTTAACTATTAAAATCACTTAACAACTGAAAATTGAATTAACAAAATTAAGTTGTTGTCCCCCCCTCAATTCTGATAGTTACTATTTTAATGTACTAATAGTTCTGCTATCCTTCAGGATATTATTCTCCTGATAATTTCTTCACGTTCCCTAGGACAGATTAAAAAGTCTAGCATATGGCCTCGCCTGATCTAGAATGATGCTACATTTGAATGTAAAAGGTTTTATGGGTTTCAATATTCTGGCACTTTTGTCTTGTACATGAAATGCATTATGTTTATGAACTTGCCTGTCGGATTATTTAAAGGTGTTTTTTTTTCTTTCAGAAGACCTTCTTTACCTGACCCCAAACACCCCTCTTTGTTGCTGCTCTACCTTTTTGTCTCTTCCTTTTTTCTATCTCACCCCATCAGATTAAAAGCATTGCCGAGGAAGAGCAAAAAATCTCAAGCGGTAAAGTCTTGCTGGCAGCGACGTTGTGGCTCCCAAGCAACTCTTGCACGCTCTGATTTTTGTTCTACCGAAGCACCCATATCAGAGATCAATACATGCCTGAATGAGGCAATATCAGAGATTAATACATGCTTGGGTCAGTCGCCCATATCAGAGATCAATACATGCCTAAGTGAGGCACCTATATCAGAGATTGATGCATGCCTGAATGAGGCATCCTTTTCAGAGATTGATGCATGCCTGAATGAGGCATCCTTTTCAGAGACTGGTAACCGTGCCAGTGAAGCACACGTTGAAAGTGGTGATGGATTGGCACCTGTCCGACCCAAGGTAACATATGTGTTGGCCTCTCACAGCCAAGCCCATCGCAGATATGGCAAATGGAGAAACAACCAGTGTGTGGCTAACTCTGTTATATTTCTGGCATTCCTGCAGGAGTTAGATCACCTGACCAGCTCACATCTTGATCTTGTTCTCAAACGGGGCCATGAACTGTATGTAAATGTTATGACTAAGTTGCAAGCAGAAGGTCGCTTTTGTCATGATTTCTTGACTACCGATGAACTTCCAGAAATTGTAAGTGGGTTTTCAAAACAGCACATGTTAATAAAGAGTCTTTCATTGTGTGGCATGTTGACCTTATTTTGTGGTGATGTGTATTATCTGAATCTTCGTGATAGACTTCAGTGCTTGACTGCAGAGGTAAACTTTGCTCTTTTGATTATGCAATCACTGTGCATAGCTGTCTTTCGAGACCGTAAAGGCAGGTTTGGGATTTTTGATCCGCATAGCAGAGGATGTGATGGCCTCCCTGTTCAAGATGGCAAAGCTGTTATGATGCTTTTTACATGCTTGAATGATCTGATAGACACATTAAGTCTTTCACACATTGATTAAGTCTTTCACAATATCGAACGCCAATTGTGATTCTCGTTACAAGATGATACCCGTTATTTTTGCATCTGTAGATGTCACTGCTGATGATCATGAGATGGTACCTTGTGCAGAGCGTCCTCCACCGATGGCGCAATAGGAATGTGTCAACACGAGCCGAGCGGTTGCTGAGACCATTACAAGTTCTCGTACGAAAGAGCCAGCGCCTAATGCTGCAAAACAATGCACTGATCTGACGAACGACAACAATAAGGTGCTTTGCCCAACATCAGGTAAAGTGCTGCAAGATTTGTCAAAAATGAGTAGAGCAAGAAAAAGAAAATTCCAAAGACGCATAAAGGCACAGGAAAAGATGAATGTTAACTCTGGAAACATACTACAGCGGAAAACTAAGAACATGAAACAAAAAGAAAAGTACAGTCAAAATGCAAAATTAAGACAACGTAAAAAGTGTTATCACAACTCGCTATCGACAAGACCTAAGTTATAGTTTAAAACAAAAGTACTACATCAGACAGCGTTACATGATCGACCAGCTCTATAGGAGGAAATCCCTTTCCCTCATTTCACATCGTTATAGGACAGATAATTGCTTCAGGATACGACAGCGCTCCTACATTACACAACAATATCGTACTGATCTTGCATTTAAAGATAGACTAACGTTGCTACATTAAACAACGATATAGTAATCTTGCATTTAAAGATAGACAACGTTGCTACATTAAACAACGATATCGTACTGATCTTGCATTTAAAGTAGACAACATTGCTACACTAAACAACGATATCGTAATGATCTTGCATTTAAAGATAGACAACGTTGCTACATTAAGCAACGATATCGTACTGATCTTGCATTTAAAGATAGACAACGTTGTTACACTAAACAACGATATCGTAACGATCTTGCATTTAAAGATAGACAACGTTGCTACATTAAACAATGATACAGTAATGATCTTGTTGTGGCGGACACTAGGACCATGTCTCTCACCCAGTAGGCATGATGCTATGATCCTTTGATGCTTTGAACCTGTTGGCTTTGTCTTTGCTGTTTTGGACTTTGTTGTATCAGTTTTGTGATGGCATGCGAAGAGCAAAGATCTCCACTAGCACAGCAACGTGTGGTTTCTTCGCCTCGCCACATTGGTGACCCCGGATAGGTCATCTTGCCATATTATTATCCCAGACGTTAGAAAGTTTCGTCAGGCTGTTGGAGATGTAGTTTCGCCACATGGGTGACCCCGCACGTCAGAATGTTTCAGCGAGGAATCACCGTAGACGTCCCACTTCGTGGCATCACTCCACCAGCCTACTATACGTCAGGTAATGCAGCAAGCTGGTACCACGTCAGCCAGCCAGCACCCCAACAAGGGTCCTCTCACCCCTTGGGGCACCAGGGATCGAGCCAGCCAGCAACAGGCTGGTACGGGCGCTGGTGAGAACGGCTGTGCAGTCCAATTTCGGAGTCCCTGGCCGTCGACCGGGATCTTCCAGCTGGGCGGCCTCATCTACTTCCGATGTCCGTCCGGCCTCAGCAGTAGGCCTCCAGCCACCATCATTCAGCCGCCCCCTCCGATTCACCATGCCCGCAGGTATGGTCCGAGTATACATCGGAGCGGGTCAGCTGGTGTTGGTGCCGCAGCAGGTTCATGCCCAGGCACAGACTGGGACGCGGCCGGCCGTCACTCGGAAGCCACTGTGCCTGCCAGCATGCAGGTCAGCACTGCCACTCCGGCTCCTGCGGAACTTCAGAACATCCCTTTGCCAACGCTACCTCATGGTTTTCACGCTGAACGTCTCACCCTTACCCCTGTCGCACCTGGGGCCCTGGTGTCACATACACCGCCCAGGACCGGACTGAGACTCAGGGTGCCAGACTGGTGAATACCCTGTGGGGTTTTCCGTTATGCCTTTCTGGGTGTTCGGGGGGGGAGTTGTGTGGCGGACACTAGGACCATGTCTCTCACCCAGTTGGCATGATGCTATGATCCTTTGATGCTTTGAACCCGTTGGCTTTTTTTTTGCTGTTTTGGACTTTGTTGTATCAGTTTTGTGATGGCATGCGAAGAGTAAAGATCTCCACTAGCACAGCAACGTGTGGTTTCTTCGCCTCGCCACATTGTGTTTAAAAACAGGCAGTGCTCCTATGTCACAAACCGATACCAAAATGACTGAATTCAGAGCCAAACACAAGGAAATCATGAGACTTGACAACGAAAACTAAGTGTGATTTATTAAGAACTAATGCGTTGCGTTGCACAATTAAGATTTTGAAAAAATACAAAGTCATAAACCAACTATTTAAAGAGAGAATCAGTTGTGAAATCACTAAAGCTATTGAGCTCTTCAAAAGACAAATTAAATTTGGACCCACATTTGTCTGCTCTGTGTGTCACAGAGCATTTTTTCCTAACCAAGTGCACCCTTGTAAGCGCAGTACTTATAAGAAAAATAAACATACTGTTGAAAGTTGCCTCACAGGAAAGTATGTTCATATTTGTAATCATGAATGTGAACCATCATGCAAAGTACCAGAGGAAAGAAAACGAGTGGATTTGTCACACTTGCTTTGAGCATCTTAAAAATGGCAAAATGCCAGCTCTAGCGGTTGCTAATAACCTCCAACTCGCAGATATTCCAAATGAGCTTTGTGGTTTAAACATATTAGAGAGGCATCTCATATGAAAATATGTGGTATTCGCCAAAATTATTCCTCTTCCGAAAGGTCAGCAACGAGCCATTCGTGGAAATGTTGTGTGTGTTCCTTCAGAAGTACAAGAGACAGTCAACGTGTTGCCTGGACCCAGGAGAGAATCACAAGTTTTGCGAGTGAAACTGAAGCGACGGCTTTGCTACAAGGGTCATCAGGTATTTCAAACTGTCACTTGGCCTAACCTAATATGTGCTCTGATTAAACTGAAGCAGGTGCATCTACAGTACAGCGACATAATAATTTGTGACGACCCTGACCTTTGTGACCCAACGCTCACCGTTGCTCCCGCAGAAAGAACTAACCCGGTAAGCTTTTTGAAGACACCCAAACTTGAGCCCATGGCTTTTCCAGTCCAGTTTCGAACTGGGGAAAACACTCTTGATGAAGAGAGGGAGATTAAACTCACACCAAGCAAGTATTTCAAAACGCGACTGTCTTGTGTGGATGAGAGTTTTGCCAGAGACACTAACTACTTGTTCTTTGCTCAGTTTGCGACTGAAATCCACCAGGCCACATCAAGCATAAGAATACAGTTACGCAAAGGTAAACCTTTTACCAGAGACGGTTGAAGAATAAACAATGCTATGTTGCAGGATAAAAGGGAAGTTGAAAAACTGATACACAGCAAAGACGCTGTCCGTTTCATGGCGCCATTAAGGGGTGCGCCAGCCTATTGGGAGAAATGCCTCAAGGACATTTTTGCCATGATTCGGCAACTGGGCACACCCACGTTCTTCTGCACATTCTCCGCTGCTGAAATGCGTTGGGAAGAAGTCATCACCGCCATCAAAGCGCAACAAGGTGAACAGGTGATTTTCGCTGAGCTTGACTGGGCCACAAAGTGTGAAATTCTCCGCAGCAATCCGGTGACAACGATGCGCATGTTTGACAAAGTGTGGAAGCTCTGTTCAGAGACCTGCTCCTGTCTCCGGCACAACCCATTGGAAAAGTGGTCGACTACTTTTACAGATTGGTGTTTCAGCACAGAGGAAGTCAGCACATCCATTGCCTCATTTGGGTTGAAGGCGCCCCCGTCTTTGAGGAGGCCTCAGATCAAGAAATTTGCGATTTTGTGTCGCGCTACATTTCCGCTGAACTGCCCGATCCGGAAACGGAACCCGAACTGCATCAAAAAGCCACAGAGGTTCAGATGCACAGTAAGTCTCATTCAAAGACGTGTGTCAAAGCACCTGGTGTGCAATGCTGTTTTGGTTTCCCCAAGCAGCCGTGAGAGAGAACCATGATCATGAGACGTGAAGAGTGTGATGGAAAAAATCCAGAAAAAGAGAAGTGGTCGGCGCCAAACCCCAAGCTTGTTGATTTGCAAAATTTACTGAACGAACTGGAAACGGCCTCTCTGACTTTGCCGCAGCTACTGGCTAAGTGCGAACTCACCAGTGACGAGTCCATGGATGGTTTATACTCGATTGCCGCAAAGACCTCTGTGGTGCTCAAGCGAGAGCCCAAAGACTGCTGGATGAACAACTACAATCGACATCTACTTCTTGCTTGGGATGCAAATATGGACATTCAGTACATTCTGAACGCTTATTCCTGCATTACCTACATCTGCAGCTACATCAGCAAAGCTGAGCACGGTCTGAGCCAGTACCTGAAATCGGTGATTGAGAACTCCCACAGCGAAAATGTCAACGAGAGCGACGAAATGAAACAGATCATGCAAGCGTACTCTAAGAAAAGAGAGGTGAGTGCACAAGAGTGCGTCGCACGCGCATGTGGCCTATATATGAAGCAAGCGTCCCGCAGTGTGGTTTTTGTACAAACCAGTGACAATGCGCTGAAAATGAGTTATCCCCTCTCATATCTTGAGGGCAAAACGCAGGAGTCCGTTGAATTGTGGATGACCGGCTTGCCGGAAAAGTATAAATGCAGACCTCAAACGGAGGAGTTTGAAGCAATGTGCTTGGTTGATTTTGCTTCAACCTGCAGAATCGTGTATGGCAAGCAAGCAAAAGGCAAAAATGTTTTCCCCCTGCTGAATGACATGGGTTATGTCCAAAATAGAACAGGTAAACACGCTGTCATCAAATACTGTAAATTCTCACAGGAAAAAAAGCCTGAGGAATTTTACTGCACGTTGCTAAAGCTGTACCTGCCTCATCGTGCCGACTGCCAGTTGAAGTCCAGACACTATCCTACATACAAGTTGTTTTACGATCATGCCTTTGTACAGTTGCCAGCCGCTGAGCATCCAGAGCCCGTTGTGCAAATTGTCGACCGGAACACAGCACAGCAAAGATGTTGACAACGTCATCCGAGAGGTGGAGGAAAGCGGAATGGTCTTCAACGAGTGGTGTCAGCTAGCACCGGAAAGCGAACTGCAAAGACTCGAGTGCATCGAGGAAATCAATGCAAGAGATGATCCTGGCGATGCTGTGGAGGAAAATATACCAGACTACAACATCAGGTCCGAGGTATCGGAAATGTCTATCGCGACGGAAGCCGCTCGCATCGATCCGGCTGTTTTGCGTGATATGTACCGGAACCTTAACCGAAAGCAAGCGTGTGCTTTCTACCTGGTCAGAGATTGGTGCATACGACGCGTGTGTGGCTTAAAACCATGGCAGTTCTTCTATTACATCAATGGTGGCGCCAGAACGGGAAAGTCACATTTAATCAAATGTATTCACACAGAGGCTACAAAAATACTGCGCAGACTGCCTGAGACTGGCTGAGGAAGCGGACATTTCCAAACCGGGTTCACTGGCACAGCGGCCTTCAACATTTCAGGTGTGACTTTGCACTGCCTGGTGAAACTGCCAAGAAGCCTCAAACCCCCGTATCATGGCCTGGGCAACAAACTGGACGAAGTGAGAGCCGAGCTATCGCTTGCTGAAATTCTCATTATCGATGAGATTTCCATGGTGTCGAAAAACCTCTTTGCATATGTTGACGCCAGGTTGAAGCAAATCAAAGGAATCAATTTACCATTTGGTGGCATGTCTGTTATCGCCGTTGGGGATTTCTACCAGCTACCTCCTGTGAGACAGTCCAAACCTTTGTGTGTTTACGATCCCACCAGGCTGGACCACTGGCGCTACAGCTTCCAAATTATCACTTTGACTGAAATCATGAGGCAGAAGGATGACGTTCCATTTGCCGAACTGCTGAACCGACTTCGCGTCAAAGAAAAATCCCATGCGCTGTCGGAAATGGACAGAGCTTTGCTGGCTATGACCTACACCGCTCCAGAGAACTGCCCAAACGAAGCTCTGCATGTTTTCGCCACAAACAAACAGGTAAATGAGCATAACTCTCAGATGCTGAATCTGCTTCATGAGGCAATTGTGACTCTTGATGCCGATGACTACAAGAAAGATCAAAGGACTGGCAGAATGGCGAGACAAGCCGCCCCTGTCCAAGGGGCGAAGAATGAGTTGCCGGACTTGATAAAGGTGGCCATTGGTGCTCGTGTTATGGTAACCCGCAATATTGATGTTCAGGCAGGTTTGTGCAACGGCTCATTTGCGAGAGTTGTCAAATTGGTGCATTATGCCAACAATGCACGCGTTCAGAAACTTGGGCTGGAGCTTGACGCTGCGACAAAGGCGAGTGCTGCTGATAACATTGTTTACATTGACAGAGTGGAGGAAAAGTTGAAACGGCCAGTAGTCGTGCGTTTGCAGTTCCCCATTAAGCTTGCTTTTGCTTGCACGATCCACAAAGTACAAGGTATAACCACATCTGAAGCGGTGGTCTCTCTGAAAGGTGTCTTTGCGCACGGCATGGCGTACGTGGCTCTGAGCTGAGTGACGTCTCTCAGTGGGCTCCATGTGCTGCATATGGACGAGAGAAGGATTCACGCCAACCCCAAAATAACCTCTGCTCTTACTACGATGACAGAAGCTTCCTTGGACCACGTGATGCCTCTACTTCATGTCATGCCCACACTAGATCCGACCATCAACCTGGTCGTTGTCCATCACAACACCAAAGGGCTGCTTTGTCCTGCGCAGGATATCAAATGTCACCACGAGCTGCACTTTGCTGACGTTTTGTGCTTGACAGAAACACACCTCCAGGGGTTAGCGGATGCTGGAAATGTCGTCTTGGAAGGCTACACGGTGTATCGCCGGAACCGAAGTGTCTCACATTGAAATTGTCCTGACTTGGCAACGAAACGTGGCGGCGGTTTAGGTATTTGGGTGAAAGGACACATTCTGGCACACGAAACGATCTACATCCAGGGTGTCACTGATATTGAATTTGTTGTGGTCAAACTTGAACCTCCCATTGATTTGTTCATTGCTGCTGTGTACAGGCCTCCGGGGCAGAGTCTGCGCTCTTTTTTGCCAAACTTGGAAAGTTTGTTGTACTCTCTGGAAGTGATGGACCATCATCAGATCCTGGTATGCGGAGATTTCAATGAAGATGCGCTGTCACTCACACAAGCCCATTATGGAACTGTTTTTCTCTAAGGGTTACACACAGCTTATAAATACGAGTACCACTGACAAGAACACACTCCTTGACCTCATATTTGTCTCCCGACCTCAGTGTGCTGTTCATTCAGGTGTCCTGCGAACATACTATAGCTATCACAATCCTGTCCTCTGTGTTTTACACACTGAAAGGTGAGTCATGTACAAATTGCACATTAATTGTTGTCCCTGTCATGTTATGGTGCCCTGAGGTTAACATGTGATGGGATGAAATCCGGGGTGAGGATGGTCTTGCGTGTGTGCGAGAAGGTGAGTAGGAGGTGAGGCGAGAGTCAAATTTCGAGACTAACAAAAAAAATGGGTCAAGTCGATGGGAGGGAGTGGTGGGATTATATGTTGACATGGGATGGGATGAAATCTGCTGTCAAAATGGGTTTAGCATGTGTGTGAGGTGAGTGGAAGGAGAGGAGGTGAGAGATAAAACACAAACGAGTAAATATAAAGATGTTTAAGGACGGAGGGTCAAGTTGATGGGAGAGTTTAGTGGGATTATCACCTTTTGGTTTGTAAACCTTTTTGACAGTCACAATCATCAGCATAAGTTGAGACCAGAAAACAGACAAGGTAAGTAGGTCACTAATATATTTTTTTTGTCTACTGTAAATGTTATAATTTACTCTCTTCTTAAAACAGGTCTATCATTTTGGAGAAATGGTTGTTCATCTCAGAATGGAGAGCATAGGTATGTGTCTACGGATGGATTGTACGTGAGTTACATAATCTTATGTCATCCCAATGTAGAAAATGAAATGGTTAGGATATTTAAATATAAATATAATGTAAGACAGAGCCAAAACCCATCTCGCCTCTGCAGCATGCCAATTTCTACTCGACATTATTGTATTCCCCTTTTTCTCACAGGATAGAAGAATGGGTGCCCAAATACTTACATCATGGAGCACTGACTTGAAAACCAAGGTGGCAGCCAAGCAGGTCTTTTCTTCATTCCAGTGTAGTTACCGCGAACTATGTCAGTGAAACCCAATTGTAGTTTTGTCCAACTTTTGGAGCATTCGTTCTCACCACCATCTATTTTGTTTATATTTTGTAGATCTAAGTGGTCCACATGTTGCCTGTGGTTCCACATGTTCCATTTGTCCAAAGGAACGCTGGAAGCTCGCCAATGATTTTGATGACACATTATCATGCTTGTTCAATGACAGCTTCCCTCTGGATTAAACCAAGTCTGTTTTCTGCTCTCTTCAGTCTGCCTTCTTATATTGGTAGGAAAAAGTAAGTAGTTCAACCTATCACCCTTTGTAAAATCAGTAAAAATCGATTTTGTCCCATATATTTTTTACAGGTTATTTGTTCAGGAGAAAGAGCCGTCCATACCAGAAACAGAAGCCACACGTGCATTGTTCATGTCACTGTTCGATTGTATGTGGATATTAAGCGTGACATATGACTTCACTGCCATTCCATTGTAGGAAAA
The DNA here is from genome assembly GCF_059441005.1 of Hippichthys cyanospilos. NCBI lineage: Eukaryota > Metazoa > Chordata > Actinopteri > Syngnathiformes > Syngnathidae > Hippichthys > Hippichthys cyanospilos. The sequence continues at coordinate 97,044 of NW_028283381.1, forward strand.
TAAATGGTAAGGATATTTACATTTATTGTAAGACCGTGCCAAGTCTATTTATATGTTTTATATATTTTAACTCAACAGTTCTGTATCCCCCTTTTTTCACAGAGTAAAATAATGGATGCCAGAAAACACATCGTGGAGCACTGACTTGAAAACCCAGGTGACAGACAATCAGGACTTCTCTTTATTCAAGTGTAAGTTGCCGTGAACTATGTCATTTAACGCTTTCGGTGTCATGGATTATAATTCTCCTCTTAAATCATAACAATCATAAATAACAAACGTCTCAATAAAATACTTTTTTTTTTATAGAGAATACCTAACACCCTTGACTGCTAATGCTTATCTATATTGTAGTGAAAAAATGTGATCACTAAATGGCAGTGTTTCCACACATACAACACAGCTATTGCCTACTGTACATGCAGTTCAAAGAATTGGAAGTTAATCTTTCATGTGATATATTTAAGTTATAATTTTTATCTTTATTTTCATTTTTTAAATATTTTTATACTTGCATAGGCATAGCATTCATGATTTTGTTGGCATTGAAAGATGAGTGAAAATGCTAGACTTTTGAGGTTTCCTTTTCCAAGAACGCTTGGCACTAAAAGACTTAAAATCAACTGTAGGTTTGCCTATCTTTTGCAGTGTTTGTCATCACCCTTCTTAATTTGTTTGTTTCTTTTAGACCGATAATTTATGTCAATTAAAACGAAAAATGTGCAGATCTTTATCAGCTTATGTTTTCACCTTCATGTATTTTGTTTCGTTTTTGTAGACCAATGTTGATCACTTGTTGCCTGTGGCTCCACATGTTGCATTCATCCAAAGAACAACTGGAACATCACCACCGTGTGCAAGTATTTGATGACACGTCATCAGACTTGTCCAGTGGCAGTTTGCTTCTGGATTAAACCAAGTCTGTTTTCTGCTCTCTTCAGGCCACTTTTTTTTATTGGTAGGAAAGGTTAAGTAGCTCATCAGTAAACCTATCTTCTTTTGTAGAGGCAGTAAAAGTAATTTTAGTGCCATCTATTTCTAACAGGTTCTTTGTTCAGGAGAAAGGGCCAGCAACCAAGCATGACTTGTCCTCATTCAGGTGTAAGTTGCTCTAATATATGTCAATTAAAACTAAAAATGTGCAGATCTTTATCCGCTTTTGTTGTCACCCCCTTAATGTATTTTGTTTCATTTTTGTAGACCAATGTTGTCCACTTGTTGCCTCTGGCTCCACATGTTGCATTCATCCAAAGAACAACTGGAAAATCACCACCATGTGCAGGTATTTGATGACACATCATCAGGCTTGTCCAGTGGCAGTTGGCTTCTGGATTAAACCAAGTCTGTTTTCTGCTCTCTTCAGGCTACTTTCTTTTTATTGGTTGGAAAGGGTAAGTAGCTCATCAGCAAACCCATCGTCTTTTGTAAAGGCAGTAAAAGTAATTTTTGTCCCATCTACTTTTTTTTTTTAGACCGATGTTGTCCACCTGTTGCCTGCGGCTCCACATGTCACATTCATCCAAAGAACAGCTGCAAGCTTGCCACCAAATAGAAGATTTTGATGAGTAATTGTACTGCTTGGTCAAGGACCTGTCTTCATCTGGAATGAACCAAGTCTGCTTTATCCTCTCTTCAAGGTAAGCAGCTCATCATTGAACTAATCTGTCTTCCTGAAGCCATTAAATGTTGTAAATATATTTCCTTTCTATTTTTAAAAGGCTCTTTGTTTAGGAGCAAGAGTGATTCAGAGCAGAGTGTAAATGTGAGTGTATTCATGTCACTCTACTTGATTGGGCATAAATGTGATTTACTAATTTACCGTATTGTAGAAAATGAAAAGATAATGATCTCAGCATCATGTAAGTCTGGTCCTGTGTTCTCCTTTTCCCCCAAAAGACCAAAAAATTAAAAGTAAAAATGAAGAAAAAAAAAAATCAGGTGCCACAAGACGAAGACCACAGACAACCAAGCACCACTTCTGCTGATTACTTTGTAAGTAGCCAATTAGAGTAGCCAAGTGTCCATTAACCGGTGTTTTCAAAGCAGCATTATCTTTTACAGCTTTCGTCCTCACCACCCTCTTCATGTTTTCATCATGCAACTTCCTGACGAGTTTACAAGGTCCATGACACTATCCTATCCTTAGGATGCAATTTCTTTTTCTATTCTTACACTGTTGTCCGTGCATTGAAAAGAACAGTCCTAGTCACCTAATCCAATCTACATGATCTGTATCCATAGATACATTTTTGCCATCATCCGTGTGCTCTACAAAGGTTGCCATATGAAATACCTATTCACTCATGTATTTCTTTGTTTACATACATTTGTATGTACCATTCTCATGAATTTCTGTTAAATCTTTGAGATCAAACAAGCAATTTGTTATTGCTTGTGTCAACGTTTACCCTAGCAAATTCTATCCATCCATTATCTGTCGGCACTTAGCTGTCTTCAGGCAGTGGGTGGGTGTCAGAGAAATCTCCGAAAAGAAGACTAGGACAAGCCTAGCTGCTTAAACAGCAAAAAGAGTAACTCAGACCAGCCAAGATTGACTTTTCTTTGCCGGGCATAGGGAAAAAAGCTTGGGCAAATGTAACTCGTGGGTCTTCCAACGCTAGTTTTTCCTGCCCAGCCGTCCCCCCCTGGCTTTTATTGAGCAGAAGCATAGCAGATTACAAGACACAACAAAAGAGCCAGCCGGGCGCCACCGGCAGTTGGGCCAAGGTCCCGGCTCACACTTTTGTGCGTCAACAGCTCTATCTAAGGACAGGGTCAAGATGAACTAGGATTGCATAAATGGGTAACAATGAACTAAGCACATAATGATAATAACCTAATATATGATTCCCTTCACAGTGGGGGACACGCTCAACTGTTTGCCAGCAAATCGCAGCCCTTGCAAATTATGGAATGATAACAAATCTGCTCTAAAATCTCACCACAGTCGTTGATACAATGTTTCATGTAACATGTGTTACACCCAACCTAGGGGAACTGGGATATAACGTGTGTGCTCCCCTATCCGTACCCTCACCACCAGAAAAAGCCCGTGAAACTAAAGTTGTTGAGAACAAAAACAGCAGCTTTTATTGTCTTCGGAGGGAGAGCAAACAAACAAAATAATAAACAAAAGATCATCTGAATTCCTAACTAACTAGCCAAACAAAAAGGAAACGAATGACAATTGGCTCACTAACTACCTAACGCAAAAACAGGAGAAAAAGGGTTAAACCAAAACGGCGTCTCCCTCCTACTACTGCTCAATCCACAGATTCTTACAAACACAGCGAGCAACACAGATGCACACTAACAATTTCTGAGGTGGCGTTTTCTGGCGGTGGGATGACCGGAGAGAGAGACGGAGTTTGGTCCGTGGGCTGCTTAAATAGGGTGGCAAATCAGGAGAGCCAGCCAATGGGACGCCACCACCTGCACACAATTGACACACTCCAACCAAAAGGCATTCACACACACGCACACACAAACAAAGGAGAACACAGCAGAACACATACAAAAACTACATATGACCCATGGGTCATAACACATGTTAATATTGTATAACATACTGTAAATCTCTCACTCTGACACATGTGGCTACAAGTACTGCATCATATCACTAAACAATTTATATTTATATGATGTCTCCTTTTTCAATGGTTTGCACTTTCAATTTTTGACAGGCTTGTTTGATCTTAGAGATTTGTTTCTGTTCATTTAATTTAATTGTTTTTCCTTAAGTCTTTGTGCACCTGTTCACCGACCATTTTATGATTACTTCTTTATTAAGAAATCTTAAAGCAGTCATTGTGAAATGAAATTCTGTCTTTCCACTGCATGATACTCCCTCTACTAAAACACTGTAATGGACTATAATGCAGCACTTATATTTTAGGTGTAAAGTGTATAAAATTTAAATGTATAGTCATTGAACAGGAAACTCGTTGAAACTACAGAAAACAAGACATTGCACACCATCTTCCACTGTTTTTAAGCCTGTTCTACCAACCAGTTTCCATCAAACCTTCTTAGCGATTATTTTTCAGCCTTTATATCAAACATCCAGTTCAGCGTCATTAAGCCCTACTTTGATTAAGGGTTTAAGCTGCCAGCATACTTGAATGCCTCATAGTTAAAAATAAATAAATAAAAAGTGTCATCCAGTGGAAACACATTTGCTGCTATAGGACCAACATTCTTCTTGTTCATACACTTATTTATTTAAATTTCTTATCTATTCAACTATTTCATCTTTATTTTTATTTGTTTATTATTTTATTTTTATTTTATTATTATTTTTTATTATTTTATTTTAGCCCAGTTTGTGTGATGGAATTCTATCTTTTCACTGTATGACACCTCCTAAAACACTAATAGACTCTATGATGCAGCACTTCTGTTTTATTTTCAAGATGGCATTTCTTTGCGTCGTCACAAAACGGGTAATACAACACTAAAAATAAAAAAATTGTACACCTTCTTCCACTTTGTTCAAACATTCTACCAATCAATATTGCTTTAACCATCTTAGTAATTACTTTTCAAATTGTATATTCAGCATCCATCTCCACACCATTCAGTGTTACATCGATTATGCTGCCAGCATAATTGAGTGTTATACGGTAAAAAACTGTCATACAGTGGAAACACCTTTGATGCGATACAGCCAGGTTTTTATATGTCACAAAGACATTGCATTCTCTGGGTATTCTAAAGGTATGAACTTTCAGAGCTGTTTTTTTTTCCTTTCTGCTTTTACCTGATGCATTTCAGGCAAAGTGCTTGTATCGCTCTGTAACTTTATTCCAACAAAAAGTTGGATGAAAATGAATCACTCTTTGTCCCCTTTCCCTTCTTCAAACCTGGTAAGACAACATGGTACAACACCTGGACTGCTCACACTAAAAGAACCTTGGCTGAAGCAGTCAGTCTGACTGGGATCTCGCTGCTCTTCATCTTGAGTACTGAGCACTGGCTTTGTGTGTAACTCAAAGCTCTACCGTCTATTCGCATTACACCTCACAACTCCAGCAACACCTTTGTGAATTTAAACACATACAATGTGTCTAATTGATGTCATACCTCTGACAATATACAGCACTCCTATACACAAACATGTGAACCTGTGTAAACATTTTGTCCCCCAGCCGGCTTGACTACCTTTTGCTGAAAAAGTCTTACTTTTTTTCTGAAATGTGGGTGATGCAGATTGTTTCCTTGCATAGAAAACTGTTCACCCCCCCCCTCCCCTCCCCCAATCGAGTTTGAGGTTTGAATAATGCATGATCCTGCTGCTTGTTGACTGTTGGCTTGATCACAGTACTAAATACTGTTCAGGAATCTAGATGTTGATCCTAGTACAGTACATGTTATGTTGTGTATGCCTTTCTGTTTGTCTCTTTTTCTATACAGCTTCCTCATGTCATAAATGTTTTTGCCATTGAACACTGTCTTTTAATTCATAAATATTTTGAAATAAAATTCTCCATATTTTCTCTGACATTAGATCCGTTTTTATTTCCCAGTACTTTCAGTGCTATGTATTTGAACGTGTGTATCTATATCTATCTATCTATCTATTGTGTCGCTCTCTCTCTCTCTCTCTCTCTCTCTCTCTCTCTCTCTCTATATATATATATATATATATATATATATATATATATAATATATATTTATTTATTTCCATCCTATCATCCTTAAGATAGCTTGTGTTTCCAGGTTGCAAGAGGTCTCCCTTCAGAACAAAAGAGAAAGCCCTGTCCGTTGTCAGTGAACCTACCCAGCTCTTTTCTGTACACGGACTTGCACGCACACACACACACACACTTGCATTCCACAGTAGGACTAGATGCCCCAAAAGGGTATAAGAACTGAATGTTGAAGGTGAAACGTTGCCATTTTCTGCTCCGACTGTGGCAGGACTGGCCCGAGGCCTCGTGTACTTTCCCACTCTGTCTGGATTAAATCAATTGTTTCACTATGTTGTGGTATGGGCGATCTTTCAACAAAAACGAACACGCTAGGAACTAGGTTAAGGCAAGAAGCTTTTTCTAGATTCCTTCACCAGGAACAAATATGTGTACAAAACGTAAAGCAAGGAGTCTGTAATCAACACGACTAAAAAAAATAATAATAAAAAAAAGCATGTCCAAGATAAAATAGAGCAAACAAAATAAAATACAATTAATGCAAACTCTAAATGAATTCACACACATTTTTAACAATACAGTGAATGAATTAAAGTGTTTTCTATACTAAATAATGTTACAAGTGCGGCTGATTATTCTCCACATATGCTCAGAGATGAACAAACTGGCACATACCATTTACCTGCTCATTTGCTCACTTTTTTGTCATAAATGTACTGAAAATACTCGTTTTTCATTTGGGCAACATTTTTTATACATATTATATATTTTGGTACTGCATTTTCCTTTGAAATGATAATGTATCTTGCTTTACCTTTTTTTTTGCTTCATCTTATTTTATACTATAAAAGCTATACAAATTATAGCAAGCTTGAAAGCGTAGCAGTTATCCACGTTATATTTTGTAAAAAATAAAAAAGGCATGTTCCCTAAAAATCCAAACTTAGTAAATGTAAAAAGGGAAAAAAAAGACAAAGGCGGAAGTGGATTCTAACTCAATTCCCTGAACTGAGGAGGATGTGCTAACCACTGCAACGCTAAGCACCCCAGAGAAAAATGAAATCCGCAAAGTAGGACTCCTCTCCCACCCCCCAAGAATTTTCATGCCTGTGTATGCGGGTAACAGAGTTTTTTAAAAGTGAAAAGTATTATACTTTAGATTTTTGATACAAAGATTATTGCAATACACATATTTACTTAAATCTTAAATTATTAAACCTACAGTAGTTAAGCATCCTTCCCGATTCTGTTCTTTGTCTGTTGTCACGGCCAAAGTCGCTCTCGGATTAACGGCCATCACACTTCAAGCTTGAGTGGAGCCTCTACCTGAACAAACATGATAACAAGCAGAATTTGCACATGATATTTCAATTCATTACAAAAGCTAACAGGATTCCAAAGCTTTCTTTCATCCTCACTGCTTTCCTTCAGCCGCGCTTGCATCCAAGTACTGTCCTCAACTGACTGGGCAGGCAATCTATCAATAAGCTCACAGGCACTCCTGCAACACATGTGATTGGCTTCCTTCTCGACAGGGGTTGTAATCCACTCCTGCCCTCAATGGTCGATGGTTGCAAGCTAACGATTCTCGTTATCATGTTTGGTCAGCTACAGGCCCCACCCCGAGGGCAACTCCCACTACCTTGGTGTTCCCTAACTATAGCCAAGGAATGGATAAAGAAGGGGCACAGGTAATGAATGAGGTTTATCAATTTAACATTTATGCAAACTTGTATACGGAATAATGCAATGTGAATCCAGCCTAAGTAAGGCTTGACAGTTGAGAACTTTTTATTTATTTTTTATTTTTATTTTACAGGTGCTGCTACAGTTGAAATGATGGAAGAATTGGTAAAAAAAAAAAAAAAAAAAAAAAGATCCTCTTCACACCACCAAAATAGAGGTCCAGAGAGATGGCCTCACATACCATCAGTGAATTGAACATGTAATGCACATTTACAAATGAAGTATATCAAAATAAGTTCTGCCCTTTTCCATTCATGTACAGTACAATCTTTATCGTTTATCCTTGTACAGTCACGGGAAGCTTGCTCCCATTATGTGGTCTCACCATTGTTTTTTGTAAAAGTGTGTATTATGAGCATGTTGACTTTTACACCCAGTGAAGTTACACCTTGACCCTAACCTGCATTTCTTTAAAAAAAAAAAAAAAAAAAAAAACACTTCTTTGAAGAATCCTATTTAGTTTTTTGGGGGGATTGATTGATCAACAACTTGCTCATCGAGCTGTGCACACTGACCCCTTGCTACTTTGCACCCTTTGAGTGGCTGTAGTCTCACAGAGAGCTGCGCCCGGAAGTCTAATTAGCCATGGCTGTGGCAAACATGATAACAATCACAATTTAAATTTGAAACATTTGAAACTTCAATTTATAACAAAATAAATACAAGTATGAGATTTCCAAAGGTCTGGTGAAGCCTCTTCCCCCTCCCAAAATTTGCGCGTGTGTGCGGAGGGGGGGATACTTCGCGGTTTTTCACTTATCACGGGAAGGCTCTGGTCCCCATCAAATGTGAAAAATGAGGGATCACTGTGTATTGGTTCTGTAGGACAATTGTACAAAGAGAAGAAGCTTTTTAGCTGAAAACGAGCCACCAAACCAAAACCTAACCCTTCCCCTACAGACATTTTCTTGTTCTTTCCATTTTATCTAACATGGTTTACAATTTAAAGAACAATAAATACATGTCTTTATCCAAGGGTCGATGGGTCGATAGAAGATACATCCCATGTTTTTATTGTTTTTCAAAAACCAAAGAAATCCCATGGATTGCACAGTCAAGAGGACTGTTGCCAATTAGGGAATTTTTTTGTGATACTGGTAGTGTCTCCTGGTGGTCTGAATGAGATGCTATGGAGCCACATACAATTCTCCAAATAGGCATTTGTGACACCTTAAAAACTCAATAATTCAAAAACAAAATTTTAAAATCTCAAAATTTTGTAAAGGTTTACCTGAGATGTTTCGGTGTTATCTCTCGCCTTCTTCTTCAGTGTCCTTAAGAAGGCGAACGATAATGCCGAAACATGTCACATGTCGGCTAAAATACAGTAAATTCATAGATTAAGTGTTTATATGTTAGTTGACTGACTTTAAGATTGTTGTTGATTTATTATTCAACAGATACTACATGATACACCATACATGAGCCAAAATAAATGTGAACTTCAAAGTGATGACTTGCGTCCTCTTTCACCGGAGTCTTGGTGCAGATAACCAGTCCTGAGAACACATTCTCAACAAACTAAGTAATATTAGTTATTTAATGAATATACAATAATGTTAATAATGTTAATAAGGATAATGTAATGTTAAATAATAGGAGAGAGGAAATAAAATAGGCAAAAAAATAATTTAAAAAAAGGATTGTTTATGGTTACTGCGGCTATATTGGGGCGTACATAGAAATCCAGGAACTGATACCCTACTTTGCGGGTTTCAGACTTCGCGGGGGGTTGACAGCCCCCATTAACCGCGAAATAGGGGGAATCACTGTATAATCGAAGGATTGCAGCCAAACCCAGTTGATTCGCCTAATACCTAAATAACAATCAAAGACAGCCATACGCTAGGATGTAGAGAAAAAGAGTTACAGATTTTTTAATTTGCAATTTTGATGCATTTAGGGCCTTTCGGTGAATTAGCATATTATACATGAAGGGTTCGGTGACCGCTTAGAGAGGGCTGTATATGTGTCTGAGTGAGACTCCCTACGGGTCCGCTTTGAGAGCGCTGCATAAGCAGCATAGTGAGCGGTCACTGAGAGATTGTGATAGCAATAGAGTTGGGAAATAACCCCCACATTTGTGTTGCTGCTGAAAAAGTTATTTAAAATAACTTGCGTTCTGATTTTATTTATTTATTTATTTTTTGAACAAAAAGAGAAGAACCTACCTCTGACTTGTAGGAAGAAAAGCTTAGTCCTTACAAACAGCTCTATTATTATTTCAGTTCTTGTAGTTGTAAGTAACATGTTGAAGATTGTTGAGAAAAAATGCAATTTCAAATTGGTCTAATTCTTCAACATGACACATTTCCAAATTACCAATAGCGACACCTAGTAGCAGACAAAAAAGTTCATTTTTACACATTCATGTTCTGTGCTATGCCAGTTTCAGCAAAATTCACTCAAAATTAGTCAGGAGAATATTGCGACAGGGAACATGAATCTCAAGTTTTATGACTCCAAATTTGGTCGTGGTCTCAAAACCCAATGTCTGGCCAGACCGGTAAAACTGGACGAAGATGATCTTTTCGAAATTTCATTTCATGGGAGTACTAAACACAGTTTTTTCCTCGTCGTGTGGGCGTCACCTGGTGGCAGCAAAAAAATACATTTTCATTTATATGTACCTTGTTGAGCCTGTCAAAGTAATATAACTTAATTTTTTTCAGACAGGCCTTCAACACGCCTAATTTCCTCCACCAAATGTTAAGATGTTATGATCATGGCCATGGCCTATACAGCAGTGCTCATTACGGCAATTTATTGTTACAGTAAATGCTGATGTAGTTTGACCCAGATGATCTCATCTTGTCACGACTTCACACGTTGAATGAAAGTAATTTCCTAGAGACATCAACAAAAAACATTTAAATAAATATGGAGGGTTAAAACATTGATGTTTTCTTGTATTTCACAACATATATTGAAGCTGTGTGGGGAATTCTATCGTGTTTTGTAGCGTTTTTATGCTTCAAAGAGATATTATTGTCATGCCAAGATGTGTGCGCTCATTGTAGTTTATTTTATTTATAAAAAATATGTTTAGTGTGTGCCAAAGTGTCAGGTTGTACATTTTATGTGTAGTATTAAGGTTTTTTTTTTTAATGTCCCGGATTCTGCAGTTAGAAGTACAGTCGGCCCCCGGTTTACGAACACCCTCTTTTACGAACATTTCGACTTACGAGCGTGAACTGCGGAGTTTTTTGTCCCCCACTTACGCACAAACCTTCCGTCTTACGAACAATATGGCATGCCGGCCACTATATTCGTACATTTATTTTCGCTTTGCTCCGTCATTTAAATCAGAAGCTGACGGTCATTGTGGCAACGTTGAACGCTATTGCTCTTACAATGTCACAGTCACTCTCAGTCACGGTGTCAGTCACGGAGTCAGTCACGGAGATGCTATTGGCCGGCGTCATGTCAATCACAGAAATGCCGATATGCTATTGGCCGAACGCCTTTATCTAGCTTGATGGCACAGCTGGTCGGGAATGAAGGAAGGAGAGAAAATGAGTGAAAAATGGAAGGAAGGAATGTTGTGAAGACTTTGAAAACTTTATCTGTTAGACATGGCTTCTAAAATTGCAAGTGGCGGTAAAAGAAGAAGTAAGAGGATGATGACAATAGAAACCAAGCAGGAGATATTAAAAATACGAAGGAGGCGCATGCATAGTTAACCTTGCTCGTGAGTATGGACGGAACCGCTCGGCAATCTTCTAAGGGCAAGACTTTCCTTGCCGGGGGACGGACCTCGCTCGACAACAAAATGGAGAGGCTTCTTCTATTATGGATTAAAGAAAAGGAAATCGCCGGTGATATGTTTTAGTTTGAGAAAAGTTTTTGTTTAAGAAAATAAATAAATAAATTCTGCGGGTTGGTTTCTGCTCACCTCCCTCTCCACTCGGCTCAAGTCATGTCGCCCCAGAGGAAAATGTCATTTATCCGTTGTATATGAATGTTATTTAAATTAACTGTACAGTAGATTATCGTACTAATTTTAAATATGTGTGTAAATTTGTGATGGTTTTAACTATAATTTCATCACGCGTTGCCAGTCAATGTGTACGTACAATTGACCTCGCTTCGCTACATCAATGAAGTCTTCTGCTCACGAATGACAGGGTAACGCTGATATGCTATTGCTCTTACAATGTCACAGTCACTGTTTCAGTCACGGTGTCAGTCACGGAGATGCCGATATGCTATTAGTCGAACGCCTTCATCTAGCTTGATGGCACAGCTGGTCGGGACGGAAGGAAAGAGAGAAAATCAGTCAAAAACGGAAGGAAGGATTGACAGGTTTGACTTGCCAGGGGATCCTGGGTAACAATTAGCATCCCTGAAAACAAAGGTGATGGGGGTATAAGGACACAACTCGGGCCTTGCCTACACATAGGTGTTCTTGCAAACGGGCATTAAATGTTTCCGTTTTGTCCTATTTGCTATATGTGGCCGGGTTTTTTGGTTTTTGTTGTTGTTGTTTTTTTTAATCATAATCTAATGTTTCAAAACCTCCAGCCTAAATGGAGATTTGCCCTAGCTTCCGGTTTCGTGGACACGCGTGCTCAGCTTCAACGGGGATTTGCGTCATCGCGCTATTCTTTTTCCCACGGAAGACCGGATACTGGTGACCTCAGAGGGAAAGTTCTTTCGAACTGGACAGAATTTGTGACATTTCTGCCGCCTAATGACTTGGCATTGCTTGTACATGTATTTGAAACCGCACTATGTGGTTTCATATAGGTGAGACTTTTTTTTTTTAAATAAACAAACGACGACGATACATGTAGACGACAGGGCGTGGTTGTTATTCCCTTATTTCCTCTCATTATCACGTAAGAAATCATCTCTTTTCCCAAATACATTGTCTTTACATCATTATCAGAAATAACTTTCGTCAGTTGCCATAATGTATGCTTTCAATCGACATTAATTAAATAGACATTCACAATTTATTTGTGTCATACCACATATATTGTATCAATATTTGCTGACCAAAATTACTCCGTTTGGAGCTTTTGTTCTTTTGCCTCTTTTGCCTTGTCAATAAAGTAATGACTATCAGCTGTCACTCAAGCTCATTAACATGTCACACACACATATGTCATGGATGTCGAAACTGTCAAGCGACACTGGACATGACGTCTCCATTTTTATTTTTCAATTATTTATTGCTGAAACAAAGCAGTGAATCATCCTGCTTCCTCATATGACTCGTTTTTATTTGCGTGCATTTTTGTGTTGCTTTTATGATGGCACGACCAAAAGAGAGCATGAAGACGACATGGAAACTGTTAGGAGCATAATGCAGTTGCATGTCAGGCGGGTGTGGTGACAAAAGAAATAACGATAAAACGATACTATGGAGGACCAAAAGTGCCAAAATTCAATAAATAAATGTACCATTCAAACATTAAATATAAGTGTCATTAAATAATTTAATGTGTCATTAATTAATTAAAAGTGACATTAATTAAATGTTTAAATAATTAATTTAAACGTTTCATTGAATTAATAAAACATTTATTTCATTATGACACATTTCATTCTTTAATGACACATTTATTTAATTATTGACACAATTATTTAATTAAGATAGATAGATAGATAGATAGATAGATAGATAGATAGATAGATAGATAGATAGATAGATAGATAGATAGATAGATAGATAGATAGATAGATACTTTATTCATCCCCGTAGGGAAATTCACATTTCCAGCAGTATCCTCAAGTCGAGATATAAAATATGAGAAATAAAATACACAAGATACACATAAGTCCAGTACAGAAGTATACTTAAGGTGCTTGTTAACAGTGTAAACAGAATAGTGTGAATCGTTGGAGTCTAGTGCAAGTATAATTAAGGTGCTTGTATAAAGTGAATAGTGCAGTGCAGAGTAGCCTATGAGGTTTAGAGTTTAATGTGAGCTTTTACTGCCCCGGGTGGAGTTGAAGAGCCTCATGGCATGGGGGAGGAATGATCTCCTCAGCCTGTCCGTGGAGCAGGACAGTGACAGCAATCTGTCACTGAAGCAGCTCCTCTGTCTGTGGATGATGCTGTGTAGTGGATGTGTTGGATTGTCCATGATTGATAGCAGCTTGTTTAGCGCTCGTCGCTCAGCCACAGTTGTCAGACTTAATTAATGACATTTATTTAATCAATGACACATTTAATTATTAAATGACACATTTATTTAATTAATGACACATTTAATTATTTAATGACACTTATATTTAATGATACGCTGTTGCTAGGTTTCATCCTTTGCTTATCTGTCAAGCTCGCTCGTCAAAGTTTAATGGGCGGGTCCTAACACCTGATTGGTTACCCGCTCTTCAAGCCAAAACAAATTAATTTCAGAGAAGATTGACTTAGAGGATGAATGTACTCCAATACGTTGGATGGCACGATAACATTTACATTTATTTGAATGGTCAGACCAAACGACTAAACCCATGGTTGTCTGTCTCAAGGAATATCAAGAAAAATCCTATTGATAATAATAATAATAATAATAATAATAATAATAATGATGATGATGATGATGATGATGATGATGATGATGATGATGATGATGATGATGATGATGATGATGATGATGATGATGATAATAATAATAATAATAATAATAATAATAATAATAATAATAATAATAATAATAATAATAATAATAATAACAACAACAACAACAACATTTGTTCAGCTGAGCGCTTGTTATACCGATTCTTTGCCGGGTTTATTTTCTACATCAATATCATCGTCATCTTACGCCCGGTAGGAGGCGGAAAATGCTCCTAGATTGGTAGTCATCCCTAATTATAATTAGTCGACGGCGAACAAGAAAAAGTTCAAGACCGAATACATCATGTGCACGTGCTTGTCCCATTGTTTTGAGAAGTGAAAAATGGCAAAACGTTGCACAGAGTTACATAGAGAGGCATCAAATTTAATCGAAGAAGCACTTCACAAAACTCAGCCTCCCATGGCGGCTCAGTTGCAGCAGCAGAGACCTGCTACTCCCTCAAGAACACCCGTCCAAGGTAAGCCAAATATCCATTATTATTTCACGTTTGAATTCGTTTTAAAAATATATATGTATTTGGTTGTTTCATTACGACTATCAATTAGGCGAGCATAACGCTCGGTAATTTTGCCGAATGCTGTTCGTTTGCTGGCAGAACCACACCAGTTTGAAAATAAAGGTGCGACATATTTCTCTGTTGCAGCCGAGGTAGCAAGACTTTTTGCGCCATATAGCCTACTGTAATTCCGCTGGAGCGAATAGAGTTAAAAGGCCGAGAAGACCAGCATTTCAAATCGGCTAAACAAGTCTGACCACCAGGCAGATAAAGTTCCAGATATGACCTTGAAAGCTCACCTTCTTGCTGCCGGACTTGGGGAGCAAAAATTAACATTTTCAGGTCAGTAGTTACCATAGCGATACCAAATCCCCCCCACCCAAGAAAAAAAATAAACAACAAACAACAATATTGCAAATGTATTCAAAATTTCATTCAAAGTCAATCACATGATAAATTAATATCTGACTCCAGCTTAATGTCCATAACATGAATAATGTTTTTTATGTGCTCAGTTGTGAGTGGGCATGAGTAAAGTATGGTTGTCACATCTGAACTGTTTGAAGTATTTCCAAAGCTCCAAAACTGAGGAGGTTTTGAACTTTTAAAGATAGCGGGATTTACTCGCAGCAGAAACCTTGGATTGATTCCGTGTCCAAGCTCTGGATACACACTTGCCTACCTGAAAGAGCCATCAACGATGATCGGACAGGCTACAATTTACATATGTCCACTTCAGCAGGATCTACCATTCCAGCCTTACGTATATTTACAGAGACTCATGTTCAATAGTCAAAGCAATGTTTACTGTTCATTTATAATCATTATTTAAAACTATTTTGTTGTCGTTAGGAGCACTCACAACAGGCCTCTGGACCAGAAGTCCCCTGCCTCAGTTGTGAAAAGGCAGTTCCCTTTTCAGGAATGAAGGTATACAGACTGAGCTGCAATGGTTGGGTGCTTTTTACCATTCTGCAAGATTAGTATATATTATTTTTGTTCCGAAACAAATGTCTCAAGAGTGTCGAGCACACAATCAAGATAATAGGAAGATATTTTGTACATTTCAAGGACATCAACAGAGGAATCAAAAACACATCAAGAGGCAGGCCAAAGTGAAAATGACAGAGAGACAGCCTCAGTCAATGACTGTTCCAGAGAGGCCTGAAACATCAGCGGAGAGTGCAGTCATACCAGGAGTGACTAACACTGAGGCACTGAACCATACAGACACAGAAGAAGGTTTATATCATCACAATAGAATTCCTCTCCAGTTGTGTGTAAAAGAGTCTCATTGAAAAATAACATATGTAGACAAATCTATACTAGCACTATAACACAACTATAGTGTATGTTAAAAATATTGTTTTTCAGAATGTTACATTCAACAAATGGTTGGGTTAAATAAAAAAGCCAACTATAAGTCAAAAAAGGACTGACCCAGTATTTAGGTCAATTTGATATAATTTTCTGAGTTGTTTTGCACAAAAGTAATTTCGAGAACTTAGTCATTCAATGATACACAAGACAGCCTCAAATGGACTTCGGTAAATGGACTTTCACTTATATAGCGCTTTTCTACCTTAGGTACTCAAAGCGCTTTACACTAACTAGTCATTTACCTACTGATGACGCAGCATCAGGAACAACCGGGGGTTCAGTGTCTTGCTCAAGGACACTTAGACATGGTCTTGATGGTCGGGGGATCGAACCCACGGCCTTTCGGCTGGGAGACGACCACTCTACCACTAAGCCATGCCGCCCCTAATCTGGGTTGTTTTAACCAAACCTGAAAATGTGATCAAATAAATATTGGAATTAGTCTTTTTTTTTCCCTTGCTCATAAGTTATTTTGAACCTATTGGTTTGAAAGCTAATTCCTTCCTTTTTTAACTTGGCATTTCATTAATTAATATGAATCATATATTTATGGATAACGAGTAGATATCTGTTTCATGTAACTTGCAAACTCACAACACGTCTCTCTGACATCTATTACTTTATTTTCATTTTTATTTATTTCTAGAATGGGAGCTTATTAAGGAACCAGCTCAAGCTACCAAGGTTTACATAGAGAGTTTGTGAAGGAAACATGCATTTGGGAAACCACTGAGAATGAAGATAGATGCAAGGGACTCTGAGGAGGACAGGGAACGAGAAATGTTTAAATTATAAAAGTTATTGAATGCACTGATCAGGAGGTTTAAGTGACACAAATTCTGTATCAGTGAAACTACACAAATACCATGCAGTTTTTGGCATCTGTTTTATTATCCATCTTTTAAACATTTTTGTATCACTCATCTGAGTGTGAAGAACACAGCATTGATGTTATCCATTCTGTGTACCAGTGACGAGAGTTCATGTATCTTCATTAAAGATACTTAAAGTTCAATTTCTGGAAGTACTGCAGCTGTCAAAAGGTAGCTTCAACCTGAAAGGACGAGGAATATGATCAATTTTGAATTTATAACCGGTGACATGAGGTATTTAGCAGTGATGGGAAAAGAAGGCTTTAAGATGCTTCATGACCCAGTTGTATTTTTTTTTTACTCCTTCTAATGGTACTCTGTTCAACATAGGCTTTGGAACTTCCTGTTTTGAACAGACAATGGAAGCTCCAGCCTTAGTTTTTGAACTACTTATTTTATTTTACTTCCACTAGGTACATCATGCTGACATTTTTAAACCTCTTTCTTTAAGCCAACAGTGGCCATTTAGACTTCTTAAAATGACATAACCTGGGGTGCTGCTTTCTGTGTGTGATAGGCCATTCTCAAAGGTTTTGTCCCCTCTCATAATGAATTCCATATCAAAAAGGTACAACTCTTTCTTTAACCTCAGTAGGATCTGCCATCGGGCCTTGCTCTCTGTAACGTCTCCAGAGTTGTTGTGGTGATTGGTTCCTTTCAGTTCTAAGGCCATGACAGTTCCAAGCATCTTGGAAAGAGTTCAGGCTTTGCTGAATTTGTGGAAGGAAGATCCGGTGCAGTCCAAAAAGATGAACTTCGTTGTCTGGATTCAGTGTTCCCTTTGCTTCAAGTGAAGTGAAGATCTGATAGAAGAGGTCCAGGGAATGCTGATAAACGTCTCTCCATATCCTTTCAATTCTGTGCTTAGGATAAAATTGGCAATGTATCAAATTATTTCTTAGTGACATTATAAAGAAATACACTCATCTGGTGATATTGTGATCCAAATGTGTATTTACCGCTGGTTATGGACACTTCTGCCTGTGATGTGTGAATTCCTGTCAGTATCCCTGCTCCTGATCATGAACTCTGCCACATCTGCATTCTCTCCCCCTTTATCAGATCTGACTCTTGAAGGCAGCCCATACTGATTAACAGCAGCTATGAAACTTTCTTTGTAAGACTGTACAAGCTCTGTTATTGCCAGCCACAGTCAAATAGACCACTAAACGACTGAATCCATCCACCCCGCCAAGGACAACAAATCTCCACCTGTCAGGCAGTTGTGAACAGACAAAAAAAAAGTTTATGGTAAAGCATATCGTATTCAATATTAACTAGAGAAAGATGTACAGATTACTGAATACGATCACTGACCTGATTAGTATATGGTTCCCATCTATATGCCATAAAGAATTTGGGCCTGGAACAGAATACTGTCGTCGTCTTGAAACATGCAACCTGAGCCGTCTCATTTGAATTCCCTCTGCATCGACTCTGCGTAAAGACTCTTGCAGCCTTGAGATTGACAGAAGGAAAATAAAATTGACCTCTGGGATTTCTTAAGGTATCCTTTTTTGAAGCAATGGTCAGGTTATAAGTAACAAATATACAGTCATGTGTGTAAACAGTTTCAGTGCAGCAAAGCCAAAGCCTTCAAAATAAAAGTTATTCAACACACGACAGAAACAAATCAAGTTGCTAACTTAAATTTCAGCAGATTGCAGATAAAATCCCAGATGCATGAAATCAGCTAGGCTCCCTAATTGATTTCAAAGAAGCAATACTTTAAAACGAATTAAAACATTGCTCATATCGTTTTACTCACTTGGAACACGCACACCTCTTGCATTCAGATGGCCACGCATGAACTTGTAGCCGGAATTTGGATGTGGACTTCACTTACAATGCGGTCCAGTTCCTTGTCGTTCATCGTTGAAGAGAGATCTCTCTATCTACACAAAATACATTACCGATAATAAAGAAATATGGCACTAAACGTGGATGAGATCGCTGAATAAGTTGACAACTTGTGAATGTAGTACACTTACCTCAAACTGGCTTGCTTCATGAGTCTCCTGACTGTCCTCTTTGAGACTCCGAACGTCGCTGCAATTTGACTTGTTGATAATCCACAAAGTACGTAATTTTCCAGAACTGCAATTGGTATATCAAACGCCAAACGTCCCGATCCATTTGTGTGTCGTGCTCGGGGACCTGTGAACCTCTACTGTACTTCCTCTAAAATTGCAGTCACTCTTGGGTCAATGTCGGAAACGGAAAGTGCAGAAATAAGTCCAGCAACTTCAATAAATTCCTTCACTTTTCGTTGAATAAAATCGTTTTCTACAGGCCCTGCCTCCACATTTTCAGCAAGGTCTGAAATATCTCGACCTAACTGTCGTGAAAGATCACGAAGGTCCTCTGTCATCGCATCCGCCATGTTTCCAACCTCTTCAGGCCGAAGTAATGGATTGGACATGATTTGAGTTAACGGGCTTTGGGCCCGCCCACTAAATTGACGAGGGAGGTTGACAGATTGCCGAATGACAGATAGAGAAATAGCTGAAAACTGGCCGTGTTTCATACTTTGCTAAACTGTCAACCTCTCCCGTCAAATTTGATGGGTGGGCGGGTCCTAACATCTGATTGGTTACCCTTGCAAGACAAAGCAGGGTAACCAATCAGGTGTAGGACCCGCCCATTAAACTATGACGCGAGAGCTTGACAGATAAGTAAAGGATGAAACGTAGCAACAGCATGTCATTAAATATAAGTGTCAATAAATAATTAAATGTGTCATTAATTAAATAAATGTGTCATTACATGATTAAATGTGTCATTAATTAAATAAATGTGTCATAAAATAATTAAATGTCATTAATGAAATAAATGTTTAATTATTTCAATGAAACGTTTAAATTATTTAAACATTTATTTAATTAATGACACTTTTAATTAATTAATGACACTTTTAATTATTTAATGACACTTATATTTAATGATTGAATGGTACATTTATTTATTGAATTTTGGCACTTTTGGTCCTCCATACGATACATCGTCCCACTTGGTGATTTTTTTTGACAAGAGAATTGTAGTTGCCGTACTCGGCCCAGTCATGGATGTCGACGCTGCTCACGCGATAGTTGAAATGACAGCTTATTTTTTCTTTCTTTTTTTTCTAAATTCTTTATTACTGATACAATGCAGTACATGGCAATAAATATTTCACGATCCTGTGGGCTACAAACCATCAGATTCAGTACAACACAACATTAAACAAATACTGTAGATTAAAAAAGCGAACTCCCTGTGTCAGTTTGTGGTAGAGGACTGTTTAGGAAGAGTGGGACATCACAGCTCTAATTTCGGACCCGCGCTCATAACATTTACGGCCCTATTGATTCACAAGTTCAAGTCTTAGTTCAATTTGCCCCTCACTACCGGCAACAAATCTAAATAATATATTGTTAAAAATTTTTTTTGCATAGCAACACTCCAAAGACGTTTCCAAAATAAACTTCGTTTCCAAGTGTCAGCGAAAGTAACCCAAGGGCTGACCTCCGTGCACTTGCTCTTCCGGTTTAGCTCTTCCCGTGGGTACCGTGAAGTAAGTAAGTCGTCTAAACTGTTGCGATATTAATATTTGTAATTGTTGTCATATTTAGTCATTATTACTTCAACTTTGTTCGCTAAGTTTTTTCGTCCTATAGTATGCCGACACGTGTGCTACGTGTGCTAATTTGATGACGCATTTGACTAGTTATGTTGCGGTAATATAATGTAGTAACCTGGTTGCTTACTTAATGCAATACATCGACCGCCACCATCTTCTACTTTTATGAATAAAACGTTGTTTTCATTATCATTTATTTTAATCATTATTTCATTATTTTTCGTTACGCAATAATGAACAACAACACTAAGTTAGTGGTGTACTTAGTTGTCGTAAAAATAAATGTTGTAATTAACTTTACTTTCTCCAATTAGTGGTGTACTTAGTTGGTGTTAAAAAAAAAGTAGCCTCTATGTTCTTCCATGACTTTGTTTTCACTATTTTGAGTATTATTAATTACATTATAATTTGTTCATTACGTGTTTGTTCGCTAGTATACTAATGCTACGTGTGCTGTGAAATATATTCAAATTCAGCTATCACTAAATTCCCCTAGAATTTCCCCCACTATTGTTATTATTGTTATTATCGTTATTATTATTTTCACATGCTTGCTTATCTAACGTAATTTTGCTGCCATTATCGTTATCTACAATCTTCTATTTACAGATGTAATTGTATGGCTTTAATAAATATCAGCAAGACAAAATGTAGACGTTCTTTCTCATTCATTATTAATTACTTACACATCCTTAAGTAATTTGCTGTAAAAACGATTAAACCTAATTATAAAATATTTCGTTCGGTGGAATGTACAGCACATAACTAAATGAAAAAACAGTGCAAAATTAAATGACACAACCATAATTTTATAGAAGAAGTGACGGTTGAACAAAAATCGTCAATACCCTAACTTGTCATCGTTGTCATTGTGCCAATTCAATTGTCGTCTTAAACACATGTGATATTAGATATGCATGTTTAATTTTGTGAAAGATATTTTTTAAAAAGTCTTGCTGCCTTGAACTCAATGTCTGAAGTATTTCTGACAACTGTGAGTAGAAACGGAGAACAGCACATATCTGTCAGGCTCATCTTAACTGTCTTGTTTGTCACCGGACTTCAAATGTAATAGCCATATATGAAGAAGACAAAAGAACGTTGGTCAAATCATTCTAATAAGGCTTTTTGGGATAATGGGGTTGAGTAGCTATTAGATTATAATTTTTTTAAATGTAATTCCGGTGTGTTTCTCAAAAATATATGCATATTTTAAAAATACTCTTCATAGCACTTTTTTGCATACATGCCACTTTCAAAATCGTTTTTTTTTTAAATTTTTTTTTTAAATGCGTCATGTAATCCCGGAGTACATATAACAGTTAGGCATCTCCTTTTTAGCAGTTGAACGCTTGACTTTGCGACAAATATTAGATGTATTAGATATAAGTAGGTTCCAGTCAGTGTCTCGTTTTTTGCTCTTGAAGTCTTGTACATCATCCCCCCACACACACACACACACACACACACATAAGCACACACACATATTCACACATCCATCAGCATGCTGTTTTTGGCATTAGTAGGGGTATGCGAAACATGTTACAGTGTATACATTAACAGCTAAATAAAAGACAGTAAATAAAAAGTACATTTAATTATTTCTCTGTTGGCTAATTGTTAGATTTTTGGTAAGTGGACTTTTTGGCATTGGTATGGATAACCTGAATTTCATTATTGTTAATTTTATAAATTAGTAAAATATATTTTTTGAAACTATTGGAGAAAACCTTAAATAAACTAATGTGAAAATGAACATGTTTTATTCATACCAAAAAGGTTAAAAGATGTGTATTGCATAAACGTTAAGGTCTGCTTAGAAGCTAAAATTTGTCTTTAATGTTGACGGCGATGTGATTTGTGCAATTGCAAATGCTCTCGCTAAAGTACCTGGATGTCTGTAGTTCCTGATGGCACACCATTTTTGAACTGATAGGTACAGCTCACCTTTGCATTAGATGGTGATGTCCGTTCAAGAATGCATCACTTGCTTAACATCAAATAAAACCATACAGTTACAGTACATATGAAACTGTATATAGCTAACACCAACAGATGATTTTGTGCAAAAAATCTTCATATGTGTTTTGAGGATGCATCACTTGGTTAACATCAAATAAAAGCATACAATTACAGTACATATGAAACTGTATATAACTAACACCAACAGATGATTTAGTGCGACTGTCTTGTGTGGATGAACGTTTTGCCAGAGACACTAACTACTTGTTCTTTGCTCAGTTTGTGACTGAAATCCACCAGGCCACATCAAGCATAAGAATACAGCTACGTAAAGGTAAACCTTTTACCAGAGACAGTCGGCAAATAAACAATGCTATGTTGCAGGACAAACGGGAAGTTGAAAAACTGATACACAGCAAAGACGCCGTCCGCTTCATGGTCCCGTTAAGGGGCACCCCGGCCTTTTGGGAGAAATGTCTCAAGGACCTTTTTGCCATGATTCGGCAGCTAGGCACACCCACGTTCTTCTGCACATTCTCCACTGTTGAAATGCGTTGGGAAGAAGTCATCACCGCCATCAAAGCGCAAAAAGGTGAACGGGTGATTTTCGCTCACCACGACTGGGCCACAAAGTGTGAAATTCTCCGCAGCAATACGATGACAACGATGCGCATGTTTGACAAACGTGTGGAAGCTCTGTTCTCCGGCGCAACCCATTGGAAAAGTGGTCGACTACTTTTACAGATTGGAGTCTCAGCACAGAGGAAGTCTGCACATCCATTGCATCATTTGGGTTGAAGGCGCCCCCATCTTTGAGGAGGCCTCAGATCAAGAAATCTGCGATTTTGTGTCGCGCTACATTTCCGCTGAGCTGCCCAACCTGGAAAAGGAACCCAAACTGCATCAAAAAGTCACAGAGGTTCAGATGCAAAATAAGTCTCATTCAAAGACGTGCATCAAAGCACCCGGCGCGCAGTGCCGTTTTGGTTTCCTCAAGCAGCCGTGCGAGAGAACCATGATCATGAGACGTGAAGAGTGTGATGGAGAAAATCCAGAGAAGTAGAAGTGGTCGGCGCCAAACCCCAAGCTTGTTGATTTGCAAAAGTTGCTGAACGAACCGGAAACGGCCTCTCTGACTTTGCCGCAGCTACTGGCTAAGTGCGAGCTCACCAGTGATGAGTACATGGAAGGTTTGTACTCAATTGCCGCAAAGACCTCTGTCGTGCTCAAGCGAGAGCCCAAAGACTGCTGGGTGAACAACTACAATCGACACCTGCTTCTTGCTTGGGATGCAAATATGGACATTCGGTACATTCTGAATGCTTATTCCTGCATTACCTACATCTGCAGCTACATCAGCAAAGCTGAACACGGCCTGAGCCAGTACCTGAAATCGGTGATTGTGAACTCCCGCAGCGAAAATGTCAACGAGAGCGATGAAATGAAACAAATCATGCAAGTGTACTCAAAGAAAAAAGAGGTGAGTGCACAAGAGTGCGTCGCACGCGAATGTGGCCTCCATATGAAGCAAGCGTCCTGCAGTGTGGTTTTTGTACAAACCAGTGACAATGCGCTGAAAATGAGTTATCCCCTCTCTTACCTTGAGGGCCAAACGCAGGAGTCCGTTGAAGTGTGGATGACCGGCTTGCCGGAAAAGTATAAGGGCAGACCTCAAACAGAGGAATTTGAAGCGAAGTGCTTGGCTGATTTTGCCTCAACCTGCGGAATCGTGTACGGCAAGCAAGCTAAAGGCGGAAATGTTTTCCCCCTGCTGAACGACATGGGGTATGTCCAAAAAAGAACAGGTAAACACGCCGTCATCAAATACTGTAAATTTTCACAGGAAAAAAATCCATTCTCAAGCTCTATCTGCCTCATCGTGCCGACTGCCAGTTGAAGTCCAGAACCAAAGAGGTAAGAGGTTTTTGAGTTTTGCACATGAGCGCTGCAGAGGTGTTGAAAGGTTCATGCAGTCCTACATACAAGTTGTTTCAAGACCATGCCTTTGTACAGTTGCCGGCTGCTGAGCATCCAGAGGCCGTTGTGCAAATTGTCGACTGGAAGAGAAAGAACGATGAGAAGCACAGCAAAGATGTTGACAACGCCATCCGAGAGGTGGAGGAAAGCGGAATAGTCTTCAACGAGTGGTGTCAGCTAGCGCCCGAAAGAGAACTGCAAAGACTCGAGTGCATCGAGGAAATCAATGCGAGGGATGATCCCGGTGACGCAGAGATGTTGACAACGCCATCCGAGAGGTGGATGAAAGCGGAATAGTCTTCAACGAGTGGTGTCAGCTAGCGCCTGAAAGCGAACTGCAAAGACTCGAGTGCATCGAGGAAATTAATGCGAGGGATGATCCTGGTGACGCGGAGGAAAACGTACCAGACTACAATGTCAGGTCCGAGGTAACGGAAATGTCCATCGCGACGGAAGCCGCCGCATCGATCCGGCTGTTTTGCGCGACATATATCGGACCCTTAACCGAACGCAAGCGTGTGCCTTCTACCTGGTCAGAGATTGGTGCATACGACGTGTGTGTGGCTTAAAACCACGGCAGTTCTTCTATTACATCAATGGTGGCGCCGGAATGGGGAAGTCACATTTAATCAAATGTATTCACGCAGAGGCTACAAAAATACTGCGCAGACTGGCTGAGGAAGCGGACATTTCCAAACAAACGGTCATTCTTGCAGCCTTCACTGGCACCGCGGCCTTCAACATTTCAGGTATGACTTTTTACACTGCCTACTGAAACTGCCAAGAAGCCTCAAACCCCCGTATCATGGCCTGGGCAACAAACTGGACGAAGTGAGAGCGGAGCTATTGCTCGCTGAAATTCTCATCATCGACGAGACTTCCATGGTGTCGAAAGACCTCTTTGCATATGTCGACGCCCGGTTGAAGCAAATCAAAGGAATCAATTTACCATTTGGTGGCATGTCCGTTATCGCTGTCGGGGATTTCTATCAGCTACCTCCTGTGAGACAGTCCAAACCTTTAGGTGTTTACGATCCCACCAGACTGGACCACTGGCGCGACAACTTTGAAATGATCACGCTGACCGAAATCATGAGGCAGAAGGATGACGTTCCGTTCGCCAAACTACTGAACCGACTTCGCGTCAAAAAGAAGTCCCATGAGCTGTCGGAAGTGGACAGAGCTTTGCTGGCTATGACTTACACCGCTGCCCGAAGGAAGTTCTTCATGTTTTTGCCACAAACAAACAGGTAAATGAGCATAACTCTCATATGCTGAATCTGCTTCATGAGGAAATTGTGACCATCGATGCCGACAACTACAAGAAAGACCAAAGGACTGGCACAATGGCGAGACAAGCCGCCCCTGTCCAAGGGGCAAAGAACAAGTTGGCAACGAAATGTGGCAGCGGTGTAGGTATTTGGGTGAAAGAACACATTCCGGCACACAAAACAATCTACATCCAGGGTGTCACTGATATTGAATTTGTTGTGGTCAAACTTGAAGCTCCCATCAATATGTTCATTGCAGCTGTGTACCGGCCTCCGGGACAGAGTCTGCGCTCTTTTTTGCCAAAGTTGGAAAGGTTGTTGTACGCTCTGGAAGTGATGGATCATCATCGGATCTTGGTATGTGGAGATTTCAATGAAGATGCACTCTCAGACTCATACAAGCCCAATATGGAACTGTTAGTCTCTAAGGGTTACACACAGCTCATAAATACAGGTACCACTGACAAGAACACACTGCTTGACCTCATTTTTGTCTCCCGACCTCAGTGTGCTGTTCATTCAGGTGTACTGCGAACATAATATAGCTATCACAACCCTGTCTTCTGTGTCTTACACACTGAAAGGTGAGTCATGTCCAATTAGCACATTAAGAGTTGTCCCTGTCGTGTTATGGAGCCCTAATGTTAACCTGTGATGGAATGAAATCCGGGGTGATGATGGTCACGCGTGTGTGTGAGAAGGTGAGTAGGAGGTGAGTCAAATTTTGAGACAACGAAAAAAATAATAATAATAATAAATGGAGGACGGAGTGTCAAGTCGATGGGAGGGAGTGGTGGGATTATATGTTGACATTTGATAGGATGAAATCTGCTGCGAAGACGGTTTAACGTGTGTGTAAGGTGAGTGGAAGGTGAGGAGGAGAGACAATGTACAGAGAAAGTATAAAAATCTTTGGGGAGGGAGGGTCTAGTGGAATTATTTTTGTTCACAATTTTGACAATGTAATAATCGTCAGCGTGAAATGACAGCAGAAAACAGACCAAGTAAGTCTCTATAAAATATTTTTTTTGTCAACTGTAAGTGTTGTCATTTTACTCTCCTCTACTTTAAACAGGTTAGTTGTTCTGAAGAGATGGTAGATTCATCTCATAATAGAGAGCATATATATGTGTGTACATAATCTTAATGTGCTACCATTGTAGAAAATGAAATGGTTATACTTAAATGTTGGAAAGAGCCAAGCCCATCTCGCCTTTGCAGCATGCGAATTTCTACTCGACACTATTGTATTCCCCTTTTTCTCACAGGGTAGAAGAATGGGTGCCCAAATACATACATCAAGGAGCACTGACTTGTAAACCAAGGTGGCAGCCAAGCAGGACTTCTCTTCATTCCTGTCACGAATAACCCGCGGATCCCAAATGGGAATGGACCCCAACTAGGCACGAGAGGTGAAGTTACTGAGTTTATTAACAAAAGGAGCACGCAAGGCGTGAGAAAAACACAAAAACAGTCCGAAGGCAAAGTAGCAAACCAAAGTCACAAAGTACCAACACAAAGCGAGACGAGAACGTCTGGATCTAAAGTCCACGGGGAAGAAGGGCAGCAAGGAGGACGTGAGTCCACGGGGGATGACTGCAAACAAAGTAGCAACAGAAATCGTTCACAAGCCGTAAAACATAACACGCACAAAGTACAAACCAAGAAGACTCGAGAAGGTGGGACGTGAGGTCAAGAGCGCTGGGATTCACGGGACGGCAAGCGAGCTTGACGAGGGGATAACCCGGCAAAGGCTTGTTTGTAAGTGCCGGCCAGCTTATAAAGCCCTCTGACGAGATGCGCAACAGGTGTGAGTGTCCGATGGCCCCGCCCAATGCGGAGGAAGGAGACAGTCTGCAAATCAACACAAACTAAAAAGACAAGAAACGTGACAATTCCAGTGTAAGTTACTGTGAACTACTGTATGTCAGTTAAAACCAATTGTAGGTCTGCCTATCTTTTGGAGCAGTCGTCCTCACTACCATCTATTTTGATTATATTTTGTAGATCTGGATTAAACCAAGTCTGTTTTCTGCTCTCTTCAGACTGTCTTCTTTTATTCGTAGGAAAAGGTAAGTCGCTCATCATTCAACCTGTCTTCCTTTGTAAAGCCAGTAAAATAATTTTTGGCCCGTGTATTTTATCAGGATATTTGTTCAGAGGAAATAGACGTCAATACTAGAACAGAAGCCACTTGTGTGCGTTTTTCATGTCACTTTCTGATTGCACGTGCATATGACTGGACATTACGCATGACATATGAATTTAAACGGCATGCCATTGTAGAGATATAAATGGAAAGGATATTTACATATTGTTGGGTTTGAAGTGGGCTTGATACCCCACAAATGACCCGAGGAGAGGTGTAAATAACAACACAGGAGTCAGAGATTAAGTTTTACCACTGCAGTGGGGAGAGCTCGAAAAAGAGCGTGACCATGTCAGCCTCGTTGCAAAGTCTCTCTTCCCTCTCTCTCTCCGAGCTTTCGGACTGCAGTCTTTTTATTAAAAAACTGTTACTGAGGTGTGGGGGTCTCACAATTCAACCGTCACACAACATGAGCATTGTGCACCGTGGCAGAACTTGCAGATAACTTGCGATTCAGGCCTTGCCCTTGACATTGTTTTTAACACACACACACATATGAGACAAAGAGGCACTGTGGTGTCTGAAAAAGTAAGTTAGAATACATGAAGCAAAGCTGTTGTACTAATGAATCAGCCAGAAAAATAGCAATTAGAATACATAAAGCAAAGCTGTTGCACTATTAAATCAGTCAGTTTATCTTACACATATATTGTAAGACAAAGCCAAGTCTGTTTTACTTTTGTATATATATTTATTTATTATTTATATATGTTATATATTTGTACTCAATGGTTCTGAATTCCTTTTTTTTCCCCCCAGATTAAAATGATCGGTGCCCATAAATATACATCGTGGAGCACTGACTTGAAAACCAGGGTGGCAGACAAGCAAGGACTTCTCTTCATTCCAGTGTAAGTTGCCGTGAACTGTGTCAGTTAATGCTTTCAGTGCCATGGACAAGAATTCTACCCTTTAATAATAGTAATCACAATAATAACTAAATAATAAAGTTATAAGTATGTTCTTATGGAGAATACACTCATAATGAGAATACACTCTTGACTACTAATGCTTATCTAAAATAAGTTCTGTAAGCTCTGTTGTGATAAAATGTGACCACTAGATAACAGTGTTTTTACATATAAAACATAACTATTGTCAACTGAACATGCATTCAAAGGAATGGTAGTCAATCTTTCATGTGATATATTCATATTTTCATTTTTTTTTTACATTTACATATTTACATAGACATAGTATCCAATATTCTGTTGGCCGTGAAAGATGATTGAAAATGCAAAATACACTGGCTCTCTCGAGGTTTCCTTTTCCGATAACGCTTGGCACTAAAAGAGTTAAAACAAACTATAGGTTCGCCTCTCTTTTGCAGTTTGTCCTCACCCCCTGAATGTGTTTCTTGTTTGCAGGCCTATGTGTTCCCCATGTTGCCTGTGGCTCCACACATTGCATTCATCCAAAGAAAAGATCACCACCGTGTGCAAGAGTTTGATGACACATCATCAGGCTTGTCCATTGGCAGTTTCCCTCTGGATTAAAACAAGTCTGTTTTTTCCTTCTTTAATTGGTTGGAAAAGCTAAGTAGCTCATCATCTTCTTTTGTAACGACAGTAACTTTTGTCCCATCTACTTCTAACGGGTTCTTTGTTCAGGAGAAAGAGCTAGCAATCAAGCAGGAGTTGTCCTCATTCTGGTGTAAATTGCTGTGATTTATTTCAGTTAAAACTAAAAATGTGCATATCTCTATCAGCTTTTGTTGTCACCTCCTCAGTGTATTTTGTTTCTTTTTTGGAGACCGATGTTTTCCACTTGTTGCCTGTGGCTCCACATGTTGCATTCATCCAAAGAACGAGTGGAAGATCACCACCGCGTCAAAGGCTTTGATGACACATCATCAGGCTTGTCCAGTGGCAGTTCCCCTCTGGATTAAAACACGTCTGTTTTGTGCTTTCTACAGACCATTTTCTTTCTATTGGTAGGAAAAGGTAAGTAGCTCATCATAAGTAATTTTTGTCCCATCTACAGTATTTCTAACAGGTCCTTTGTTCAGGAGAAAGGAGAGAGTTGCCGTAATTTATGTCAATTACAGCTAAAAAAATGTGGATATCTTTCTCAGCTTTTGTTTTCACCCCCTTAACGGATTTGTTTCGTTATTGTAGACTGATGCTGTCCACTTGTTTCCTGTGGCTCCACATTTCATTCATCCAAACAACAGCTGGACGTTTGCCACCAAGTAGAAGATTTTGATGAGCCATTGTACTGCTTGCTCAAGGACCTGTTGTCATCTGGAACATCTCCTCTCTTCAAGGTAAACTGCTAATCATTAAGCCTATCTTTTTTCCTAAAGCCATTAAATGTTGTAAAAATATTTCCTTTCTTTTTTAACAGGCTCTTTGTTCGGGTGCACAAGCAGTTTATAGCAGAATCACAGTAACAAATATGTGAGTGTATTCATGTCACTGGATACTTGATTGGGCATGAGTGTGATATACTAATTTACTGTATTGTAGAAAATGAAAGATGATGTCAGCATCATGGAAGTTTTGTCGTGTGTTCTCCTTTTTCCCCAAGAGACAAAAAAAAAAGTAAAAATGAAGAAGAAAAAGAAAACAAGTGCCAACAACATGAAGACCACGGACAACCAAGCACCACTTCTGCCGATTCATTTGTAAATCGCCAATAGGAGTAGCCAAATTGCTATTAAGTGGTGTTTTAAATGCAGCGTTATCTTTTTACAGCTTTAGTCTTCACCACCTCCTTCATCTTTTCATCATGCGACCTTGCTGAGGAGTTTACAAGGACCATGACGCCATCCTATCCTTAGAATGCAATCTCTTTTCCTGTTCTTACGCTGTTGTCCCTGCATTGAAAAGAACAGTCCTAGTCCCCCAATCCAACCTACATGATCTGTATCCATAGATACATTTTTGCCATCATCTGTGTGCTCTGCAAAGGTTGCTCTATGAAATACCTTTTCACTCATGCATTTGTTTAAATACATTTGTATGTACCATACTCATGATTCCGTTAAATCTCTGAGATCAAACAAGCATTCTGGGAGGCACATCTACCTCAATTTGTTATTGCCTGTGTTAACTTTTACCCTCGCAAATTATATCCATCCATCTATTTGTCGGCGCATAGCCTCACGCGGACCGCTCACTTGCTGGTGTCTATGCCAGCTGTCTTCAGCAGTGGGTGAGGGACACTCTCAACTGGTTGCCAGCCAATCGTAGCCCTAGCAAATTATGGAATGAGAACAAATCAGCTCCAAAATCTAACCACTGCCGTTGATACAGACAATGTTTCATGTAACATCTTAATATTCCATAACATAAATACAATCTCTCACTCTTGACACATGAAGCTATAATGTACTGCTTCACATCACACAACTACAGTGGACCCCCGTGTTACGAACTTAATCCGTTCAGCAGCTATGCTCGTAACTCGAATTGCTCGTATGACGGGAAATCCAAACCTATGTTAATTAGTGAATGCGTGCAACGCGTGCAAAAACCTTAGGTAAAAACATCATGACTTTATACACATATTAAAAAATAGTAACAATCTACTGTACAGTTAAATTAAACAAATATACAAAGGAAAAATGACATTTACCTTTGGGGCGACGTGACTTGAGCTGGGTGGAGGCGGAGGGGAGCAGAGACCAACCCGCAGAATTTATTTATTTTCTTAAATGAAAACTTTTCTCAAACGAGAACATATCACAGGCGATTTCCTTCACTTTAATCCATAATAGAAGAAGCCTCTCCATTTTGTTGTTGACCGAGGTCCGTCCCCTGGCAAGGAAAGTCTTGCCCTTAGAAGAATGCCGAGCGGTTTCGGCCATACTCACGAGCAAGGTTAACTATGCGTGCGCCTTCGTATTTTTTTATTATCTCCTGCTTCGTTTCTATTGTCATCATCCTCTTATTTCTTCCTTTACCACCACTCGCAATTTTAGAAGCCATGTCTAACAGATAAAGTTTGCAAAGTCTTCACAACACACCGACCGGCTGTGCCATCAAGCTAGATGAAGGCGTTCGGCCAATAGCACATTGGCATTTCTCTGATTGACGTGACGCTGGCCAATAGCATATCCGCATCTCCGTGACTGAGACCAGGACTGTGACCTTAATCGACCAATAGCATATCAGCATCTCCGTGACTGACACCGTGACTGACACAGTGACTGTAACATTGTAAGAGCAATAGCATATCAGCGTTACCGTGACATGTGAGAACAGTTGATTTTGTTGATGCAGCAAAGCGAAAAAAATAGTACGGACACATTGACCGGCATGTTGGGGCATGTTGGATTGTTCATAAAACGAAAGGTTTGTGCGTAAGAGGGGGACAAAAAACGCCGCGGTCCACGTTCGTAAAATGAAAAGTTTGTAAAAGAGGGAGTTCGTAAACCATTGTATTTGTATTTGTTGGTCTCCTTTTTCAATGGTTTGCACTTAAAATTTTTGACAAGCTTGTTTGATCTTAGAGATTTGTTTCTATTCCTTTAATCCATTTTTTTACATAAGTCTTTGTGCATCTTTTCATCCACTATTTTATCATTACGTCTTCATTAAGAAATCTTAAAGCAGTTATTATGAGATTAAATTCTGTCTTTCCACTGTATGAAAACCCCTCAGCTAAAACAGTGTGATGGACTGATGCAGCACTTCTGTTTTTGGTGTAAGGTGACATTCGAATGTACAGTCATGAAATGAGAAGCCTGTTATAAAAAAAAAAAAAAAAAATATATATATATATATATATATATATATATATATATATATATATATATATATATATATATATATATATATATATATATATATATAATGTGTGTGTGTGTGTGTACATACACACACACGCACACACCCTCTGCTGTTTTTAAGCCTATTGTATCAACCAATTTCCTCCGAATTGTCTTAGTAACTACTTTTCAGCTGTTGTAACCAACATTCAGTTCAGCATCATTCAGTGTTTCATCAGTTACCGGTTAATGCTGCCAGCATACTTGAGTCCGTTACAGTAATAAAATGAATGAGTCAGACAGTGGAAACACCTTTGATGCTATTTTTTTGTGCATCAATTCATCTGTTTTATCATTAATTAATTCTTCATTAAGAAATTTTACAGCAGTTAGAATGAGGACTTTCCACTGTTTGATACTGCCTTTACTAAAACACTGTACTTCTTCATATTTAAATGTATAGTTACCCTTTACAGTAAAAAAAATGGAAGTGCCTTAAAGTGGAAACACCTTTGATGCGATTGGACCAGATTTGTTCCCATTATTTTTTTTTTTTTGTACTACTCTGTGCATCTATTCATCTCCTATTTTATCATTAATTCTCCATTAAGAAATACTATTGTAGTTACAATGAGGACTTTCCACTGTATGATACCCCCTCGACTAAAACAACATTTGTTCATATTTAAATGTTTATTCACCCAATGGGAAACATGTTCAAACTACAGGAAAACAAGACATTGCTCAACCTCTTCCACCGTCTTTTAGCCTATTCTACCATGCAACTTCCTTTGAACTTTGAATTCCGTGTCATTGAATAATACATTGCTTGAGAGTTTATGCTACCAGCATAATTGAATTACCTAAAGCAGGGGTCATCCACGTAGTGGCCGCAGGCACTGGGTCGCCCCCAAAAATCACATGAATAACCAGCAGACCTGGTCTGCTATAATAGTTATAATAGTTCAAGTGATAGACCATTGTAATTTTCCAGGAATTTTACTAACGATTATGCAAATCACATATACATGACATATTACACTTGATTTACTACAGCTGATCCTTAATTCTTGTGAGAAATCAATCACATGATCAAAGTCTTCACATAAACTGGTTATGCCGGCTTTGTCCAAAAAAAGGGAGAGACACCAAGGTTCTTCGTACTAATGCTTTATTGACTGCACTTGTTTGCAACAGTTCACACCGTAGAACTGACACATACAAAAGAGATGTCAGCTACGGACAACATAATATGCATTTAAACATAAACCAAACTCATACATACCACTTTGGGCCGCTAAACATAGACAAAGCTGGAACACTTTACGTCTTCGGATATACGCGTGCCGTCGCGTCTGACTTGATGACAGCAGCGTGAATGATTTTCCCGGAAGCCCCTTTCGCGACCCTTAATAAACTCTGCTAGCTGACGGATTGAAAATCATCCATAACTTAACACTATTGCTCCAGTGGACTTAGAAATAATATGGAGCCATTTCAACCGAAATACAAAATATAAAAATCGAACAGAACAAAATTAGGTTACGTTTCAATACAACATTGCCCTCTTCCGGCGAATGCACGGTATTTCTTTGCCAACCGCCACCACTGGTAGTCCTTCGTATTACTCAGTACCAAAGAATTGCTCTCGGTTTCAAAAAGTTTGGTGATCCCTGCCCTAAAGTTTGAATAAGAAAAAAAAGTCAATTGGAAATTCTTTGCTGCTGGAACAGATTTGTTTCTATTCCCTTTTTTTTTTTTTTACATTTCTTATTGTGCAGCTATTCAACTATCTTATCTTGATTTATTTAATAAGACATTAAAAAAAACACTCTCCACTGTTCAGGCATACTCTACCAACTAATTTTGTTCTTAACTTCTTAGGAATTACTTTTCGCGTTTGTTTCTCGCATTCAGTTTAACACCATTCAGTGTTGCATCGATTATGCTGCCAGCATACTTGAGTGCTTAACAGTAAAATTGTGTCATACAGTGGAAACCCCTTTGATGCAAATTGGCCAGATTGTTAAATGCCACAAAATACATTTAATTCTCTCCATATTATAATCATTATAATATCCAGAGAATTAAATGTTTATAATTAAACATTATAATATAATGATATTCAATTTCAGAGAGGTTTTTCTTTTGTGCTTTTACTTGATGCATTTTAGACAAGCTGCTTGTATTTCTCAGTAACTTTATTCCAACAAAATGCTGTATCAAAAGGAATCACACTTTGTCCACATTACCCTCTTCAAACCTCATGAGACAACCTGGACAACACCCAGACTGCTCACACTTGTCTACCACAAGAATTTTGGCCGAAGCAGTCAGTCCAGCACAGAAAAACATTTTGCTCGCTCCAAATCCTTCGCTCACGCTTGAGTTGTGTCCTTACGTGCTCAGCGAAAACGCAGAGGTCGCAAACACAGAAAATCAATATATTTTTATGTGCTCAAAAACTGTTCTTGCTCGGTCAAAGTCTTTCGGTCTTAACCATTTCATTTATAAATGGAGGTACTGTGCGGGCCCGTATTGGTGAGTGCAAATACTTTATTTCTTATGTAGTCACGTTTATTAGTTAATAATCAATGGCTGCAAAAATAAAAAGTAAAAGAAAAGAAACTATTGGTTTTGAATGCTCTGGAAATTGAGGGTTGCTTCATTAAATTATTAAGGGTGATGTTATGAATGGTGTACATTCTCAAGCCCCTGTGTACCTCTAGATGTTATGCTTATTAAGTAGTAATAAATAGGCACATAGTCGGTATGCACAGCCGATTTGAAGCCCGCTACAACTTTAATAAATCACCCCTCTTTTTTTTTCAAGATGACGTACATTACCAAAATCGAATGTTTTTTCCGCTTTCTGCCACTTAGGGGTGGGGCTACTTGGAATAAAAATTCACTTGACATTGACGACGACAGAGAGAGGTAGGCCATTATTTCTCCAACGCGATAGTGGGATGGGTCTATGCTATTTGGAATAAAAAGTCCACCTCACATTGACGACGACAGAGAGAGGTAGGCTATTATTTCCTCTTAAATTCAAACCGAATGTAACACCTTCCCAAAATTATTGTTCTGCGTGTTTCAGTTTTTTCGAGTGAATGTACTTCTGTGACATGTTTTTTTTTTATATTTATATTTGGAATATATAAATACTGCAAATTACATTTTGCCGACTGACCCGACTCAAAATATAAGAAAGTGACAAAAAAACTCGAAAATATTTAATATATAAGGCATGGTTATACACTTCAAAATGTATAGTGTTAGGTTTATTTTCCGTAACGTTGTTTTATGTTCTGTAAATGCCGTTAGAAATCGGTGCAAACCAGTGTGAAAAAAAATTCGGCCTTCTGCCACATATATTAAAAAAAAAACCTCTTGGCTAGCAGGTGGAGGAAAAATTACCTTGCATTGTGTAACACGTTTTGTGTAAAACTACAAACAGTCGATGAACCATTGGAAATGTCTTTATTTTATGCTCTATTATAGACAGTACATTTCATTATTTCATCGTCAACGTTTTCCCCTTTTTTTTTCTCCAACGCAATAGTGGGGTGGGGTGGGGGGTAAAACTCGATTTAATTATATACACTGCTTTGTCGCCGCTCGTCACAATAAATCCCTCCAGAGTGCTGGA
Organism: Hippichthys cyanospilos; assembly: GCF_059441005.1. Taxonomy (NCBI): domain Eukaryota; kingdom Metazoa; phylum Chordata; class Actinopteri; order Syngnathiformes; family Syngnathidae; genus Hippichthys; species Hippichthys cyanospilos. Next base: position 133,123 of record NW_028283381.1, read on the forward strand.
ATATGTTAGGGATTTTTATTTTGTTAATGTGCAAAGAAAGTGTCAACTGAAATTTCGTAGTTTGTTTTCCATCACAATGTATATGTGGACGCTTCTGCTAGCACACAGACTCGCCACGTGCGGCTTTAAGCTAGCTTGACCTGTTGCTTTTGTTGCTCAACACTGACACCTGATGGATCTTTAAAATCATTGCTCTCAACTTCATCCACTGACTCATGACATTTTATTTCGTTACAAATACAGGAATTGTTGCATTATTTGGTTTTGTTGTACATAATACTATCTTTAAATGCAGTCAATAAATGTAATATAATGCTGGTGTGAAAATTTATTTCTTTTTCATGATATTACGCTGACGTTAGAAAAGGCAGACGTTCCTATTTAATTGACATGAAATTATTTAATTGAAATTAAATTGATGCTTTGTGGTTATCCCCTCAACAATTCACTCTTGTGGAAATTGCGCGTCATTATACCACTAAACTTTAAATGATGTTGTGCATATACTAGGTTCGGTACAACTGTACCGTTTTGGCAACTATTTAGAATTTATTTGATGAAATATCACGGTCCTAATAGTGTGGCAACACAGATGCTCATCGCGAAAGCAGTAAAAGTAGAAACATGCATCACGGCCAAAAACTGGATTTTTTGCCCTAACGACCGCTAGAGTTGGACGGATTTCATGAAAACAAAGTTGTTGCCCTCTGTGACGGGCAAAGCGTGTACAAACTTGTTCTATTTCCAGATTTGGCTGCCAAAGTCACAGAGGGCAACAACTTTGTCTTTTGTAATTGTGTGGATAGCCGGACCCCAAATGTCCTGCTAAGCAGGAGGGGGATGAAGATTTATTCTGGTCCCCAACTCACCATCTCCCCTGACCTGGAGGCCCAAGCCAAGCTCCTTCTGTGCCCCCCATCGCCACCATCACCCCTCAGGCAATCAAAAATCAGGCGCCTGAGGGCATGGTTTCCCTTGAAGGGCAAGTAACTCATGTAAGTTTATTAGGTCACATATGCACCTATAAGCACTGTCACACACATTCTTGTACATACACTCATCAAAGATAACGTGTGAAAAAAAATCATTTATTCATTAATTATTTTTCTATTATTCTATTTCCATCATGTGTATTACGCCCATTTTTTGTGTTCTAACACGATTACTTGCTTTCTCTTGCAATACTGTATTTGGAATACCTTTCGTTTTTCATTAAGTGTCAACTTGTTTTACGTTCAAAATGTGATTGACTAAAACTCACCATTACTTTGGTTTGTCGAGAGGTTGCCCCAGAAGGACATGAATGCATTTGAAATACAGTTACGTGCAGGTTAACACAATTATTGCAATGAACTGATTATTACAAGGACACCCAAATGACTTTTTTTCTTCCCTTTCAGTTTCATGGTTGTTGATACACACACATTCTAGGCACGAGCACACATAATTATGCCTTTGACTTTTATGTTTAACTTGGTCCACTTTAGATGCAGTCAATGCGGATGGTGAGGCAGAGGGGCACCCGGGATGCGCCCATGTGCATAATCACAATTCAAAAAGTAAGTACACAGTTAGTGATTTTCAGTTGTCGAACTTCAAACAACACATACAGAGCATTTTTAAACTACTACAGGATGAAGCATCTGTAAAGATCACCCTCTGGAGGGAGGCCACCCTCAATAATGTTTCTGTGGGGATCAACTATCGCTTCACCCATTTGAGTGTACGAGGCAATGACTACGGTGTCACCATGCACACAACGCAGTACACCAAGGTAGATGTGAGTAATTAATTGCTTCTATGTCAGTGGTACTCAAAAATTGCCTGTGTTCAAGGTATTTTAATACTTATCAAGCAACATCAAGACAAAAACAATGCAGTACTCAAAGTACTTCTGTCTCAGTCACGCTCTTGCTGCCATTTATAGCATGTGAACTACAATCTCACAACACATTTCAGTCAAGACAGAACCATTGACGTAGCTTGGCTATTCTGATTGAACCATACACGTGACACGTGTGTTTGGATTAATAAAATGAATACAACACACCTGTGAATCCAAATGAAAGTCAACTTAGGTTTGGCCTCTTAATTCCAATTGAGGTGTTAATATGAAGCATTTTCATAACTATGAGTCATTCATATCTATTCTAATTGGAATAAATGGTATTAATTAAACACATGAGTCAACCCAGTCACCATCCCTCTGGCTGTGTGGGAAGCCACATTTGATGAGCGCCCACTTATACCTGCCGGTGGCCTGTGCCTCACACTTTTGTTCATGAGTCATTCATATCTATTCTAATTGGAATAAATGGAATAAATTAGACACTCAGCTATGGTTGAACTTAAAATTGCACAAATCCTGTGAATTCCGACTTTTAATGGTAATTACAATAAGAGTTCTGTAGTCCTCTTTCATTAAACGCAAAATGATAAGGTTTTGTGTTAAAAACTGAAAGTTAAGTATAATGATGACCATCTCACGTGAGCGTGTGCCTGGAATGTGTGTATGTAAACAACCAGTAATTTTGTTTTGAATTTCATCCATTATGACACTTCATTTTATCATTCCACTCAACAGATCTGCGAGTCAAGCAAAAACATCACCATCGTGTTGATTACTTGGTGGACATAGTGGAGGTGGTGGAGGACTCGGGGAACCCAGTCACTATCCCCCTGGCCATGTGGGAAGCCACATTTGATGAACGCCCACTTATACCTGCCGGTGGCCTGCGCCTCCCACTTTTGTTCAGCACAGAGGGGGAAGTCATGAGACTCCATACAGAATAGTTTTTTACATCGTTTCTTTTTTTCTTTCTAATGTTAATAATCCAGCCTGTTGGCATAAGTTTCATTTTTTATACTCGTTTTTTATTTTGTAATGAGTGAGTGGCAACAACACACTATAGCTTCCTACTTTTACTTTCAGTTTTGCGTTGGAGTTGTGGAGAAGAAATTTAGCACTAAATCGGTCTAGTAAATACTGTATTTTTTATTTATTTCATTTTGCAGATGCAAGAGCGGATTTGATGTGGCAACGTTACCTGTCCAGATGTAAATTAATTACGTTTAAAAAGAATTACGAGACTGACCGTTCATAATACGTCACAGAATAAAGGCGATGTCTGGTGAGAGCCCTGGTGGGGACCCTCGGCCAATGTTAATCTCTTCTAGGGCGATCGAAGTATTTTTCTATTCTGCACTGACTAAAGGAACGACGAAGCTAAGATGCTAATGTAAACTGAAAGCCATGTCGTTTTCCGCCGAATGCCATTGCATTGCTCGCAAAAAAGTATTCTTGTATGTTCTAAAACTATCTCGTTGCATATTGCAATGCTTGTTAGGCACGATAATTTTTGTTCATTTACAATGAGCTCATTCGTTATTTTGAATACGTTATAATAAATTTATAGTACTGTAGTTCTTAATTTAAAATGATTATTTAATAATTTACATAAATTCTTTTTATACTATATAAGTATCTCTTATTTACCTAATTTTAAAATATATGTGATGCCTTAAATGCAGTCCAAATATGAAATATGAAATGTAATGTAATAATAATACAAAACTATTTATTATACTATTTATTTTAGTGCAAAAGTGACATTTGAAATGGAAGCCTTCCTTGCTGCTTAAATGGGTGCTTTGCGGCTGTGCTTCACCTGATGGCTAAATTTCACATTGAGGTTGTGTAGATACGAGCTTCTGTTGTACTTTATGCAGTTTCAGTGACTCTCTTGAAACAATTAGAATATATCAAATCAAAAACCGTGTTTTTGGCTTTCTCTTTCAGAATGGCAACAGCATTGCTCCATTGTTAAGGTGGTTGCAGAACACATAAGTGTCAAGGCAAAACCTGTGTCCTCACCTTGCGTCCAAAGACACAAGAGCATCGATTTTGTGTTTGTCAATGAGCAGAAGGGCCACAAAAATTCATGTTGAGCCCCAACTACAATTACCAGAGGAAAAGGAGGCCCAAACCAGAGAGCTGCTCTGTGCCTCATCTGTGCCATCAACACCAGCCCACGTAAAACAAAAGCTGCCTGAGGGTACGGTGACTGTGGATGGACAATTCATCCATGTAAGTTTGTTGAGTCACAAACGTATACACACACACTCACAACAGGGCTCCATCCAGAATATTTATTTTACTAGGAGCATGGTATCTGCTAATCAGAAATTTAAGAGGTTATTCAAAGTAATATGCAAATATATGAAAATAAATATTCATTATTTTGAGATTTTTCTAAATATTTATGTATTTTTTGCACTGGTTCATCTGCAATATTTATATTTTTCACAAATTACATACATACTGTACAAACATACATACAAATACACATACATGCGCACCACATATTATACATACCTACTGTACTGTACACACTCATGCGTACAGTGTACATACATGCATACACAATGTACATACTGTACAGTACATACTATACATACATACATACATACATACATACATACATACATACATACATACCTAAAATAGGTACCTAAAATATATTTTCATATGCCTGCAACTCCAAATAATAGGAACCAATGTGACAGGAATTATTTTATTTTTGAAAAAAAAAATATGTAAAACACATAAATACCGATTCCAGTGTTTGAAGCATTTTATATACCTATTCATCCATCCATTTTCTATCTATATATATTATATACCTATCCATCCATTGATCCATCCATTTTCTGTCTTCCAGCAAGCCAGCGATCCTTGTGAGGACAAGGATCGCAGGCTTGCTGGTACCTATCCCACCTTACTTCAGGCAGTAGATGAAGCACGCCCTGAACTGGTTGCCAACCAACTGCAACAAGGTACCATCACAGTATCTTGTTGCACAAGTATTTCTTTTTTTTTGTTTTCTAAGAATGTTACAATAGTTTCTTGTATTTTTATTATACATTGCCCAAATGTCAAATGGAAATGCAATGTGGTTTTATCAAAAATATGTCACCATACTGAATTGTGTCAAATGCTTTGAAACTCTGACCCATTTTGACACAACTGTCCCATTGATGCAGTGTTTCAGGAAGCAGTCGTGATACTCAACATGGATTCATGTGAGTGCGTCGCGATACTGACCCATTTCAACACAGTTGCTTCAGACGGATTCAGTGGATCAAAAAGCTTTGATTTCTACAACACTAGATTTCATTCGACCCGGCAAAAATTTCAGTCCGTCGAAAAAAGCGAGTCTGTAGTTCATCTCTATCAAAAGTTTTGATTTTTAAAAGAAATCAAAACAAATGCTCCCTTCCGCCGCTAGAGAGCAGTAAATATGAAAAAATCCCTCACGTCCAGTGTATTAAAAATAAAATTAATCTGGTTTCATGCAAAAGACGATTAATATTAATATGATATAACTTACTTACTGGCCATGCGCTGCTATAACGTTTTATTTTTTGTTTCAAAGTAGTATGACAATCAAGGCCAAAAAACTAAATAATCATAGCTTCCACTTCGGTTTGTTAGTGTGGTGAGTTGGTTCAGGAGTAAAATTGCATTCAGTCAACTGTTAAAATAAAGCCGTTGTTAACACATTCACCACCAAACACAAAAACATATTTTTTTCTAATGCAATCGTTTGTGAATATATGTGTTTTGCTTAGAACAGATCTCTTGTCATCCGTGATTACGATAGGTATGTAGGATAGGCTACAAATGTAGGCTAATGATAAAACATAGTTCTGGGAAACAAAGTTAGAGTTGACATTTTTTTACTGATCCACCTGAGAACAGAAGGTGTAGATCCGGCCCCAGAGCCAAAATGAGTTTTGACATATATCGAAGACAAAAAAAAAACGTCAATAGTTTTTGCTTTTCTCTTTCAGAATGGATACAACATTGTTCATCGCTAAGGTGGTTGCAGAACACATGACTCTAAGTAAAAACTGCATCCAAAGTCAAAAAGAGGGCAGCAGTTTCGTGTTTGTCAATAAGTAGAAGGGCCACAAAATTGATGTCGGGCCCCAACTGCAATTACCAGAGGAAAAGGAGGCCCCAGCCAGAGAGAGCTCCTCTATGCCTCATCTGTGCCGTCAATGCTATCCGTCATGAAACAAAAACTGCATGAGGAGACGGTGACCGTGGATGGACAATTCATCCATGTAAGTGACGAACGAATACACACACTCATGCGCACACACAACAGGGCTCCATCCAGAATTTTTATTTTACTAGGAGAATGGTAACTACGAACCAGAAAATTGAGAGTTTACTAAAAATATTATGAAGAAAATAGTGTTAAAGAACTATTCATCATTTTCAGTATTTCCTTGTATCTTCTACATTATTTGACTCATTCAAAATGTTCCAACTTTAATCGATTTCCCCGAAGCCCGCTGTTCCATGAATTCCATTTTCCTCTTCCCACAATTCAAAATGTTCCCACAATTCCTAATGTTTTGTTTTTTTCTTTTATCTTCTACAAAGATAGGCCTATTTAAAACAATGCCAACTTTGTATATTTCACATGATGTCACAGGTTCAAGCACTTCAACATTCAACATAACTCCAGCATGCAACACCTCTCCCTTCAACTGTTTGCCCTTCACACGCAATTTTTTGAGGAATTGTACATAATCTAGTTGTAGAATGATGTTTGCCAAGAAGGGTCAAAATGTGCTTCACTCGGGCTGAAAACGCTGTTTTGGCCATTTCATTAATGTTGTCTGTAAAATAAAAACTAAATATATTTCAACAGAAAAGATTAATGTTATCCTAAATATTCTTGCTTCTAAAGCATAACCAAGCAGAAATTTCATTGTAGAATGATGTCTGCCAAATAGGATCAAAATGTCCTCCACTCGGGCTGAAAACGCGGTTTTGGTCATTTCATTAACGTTGACTGTAAAACATAAACTAAACGTAGTTCAGCAAAAATGATGAATGTTATCCTGAATATTCTTGCTTCTAAAAAGCATAACCAAGCAGAAATTTCATTTTCGAATAATGTCAAGTGTTTTAACTTTTTTGCTGTGCTTCTCCCACACTTGAAGGGTTAGTACCAAAACTGAGCTTCTAACTGGGTTCCACTCAATGACCAGACTCTTGTTTTTCCTTTTTTATTTCCTTTTTTATTTTGATTTTCTTCAATCCTTGTTATGTTGGTCACAGGTAAAAAACCCTAAACAAAAAACATTAACTCTTTTCACATTCCTTATAAAACCCGATACACAATATTACATAATCAAAATACACAGTACGTGTTTGACATTAAACTAGCAGTGCCTTAAAATTAGACTACCTACTTTTAAATTACGCGAATACAACAAAGAATAAATTTCAGCAAGCCATTAACTACAATACACACGCCGAATGATTTAGGCCAACCCCTAAACCACCTCGGTAATGCTGTCCAGCCCGTAGCAAACAAGCTGGTGGGATCTCAGGGTTCCTCTTGGAGTTGAAACCCGGATCTTTAGCAGGTACCGCTTGGTCTCCACAGTCACTTGCATCCCGCCGACTCCATGGACTACAAGAGTCACATCCTCACTCCTCAAGTTCAGCTTACTCATGAGTTATGTAGTTTGTGTCAGAGGCCAAGTCTATCAGAGTCCCAATCTTCTGGCCAGCATTTGCGGTGACTTCCAGGATCATCATAATGACAGGGAACTCTTCAAGGCCTTTCTCTGCCAGCAGACTCCTCTTCGGCACAGTCTACTTGCCCATATATCTTCTTTTGATTTTTAAGGAACTTAATGAGCATGTCGAACCTGTCCTCAGGGGAGGGATCTTCCTCTTCTGACACATGGACTAGCCACTCTTTCTTTAAATCCTTCGGCAGCTTACTTTCCAGGGACTTTGTGACGAGTGGATTTTTCAGGGCACCGGTGTTCCCTAGTCCACTGAGGTCATACTGAGGTGGAATAGGGCCTATTCCACAATTTGTATTAAGTCCACAATCTTCCTGGGATGGTGACTTTTAACTGGTGGCAGTGCCTGTAGCTCCTCCATGATTTCCAGCACAATTGCCATTTTGTTTCCGAACATGTTTTCGAGGACCCGAAAGATCTCATCCGCCATCCCGTATGTTGACAGGCGAAGGTCCCTCACGACTTTGTCCTCCAGGCTACCCAGCAGTTGGATCTTTTTGACCTCCCTGGACCCGGTCGGTTCCCCTTGCCTTTGGAGTGCCTCCCACTCTTTCCTCCAGGGGTAGAAGTCTCGTTTGTTGCCGTAGAACTGTGGTAGTGCCTTTGGTTTGAGTGTAATGGCAGGTGACTGGTGTGGCACTTCCTCTGAGGAACTACTTTCCAGCTTTACTAGCAGTAGGGTAGCTTTTTCTGAGGTTAACTCCAGTAGCGAGCCCTCCACATTCCTGATGCGCTGCTGGAAGTCAGGCCGTTCCTCTTCTGGAACCCATCGAGTCCACTGGTGCATGGATTCCTTTGCCTTTTTCACCAACCCTTCAAGGTTGCTGAGCATTAGTTCATACACCTCCAGCTTAAGGCCGGATTTCCTTGCCAGGCGCCTACAGTCTTTTTCGGCTGCCTCCACAGCAAATGAGCGTTCGGAGCAGCCAAAACTTCGCCACAGCACCTCCTGGACAATAGTTTCCACTTCCTCAAGCTTCTGTTCGCAGTCTTCTGTCGTCTTCCTCAGATCCACATTGATGTCCTCTTTAGCAGTAGTGATGTCCTCTTAAGCAGTAGATTAAAGCTCCGCTTCCTCAATGAAAGCTTCCACTTCCTCATTTGCCTCCAATATCTTCTCAGCCTCGAATGTCACCTTGCTTAAGGCTCCCAATAGTTCTTCTGTCGACATTTTCTTGCAAGACTTTAGCAGTGCCTTTGCTTGTCGGGTAAACCGCTGTTTGGCGGTCAATCTCTCTCTCTTCAACTGTTGCAGAGACTTCGACTCGGCCATCCTGGGCTTTGGTAACAACGTTAGCTTACTGAGCTTGGCAGGAGCGGGCAAGATGTGGGCTCAGCAGCAGGAGCGGGCTGGCCTGGACGCAATGCTGGTTTGGTATGCTTCTTCAACCAGCAACTGCTCAGTTTTTTACTGTCAAGTGTTTTTTTTTTTTTGCTGTGCTTCTCTCACACTTGAAGGGGTAGTACAAAAGCTGAGCTTCTAACTGGGTTCCACTCAATGACCAGATTCTTGTTTTTCCTTTTTTTTTTTCTCCTTTTTTATTTTGATTTTCTTCAATCCTTGTTATGTTGGTCACAGGTAAAAAACAAACAAAAAACATTAACTCTTTTCACATTCCTTATAAAACCAGATACACAATATTACATAATCAAAATACACAGTACGCGTTTGACATTAAACTAGCAGTGCCTTAAAATTAGACTACCAACTTTTAAATTAATTAACGCGCGAATACAACAAAGAATAAACTTCAGCAAGCCACTAAATACAATGCACACACCGAATGATTTAGCCCCCCCCCCCCCCCCCCCCCCCCCCGTGCCTATTTCCGCCACCGCACAACCATCGCATGCGCAACGCAGAGGAACAAACGGGGCTTACCGGCTGTCTGCTCAATTCTTCCTTCGGATCCACAGCTATAGTAATTTAATGTCTGCGCCTAAAATCACCTTGCAGAAATGATGAATGTAGTCCTCTAAATAATTGCTTCTAAAGCATACGCAAGCATAAATTTTATTGTACAATGATGGTTTTTAAAAAGGGTAAAAATGTGCTCCACTCGGGCTGAAAACGCTGTTTTGTCCATTTCATTAATGTTGACTAAAAATCTTAAATTAAGGATTTTTCAGCAAAAACGATGAATGTAGTCCTCTTAATTCTTGCATCTAAAGCATACGCAAGCAGAAATTTCATTGTACAGTGATGTTTTTTTTAAAAAGGGTCAAAATGTTCTCCACTCGGGCTGAAAACGCTGTTTTGGCCACTTCATTATTGTTGACTAAAAATCTTAAATTAAGCATTTTTCATTAGAAATGATGAATGTAGTCCTCTTAATTCTTGCTTCTAAAGCATACACAAGCAGAAATTTCATTGTACATTGTTTTTTAAAAAGGGTCAAAATGTGCTCCACTCGGGCTGAAAACGCTGTTTTGGCCATTTCGTTAATGCTGACTAAAAATCTTAAATTAAGCATTTTTCAGCAAAGATGATGAATGTAGTCCTCTTAAATCTTGCTTCTAAAGCATACGCAAGCAGAGATTTCATTGTACAATGATGTTTTTTTAAAAAGGGTCAAAATGTGCTCCACTCGGGCTGAAAACGCTGTTTTGGCCATTTCATTAATGCTGACTAAAAATCTTAAATTAAGCATTTATCAGCAGAAATAATGAATGCAGTCCTCTTAATTCTTGCTTTTAAAGCATACGCAAGCAGAAATTTCATTGTACAATGATGTTTTTAAAAAGGGTCAAAATGTGCTCCACTCAGGCTGAAAACGCTGTTTTGGCCATTTCATTAATGTTGACTATGAATCATATATTAAGCATTTTTCAGCCGAAATAATGAATGTAGTCCTCTTAATTCTTGCTTCTAAAGCATACGCAAGCAGAAATTTCAATGTACAATGATGTTTTTAAAAAAACAGTCAAAATGTGCTCCACTTCGGGCTGAAAACGCTTGTTTGGGACATTTCATTAATGTTGACTATAAATCATAAACTAAGCATTTTTCAGCTGAAATAAAGAATGTAGTCCTCCTAATTCTTGCTTCTAAAGCATACGCAAGCAGAAATTTCAATGTACAATGATGTTTTTAAAAAAACAGTCAAAATGTGCTCCACTCGGGCTGAAAACGCTTGTTTGGGACATTACATTAATGTTGACTATAAATCATAAACTAAGCATTTTTCAGCTGAAATAATGAATGTAGTCCTCTTAAATCTTGCTTCTAAAGCATACGCAAGCAGAAATTTCAATGTACAATGATGTTTTTAAAAAAACAGTCAAAATGTGCTCCACTCAGGCTGAAAATGCTGTTGGGGACATTTCATTAATGTTGACTATAAATCATAAACTAAGCATTTTTCAGCTGAAATAATGAATGTAGTCCTCTTAATTCTTGCTTCTAAAGCATACGCAAGCAGAAATTTCAATGTACAATGATGTTTTTAAAAAAACAGTCAAAATGTGCTCCACTCGGGCTGAAAACGCTTGTTTGGGACATTACATTAATGTTGACTATAAATCATAAACTAAGCATTTTTCAGCTGAAATAATGAATGTAGTCCTCTTAATTCTTGCTTCTAAAGCATACGCAAACAGAAATTTCAATGTACAATGATGTTTTTAAAAAAACAGTCAAAATGTGCTCCACTCGGGCTGAAAACGCTTGTTTGGAACATTTTATTAATGTTGACTATAATTCATAAACTAAGCTTTTTTCAGCTGAAATAATGAATGTAGTCCTCTTAATTCTTGCTTCTAAAGCATACGCAAGCAGAAATTTCAATGTACAATGATGTTTTTAAAAAAAACAGTCAAAATGTGCTCCACTCGGGCTGAAAACGCTGTTGGGGACATTTCATTAATGTTGACTTATAAATCAAAAACTAAGCATTTTTTGAGCTGAAATAATGAATGTAGTCCTCTTAATTCTTGCTTCTAAAGCATACGCAAGCAGAAATTTCAATGTACAATGATGTTTTTAAAAAAAACAGTCAAAATGTGCTCCACTCGGGCTGAAAACGCTGTTGGGGACATTTCATTAATGTTGACTATAAATCAAAAACTAAGCATTTTTCAGCTGAAATAATGAATGTAGTCCTCTTAATTCTTGCTTCTAAAGCATACGCAAGCAGAAATTTCAATGTACAATGATGTTTTTAAAAAAACAGTCAAAATGTGCTCCACTCGGGCTGAAAACGCTGTTGGGGACATTTCATTAATGTTGACTATAAATCATAAACTAAGCATTTTTCAGCTGAAATAATGAATGTAGTCCTCTTAATTCTTGCTTCTAAAGCATACGCAAGCAGAAATTTCAATGTACAATGATGTTTTTAAAAAAACAGTCAAAATGTGCTCCACTCGGGCTGAAAACGCTTGTTTGGGACATTACATTAATGTTGACTATAAATCATAAACTAAGCATTTTTCAGCTGAAATAATGAATGTAGTCCTCTTAATTCTTGCTTCTAAAGCATACGCAAACAGAAATTTCAATGTACAATGATGTTTTTAAAAAAACGGTCAAAATGTGCTCCACTCGGGCTGAAAACGCTTGTTTGGAACATTTCATTAATGTTGACTATAATTCATAAACTAAGCATTTTTCAGCTGAAATAATGAATGTAGTCCTCTTAATTCTTGCTTCTAAAGCATACGCAAACAGAAATTTCAATGTACAAAGATGTTTTTAAAAAAACGGTCAAAATGTGCTCCACTCCGGCTGAAAACGCTTGTTTGGGACATTACATTAATGTTGACTATAAATCATAAACTAAGCATTTTTCAGCTGAAATAATGAATGTAGTCCTCTTAATTCTTGCTTCTAAAGCATACGCAAACAGAAATTTCAATGTACAATGATGTTTTTAAAAAAACGGTCAAAATGTGCTCCACTCGGGCTGAAAACGCTTGTTTGGGACATTACAATAATGTTGACTATAAATCATAAACTAAGCATTTTTCAGCTGAAATAATGAATGTAGTCCTCTTAATTCTTGCTTCTAAAGCATACGCAAACAGAAATTTCAATGTACAATGATGTTTTTAAAAAAACGGTCAAAATGTGCTCCACTCGGGCTGAAAACGCTTGTTTGGAACATTTCATTAATGTTGACTATAATTCATAAACTAAGCATTTTTCAGCTGAAATAATGAATGTAGTCCTCTTAATTCTTGCTTCTAAAGCATACGCAAGCAGAAATTTCAATGTACAATGATGTTTTTAAAAAAAACAGTCAAAATGTGCTCCACTCGGGCTGAAAACGCTTGTTTGGGACATTACATTAATGTTGACTATAAATCATAAACTAAGCATTTTTCAGCTGAAATAATGAATGTAGTCCTCTTAATTCTTGCTTCTCAAGCATACGCAAACAGAAATTTCAATGTACAATGATGTTTTTAAAAAAACGGTCAAAATGTGCTCCACTCGGGCTGAAAACGCTTGTTTGGGACATTACATTAATGTTGACTATAAATCATAAACTAAGCATTTTTCAGCTGAAATAATGAATGTAGTCCTCTTAATTCTTGCTTCTGAAGCATACGCAAACAGAAATTTCAATGTACAATGATGTTTTTAAAAAAACGGTCAAAATGTGCTCCACTCGGGCTGAAAACGCTTGTTTGGAACATTTCATTAATGTTGACTATAAATCATAAACTAAGCATTTTTCGGCTGAAATAATGAATGTAGTCCTCTTAATTCTTGCTTCTAAAGCATACGCAAGCAGAAATTTCAATGTACAATGATGTTTTTAAAAAAAACAGTCAAAATGTGCTCCACTCGGGCTGAAAACGCTGTTGGGGACATTTAATTAATGTTGACCATAAATCATAAACTAAGCATTTTTCAGCTGAAATAATGAATGTAGTCCTCTTAATTCTTGCTTCTAAAGCATACGCAAGCAGAAATTTCAATGTACAATGATGTTTTTAAAAAAACAGTCAAAATGTGCTCCACTCGGGCTGAAAACGCTTGTTTGGGACATTACATTAATGTTGACTATAAATCATAAACTAAGCATTTTTCAGCTGAAATAATGAATGTAGTCCTCTTAATTCTTGCTTCTAAAGCATACGCAAACAGAAATTTCAATGTACAATGATGTTTTTAAAAAAACGGTCAAAATGTGCTCCACTCGGGCTGAAAACGCTTGTTTGGAACATTTCATTAATGTTGACTATAAATCATAAACTAAGCATTTTTCAGCTGAAATAATGAATGTAGTCCTCTTAATTCTTGCTTCTAAAGCATACGCAAGCAGAAATTTCAATGTACAATGATGTTTTTAAAAAAAACAGTCAAAATGTGCTCCACTCGGGCTGAAAACGCTGTTGGGGACATTTCATTAATGTTGACTATAAATCATAAACTAAGCATTTTTCAGCTGAAATAATGAATGTAGTCCTCTTAATTCTTGCTTCTTAAGCATACGCAAGCAGAAATTTCAATGTACAATGATGTTTTTAAAAAAACAGTCAAAATGTGCTCCACTCGGGCTGAAAACGCTTGTTTGGGACATTACATTAATGTTGACTAAAAATCATAAACTAAGCATTTTTCAGCTGAAATAATGAATGTAGTCCTCTTAATTCTTGCTTCTAAAGCATACGCAAACAGAAATTTCAATGTACAATGATGTTTTTAAAAAAACGGTCAAAATGTGCTCCACTCGGGCTGAAAACGCTTGTTTGGAACATTTCATTAATGTTGACTATAAATCATAAACTAAGCATTTTTCAGCTGAAATAATGAATGTAGTCCTCTTAATTCTTGCTTCTAAAGCATACGCAAGAAGAAATTTCAATGTACAATGATGTTTTTAAAAAAAACAGTCAAAATGTGCTCCACTCGGGCTGAAAACGCTGTTGGGGACATTTCATTAATGTTGACTATAAATCATAAACTAAGCATTTTTCAGCTGAAATAATGAATGTAGTCCTCTTAATTCTTGCTTCTAAAGCATACGCAAGCAGAAATTTCAATGTACAATGATGTTTTTAAAAAAAACAGTCAAAATGTGCTCCACTCGGGCTGAAAACGCTGTTGGGGACATTTCATTAATGTTGACTATAAATCATAAACTAAGCATTTTTCAGCTGAAATAATGAATGTAGTCCTCTTAATTCTTGCTTCTAAAGCATACGCAAACAGAAATTTCAATGTACAACGATGTTTTTAAAAAAACGGTCAAAATGTGCTCCACTCGGGCTGAAAACGCTTGTTTGGGACATTACATTAATGTTGACTAAAAATCATAAACTAAGCATTTTTCAGCTGAAATAATGAATGTAGTCCTCTTAATTCTTGCTTCTAAAGCATACGCAAACAGAAATTTCAATGTACAATGATGTTTTTAAAAAAACGGTCAAAATGTGCTCCACTCGGGCTGAAAACGCTTGTTTGGAACATTTCATTAATGTTGACTATAAATCATAAACTAAGCATTTTTCAGCTGAAATAATGAATGTAGTCCTCTTAATTCTTGCTTCTGAAGCATACGCAAGCAGAAATTTCAATGTACAATGATGTTTTTAAAAAAACAGTCAAAATGTGCTCCACTCGGGCTGAAAACGCTTGTTTGGGACATTACATTAATGTTGACTAAAAATCATAAACTAAGCATTTTTCAGCTGAAATAATGAATGTAGTCCTCTTAATTCTTGCTTCTAAAGCATACGCAAGAAGAAATTTCAATGTACAATGATGTTTTTAAAAAAAACAGTCAAAATGTGCTCCACTCGGGCTGAAAACGCTGTTGGGGACATTTCATTAATGTTGACTATAAATCATAAACTAAGCATTTTTCAGCTGAAATAATGAATGTAGTCCTCTTAATTCTTGCTTCTAAAGCATACGCAAGCAGAAATTTCAATGTACAATGATGTTTTTAAAAAAACAGTCAAAATGTGCTCCACTCGGGCTGAAAACGCTGTTGGGGACATTTCATTAATGTTGACTATAAATCATAAACTAAGCATTTTTCAGCTGAAATAATGAATGTAGTCCTCTTAATTCTTGCTTCTTAAGCATACGCAAGCAGAAATTTCAATGTACAATGATGTTTTTAAAAAAACAGTCAAAATGTGCTCCACTCGGGCTGAAAACGCTTGTTTGGGACATTACAATAATGTTGACTATAAATCATAAACTAAGCATTTTTCAGCTGAAATAATGAATGTAGTCCTCTTAATTCTTGCTTCTAAAGCATACACAAACAGAAATTTCAATGTACAATGATGTTTTTAAAAAAACGGTCAAAATGTGCTCCACTCGGGCTGAAAACGCTTGTTTGGAACATTTCATTAATGTTGACTATAATTCATAAACTAAGCATTTTTCAGCTGATATAATGAATGTAGTCCTCTTAATTCTTGCTTCTAAAGCATACGCAAGCAGAAATTTCAATGTACAATGATGTTTTTAAAAAAAACAGTCAAAATGTGCTCCACTCGGGCTGAAAACGCTGTTGGGGACATTTCATTAATGTTGACTATAAATCATAAACTAAGCATTTTTCAGCTGAAATAATGAATGTAGTCCTCTTAATTCTTGCTTCTAAAGCATACGCAAACAGAAATTTCAATGTACAAAGATGTTTTTAAAAAAACGGTCAAAATGTGCTCCACTCGGGCTGAAAACGCTTGTTTGGGACATTACATTAATGTTGACTATAAATCATAAACTAAGCATTTTTCAGCTGAAATAATGAATGTAGTCCTCTTAATTCTTGCTTCTAAAGCATACGCAAACAGAAATTTCAATGTACAATGATGTTTTTAAAAAAACGGTCAAAATGTGCTCCACTCGGGCTGAAAACGCTTGTTTGGAACATTTCATTAATGTTGACTATAAATCTTAAACTAAGCATTTTTCAGCTGAAATAATGAATGTAGTCCTCTTAATTCTTGCTTCTAAAGCATACACAAGCAGAAATTTCAATGTACAATGATGTTTTTAAAAAAAACAGTCAAAATGTGCTCCACTCGGGCTGAAAACGCTGTTGGGGACATTTCATTAATGTTGACTATAAATCATAAACTAAGCATTTTTCAGCTGAAATAATGAATTTAGTCCTCTTAATTCTTGCTTCTTAAGCATACGCAAGCAGAAATTTCAATGTACAATGATGTTTTTAAAAAAACAGTCAAAATGTGCTCCACTCGGGCTGAAAACGCTTGTTTGGGACATTACAATAATGTTGACTATAAATCATAAACTAAGCATTTTTCAGCTGAAATAATGAATGTAGTCCTCTTAATTCTTGCTTCTAAAGCATACGCAAACAGAAATTTCAATGTACAATGATGTTTTTAAAAAAACGGTCAAAATGTGCTCCACTCGGGCTGAAAACGCTTGTTTGGAACATTTCATTAATGTTGACTATAATTCATAAACTAAGCATTTTTCAGCTGAAATAATGAATGTAGTCCTCTTAATTCTTGCTTCTAAAGCATACGCAAGCAGAAATTTCAATGTACAATGATGTTTTTAAAAAAAACAGTCAAAATGTGCTCCACTCGGGCTGAAAACGCTTGTTTGGGACATTACATTAATGTTGACTATAAATCATAAACTAAGCATTTTTCAGCTGAAATAATGAATGTAGTCCTCTTAATTCTTGCTTCTCAAGCATACGCAAACAGAAATTTCAATGTACAATGATGTTTTTAAAAAAACGGTCAAAATGTGCTCCACTCGGGCTGAAAACGCTTGTTTGGGACATTACATTAATGTTGACTATAAATCATAAACTAAGCATTTTTCAGCTGAAATAATGAATGTAGTCCTCTTAATTCTTGCTTCTGAAGCATACGCAAACAGAAATTTCAATGTACAATGATGTTTTTAAAAAAACGGTCAAAATGTGCTCCACTCGGGCTGAAAACGCTTGTTTGGAACATTTCATTAATGTTGATTATAAATCATAAACTAAGCATTTTTCGGCTGAAATAATGAATGTAGTCCTCTTAATTCTTGCTTCTAAAGCATACGCAAGCAGAAATTTCAATGTACAATGATGTTTTTAAAAAAAACAGTCAAAATGTGCTCCACTCGGGCTGAAAACGCTGTTGGGGACATTTAATTAATGTTGACCATAAATCATAAACTAAGCATTTTTCAGCTGAAATAATGAATGTAGTCCTCTTAATTCTTGCTTCTAAAGCATACGCAAGCAGAAATTTCAATGTACAATGATGTTTTTAAAAAAACAGTCAAAATGTGCTCCACTCGGGCTGAAAACGCTTGTTTGGGACATTACATTAATGTTGACTATAAATCATAAACTAAGCATTTTTCAGCTGAAATAATGAATGTAGTCCTCTTAATTCTTGCTTCTAAAGCATACGCAAACAGAAATTTCAATGTACAATGATGTTTTTAAAAAAACAGTCAAAATGTGCTCCACTCGGGCTGAAAACGCTTGTTTGGAACATTTCATTAATGTTGACTATAAATCATAAACTAAGCATTTTTCAGCTGAGATAATGAATGTAGTCCTCTTAATTCTTGCTTCTAAAGCATACGCAAGCAGAAATTTCAATGTACAATGATGTTTTTAAAAAAAACAGTCAAAATGTGCTCCACTCGGGCTGAAAACGCTGTTGGGGACATTTCATTAATGTTGACTATAAATCATAAACTAAGCATTTTTCAGCTGAAATAATGAATGTAGTCCTCTTAATTCTTGCTTCTTAAGCATACGCAAGCAGAAATTTCAATGTACAATGATGTTTTTAAAAAAACAGTCAAAATGTGCTCCACTCGGGCTGAAAACGCTTGTTTGGGACATTACATTAATGTTGACTAAAAATCATAAACTAAGCATTTTTCAGCTGAAATAATGAATGTAGTCCTCTTAATTCTTGCTTCTAAAGCATACGCAAACAGAAATTTCAATGTACAATGATGTTTTTAAAAAAACGGTCAAAATGTGCTCCACTCGGGCTGAAAACGCTTGTTTGGAACATTTCATTAATGTTGACTATAAATCATAAACTAAGCATTTTTCAGCTGAAATAATGAATGTAGTCCTCTTAATTCTTGCTTCTAAAGCATACGCAAGAAGAAATTTCAATGTACAATGATGTTTTTAAAAAAAACAGTCAAAATGTGCTCCACTCGGGCTGAAAACGCTGTTGGGGACATTTCATTAATGTTGACTATAAATCATAAACTAAGCATTTTTCAGCTGAAATAATGAATGTAGTCCTCTTAATTCTTGCTTCTAAAGCATACGCAAGCAGAAATTTCAATGTACAATGATGTTTTTAAAAAAAACAGTCAAAATGTGCTCCACTCGGGCTGAAAACGCTGTTGGGGACATTTCATTAATGTTGACTATAAATCATAAACTAAGCATTTTTCAGCTGAAATAATGAATGTAGTCCTCTTAATTCTTGCTTCTAAAGCATACGCAAACAGAAATTTCAATGTACAACGATGTTTTTAAAAAAACGGTCAAAATGTGCTCCACTCGGGCTGAAAACGCTTGTTTGGGACATTACATTAATGTTGACTAAAAATCATAAACTAAGCATTTTTCAGCTGAAATAATGAATGTAGTCCTCTTAATTCTTGCTTCTAAATTATACGCAAACAGAAATTTCAATGTACAATGATGTTTTTAAAAAAACGGTCAAAATGTGCTCCACTCGGGCTGAAAACGCTTGTTTGGAACATTTCATTAATGTTGACTATAAATCATAAACTAAGCATTTTTCAGCTGAAATAATGAATGTAGTCCTCTTAATTCTTGCTTCTGAAGCATACGCAAGCAGAAATTTCAATGTACAATGATGTTTTTAAAAAAACAGTCAAAATGTGCTCCACTCGGGCTGAAAACGCTTGTTTGGGACATTACATTAATGTTGACTAAAAATCATAAACTAAGCATTTTTCAGCTGAAATAATGAATGTAGTCCTCTTAATTCTTGCTTCTAAAGCATACGCAAGAAGAAATTTCAATGTACAATGATGTTTTTAAAAAAAACAGTCAAAATGTGCTCCACTCGGGCTGAAAACGCTGTTGGGGACATTTCATTAATGTTGACTATAAATCATAAACTAAGCATTTTTCAGCTGAAATAATGAATGTAGTCCTCTTAATTCTTGCTTCTAAAGCATACGCAAGCAGAAATTTCAATGTACAATGATGTTTTTAAAAAAACAGTCAAAATGTGCTCCACTCGGGCTGAAAACGCTGTTGGGGACATTTCATTAATGTTGACTATAAATCATAAACTAAGCATTTTTCAGCTGAAATAATGAATGTAGTCCTCTTAATTCTTGCTTCTTAAGCATACGCAAGCAGAAATTTCAATGTACAATGATGTTTTTAAAAAAACAGTCAAAATGTGCTCCACTCGGGCTGAAAACGCTTGTTTGGGACATTACAATAATGTTGACTATAAATCATAAACTAAGCATTTTTCAGCTGAAATAATGAATGTAGTCCTCTTAATTCTTGCTTCTAAAGCATACACAAACAGAAATTTCAATGTACAATGATGTTTTTAAAAAAACGGTCAAAATGTGCTCCACTCGGGCTGAAAACGCTTGTTTGGAACATTTCATTAATGTTGACTATAATTCATAAACTAAGCATTTTTCAGCTGATATAATGAATGTAGTCCTCTTAATTCTTGCTTCTAAAGCATACGCAAGCAGAAATTTCAATGTACAATGATGTTTTTAAAAAAAACAGTCAAAATGTGCTCCACTCGGGCTGAAAACGCTGTTGGGGACATTTCATTAATGTTGACTATAAATCATAAACTAAGCATTTTTCAGCTGAAATAATGAATGTAGTCCTCTTAATTCTTGCTTCTAAAGCATACGCAAACAGAAATTTCAATGTACAAAGATGTTTTTAAAAAAACGGTCAAAATGTGCTCCACTCGGGCTGAAAACGCTTGTTTGGGACATTACATTAATGTTGACTATAAATCATAAACTAAGCATTTTTCAGCTGAAATAATGAATGTAGTCCTCTTAATTCTTGCTTCTAAAGCATACGCAAACAGAAATTTCAATGTACAATGATGTTTTTAAAAAAACGGTCAAAATGTGCTCCACTCGGGCTGAAAACGCTTGTTTGGAACATTTCATTAATGTTGACTATAAATCATAAACTAAGCATTTTTCAGCTGAAATAATGAATGTAGTCCTCTTAATTCTTGCTTCTAAAGCATACGCAAGCAGAAATTTCAATGTACAATGATGTTTTTAAAAAAAACAGACAAAATGTGCTCCACTCGGGCTGAAAACGCTGTTGGGGACATTTCATTAATGTTGACCATAAATCATAAACTAAGCATTTTTCAGCTGAAATAATGAATGTAGTCCTCTTAATTCTTGCTTCTAAAGCATACGCAAGCAGAAATTTCAATGTACAATGATGTTTTTAAAAAAACAGTCAAAATGTGCTCCACTCGGGCTGAAAACGCTTGTTTGGGACATTACATTAATGTTGACTATAAATCATAAACTAAGCATTTTTCAGCTGAAATAATGAATGTAGTCCTCTTAATTCTTGCTTCTAAAGCATACGCAAACAGAAATTTCAATGTACAATGATGTTTTTAAAAAAACGGTCAAAATGTGCTCCACTCGGGCTGAAAACGCTTGTTTGGAACATTTCATTAATGTTGACTATAAATCATAAACTAAGCATTTTTCAGCTGAAATAATGAATGTAGTCCTCTTAATTCTTGCTTCTAAAGCATACGCAAGCAGAAATTTCAATGTACAATGATGTTTTTAAAAAAAACAGTCAAAATGTGCTCCACTCGGGCTGAAAACGCTGTTGGGGACATTTCATTAATGTTGACTATAAATCATAAACTAAGCATTTTTCAGCTGAAATAATGAATGTAGTCCTCTTAATTCTTGCTTTTTAAGCATACGCAAGCAGAAATTTCAATGTACAATGATGTTTTTAAAAAAACAGTCAAAATGTGCTCCACTCGGGCTGAAAACGCTTGTTTGGAACATTTCATTAATGTTGACTATAATTCATAAACTAAGCATTTTTCAGCTGAAATAATGAATGTAGTCCTCTTAATTCTTGCTTCTAAAGCATACGCAAGCAGAAATTTCAATGTACAATGATGTTTTTAAAAAAAACAGTCAAAATGTGCTCCACTCGGGCTGAAAACGCTTGTTTGGGACATTACATTAATGTTGACTATAAATCATAAACTAAGCATTTTTCAGCTGAAATAATGAATGTAGTCCTCTTAATTCTTGCTTCTAAAGCATACGCAAACAGAAATTTCAATGTACAATGATGTTTTTAAAAAAACGGTCAAAATGTGCTCCACTCGGGCTGAAAACGCTTGTTTGGAACATTTCATTAATGTTGACTATAAATCTTAAACTAAGCATTTTTCAGCTGAAATAATGAATGTAGTCCTCTTAATTCTTGCTTCTAAAGCATACACAAGCAGAAATTTCAATGTACAATGATGTTTTTAAAAAAAACAGTCAAAATGTGCTCCACTCGGGCTGAAAACGCTGTTGGGGACATTTCATTAATGTTGACTATAAATCATAAACTAAGCATTTTTCAGCTGAAATAATGAATGTAGTCCTCTTAATTCTTGCTTCTTAAGCATACGCAAGCAGAAATTTCAATGTACAATGATGTTTTTAAAAAAACAGTCAAAATGTGCTCCACTCGGGCTGAAAACGCTTGTTTGGGACATTACAATAATGTTGACTATAAATCATAAACTAAGCATTTTTCAGCTGAAATAATGAATGTAGTCCTCTTAATTCTTGCTTCTAAAGCATACGCAAACAGAAATTTCAATGTACAATGATGTTTTTAAAAAAACGGTCAAAATGTGCTCCACTCGGGCTGAAAACGCTTGTTTGGAACATTTCATTAATGTTGACTATAAATCATAAACTAAGCATTTTTCAGCTGAAATAATGAATGTAGTCCTCTTAATTCTTGCTTCTAAAGCATACGCAAGCAGAAATTTCAATGTACAATGATGTTTTTAAAAAAAACAGTCAAAATGTGCTCCACTCGGGCTGAAAACGCTTGTTTGGGACATTTCATTAATGTTGACTATAATTCATAAACTAAGCATTTTTCAGCTGAAATAATGAATGTAGTCCTCTTAATTCTTGCTTCTAAAGCATACGCAAGAAGAAATTTCAATGTACAATGATGTTTTTAAAAAAAACAGTCAAAATGTGCTCCACTCGGGCTGAAAACGCTGTTGGGGACATTTCATTAATGTTGACTATAAATCATAAACTAAGCATTTTTCAGCTGAAATAATGAATGTAGTCCTCTTAATTCTTGCTTCTAAAGCATACGCAAGCAGAAATTTCAATGTACAATGATGTTTTTAAAAAAAACAGTCAAAATGTGCTCCACTCGGGCTGAAAACGCTGTTGGGGACATTTCATTAATGTTGACTATAAATCATAAACTAAGCATTTTTCAGCTGAAATAATGAATGTAGTCCTCTTAATTCTTGCTTCTAAAGCATACGCAAACAGAAATTTCAATGTACAACGATGTTTTTAAAAAAACGGTCAAAATGTGCTCCACTCGGGCTGAAAACGCTTGTTTGGGACATTACATTAATGTTGACTAAAAATCATAAACTAAGCATTTTTCAGCTGAAATAATGAATGTAGTCCTCTTAATTCTTGCTTCTAAATTATACGCAAACAGAAATTTCAATGTACAATGATGTTTTTAAAAAAACGGTCAAAATGTGCTCCACTCGGGCTGAAAACGCTTGTTTGGAACATTTCATTAATGTTGACTATAAATCATAAACTAAGCATTTTTCAGCTGAAATAATGAATGTAGTCCTCTTAATTCTTGCTTCTGAAGCATACGCAAGCAGAAATTTCAATGTACAATGATGTTTTTAAAAAAACAGTCAAAATGTGCTCCACTCGGGCTGAAAACGCTTGTTTGGGACATTACATTAATGTTGACTAAAAATCATAAACTAAGCATTTTTCAGCTGAAATAATGAATGTAGTCCTCTTAATTCTTGCTTCTAAAGCATACGCAAGAAGAAATTTCAATGTACAATGATGTTTTTAAAAAAAACAGTCAAAATGTGCTCCACTCGGGCTGAAAACGCTGTTGGGGACATTTCATTAATGTTGACTATAAATCATAAACTAAGCATTTTTCAGCTGAAATAATGAATGTAGTCCTCTTAATTCTTGCTTCTAAAGCATACGCAAGCAGAAATTTCAATGTACAATGATGTTTTTAAAAAAACAGTCAAAATGTGCTCCACTCGGGCTGAAAACGCTGTTGGGGACATTTCATTAATGTTGACTATAAATCATAAACTAAGCATTTTTCAGCTGAAATAATGAATGTAGTCCTCTTAATTCTTGCTTCTTAAGCATACGCAAGCAGAAATTTCAATGTACAATGATGTTTTTAAAAAAACAGTCAAAATGTGCTCCACTCGGGCTGAAAACGCTTGTTTGGGACATTACAATAATGTTGACTATAAATCATAAACTAAGCATTTTTCAGCTGAAATAATGAATGTAGTCCTCTTAATTCTTGCTTCTAAAGCATACACAAACAGAAATTTCAATGTACAATGATGTTTTTAAAAAAACGGTCAAAATGTGCTCCACTCGGGCTGAAAACGCTTGTTTGGAACATTTCATTAATGTTGACTATAATTCATAAACTAAGCATTTTTCAGCTGATATAATGAATGTAGTCCTCTTAATTCTTGCTTCTAAAGCATACGCAAGCAGAAATTTCAATGTACAATGATGTTTTTAAAAAAAACAGTCAAAATGTGCTCCACTCGGGCTGAAAACGCTGTTGGGGACATTTCATTAATGTTGACTATAAATCATAAACTAAGCATTTTTCAGCTGAAATAATGAATGTAGTCCTCTTAATTCTTGCTTCTAAAGCATACGCAAACAGAAATTTCAATGTACAAAGATGTTTTTAAAAAAACGGTCAAAATGTGCTCCACTCGGGCTGAAAACGCTTGTTTGGGACATTACATTAATGTTGACTATAAATCATAAACTAAGCATTTTTCAGCTGAAATAATGAATGTAGTCCTCTTAATTCTTGCTTCTAAAGCATACGCAAACAGAAATTTCAATGTACAATGATGTTTTTAAAAAAACGGTCAAAATGTGCTCCACTCGGGCTGAAAACGCTTGTTTGGAACATTTCATTAATGTTGACTATAAATCATAAACTAAGCATTTTTCAGCTGAAATAATGAATGTAGTCCTCTTAATTCTTGCTTCTAAAGCATACGCAAGCAGAAATTTCAATGTACAATGATGTTTTTAAAAAAAACAGACAAAATGTGCTCCACTCGGGCTGAAAACGCTGTTGGGGACATTTCATTAATGTTGACCATAAATCATAAACTAAGCATTTTTCAGCTGAAATAATGAATGTAGTCCTCTTAATTCTTGCTTCTAAAGCATACGCAAGCAGAAATTTCAATGTACAATGATGTTTTTAAAAAAACAGTCAAAATGTGCTCCACTCGGGCTGAAAACGCTTGTTTGGGACATTACATTAATGTTGACTATAAATCATAAACTAAGCATTTTTCAGCTGAAATAATGAATGTAGTCCTCTTAATTCTTGCTTCTAAAGCATACGCAAACAGAAATTTCAATGTACAATGATGTTTTTAAAAAAACGGTCAAAATGTGCTCCACTCGGGCTGAAAACGCTTGTTTGGAACATTTCATTAATGTTGACTATAAATCATAAACTAAGCATTTTTCAGCTGAAATAATGAATGTAGTCCTCTTAATTCTTGCTTCTAAAGCATACGCAAGCAGAAATTTCAATGTACAATGATGTTTTTAAAAAAAACAGTCAAAATGTGCTCCACTCGGGCTGAAAACGCTGTTGGGGACATTTCATTAATGTTGACTATAAATCATAAACTAAGCATTTTTCAGCTGAAATAATGAATGTAGTCCTCTTAATTCTTGCTTCTTAAGCATACGCAAGCAGAAATTTCAATGTACAATGATGTTTTTAAAAAAACAGTCAAAATGTGCTCCACTCGGGCTGAAAACGCTTGTTTGGAACATTTCATTAATGTTGACTATAATTCATAAACTAAGCATTTTTCAGCTGAAATAATGAATGTAGTCCTCTTAATTCTTGCTTCTAAAGCATACGCAAGCAGAAATTTCAATGTACAATGATGTTTTTAAAAAAAACAGTCAAAATGTGCTCCACTCGGGCTGAAAACGCTTGTTTGGGACATTACATTAATGTTGACTATAAATCATAAACTAAGCATTTTTCAGCTGAAATAATGAATGTAGTCCTCTTAATTCTTGCTTCTAAAGCATACGCAAACAGAAATTTCAATGTACAATGATGTTTTTAAAAAAACGGTCAAAATGTGCTCCACTCGGGCTGAAAACGCTTGTTTGGAACATTTCATTAATGTTGACTATAAATCATAAACTAAGCATTTTTCAGCTGAAATAATGAATGTAGTCCTCTTAATTCTTGCTTCTAAAGCATACGCAAGCAGAAATTTCAATGTACAATGATGTTTTTAAAAAAAACAGTCAAAATGTGCTCCACTCGGGCTGAAAACGCTGTTGGGGACATTTCATTAATGTTGACTATAAATCATAAACTAAGCATTTTTCAGCTGAAATAATGAATGTAGTCCTCTTAATTCTTGCTTCTTAAGCATACGCAAGCAGAAATTTCAATGTACAATGATGTTTTTAAAAAAACAGTCAAAATGTGCTCCACTCGGGCTGAAAACGCTTGTTTGGGACATTACAATAATGTTGACTATAAATCATAAACTAAGCATTTTTCAGCTGAAATAATGAATGTAGTCCTCTTAATTCTTGCTTCTAAAGCATACGCAAACAGAAATTTCAATGTACAATGATGTTTTTAAAAAAACGGTCAAAATGTGCTCCACTCGGGCTGAAAACGCTTGTTTGGAACATTTCATTAATGTTGACTATAATTCATAAACTAAGCATTTTTCAGCTGAAATAATGAATGTAGTCCTCTTAATTCTTGCTTCTAAAGCATACGCAAGCAGAAATTTCAATGTACAATGATGTTTTTAAAAAAAACAGTCAAAATGTGCTCCACTCGGGCTGAAAACGCTTGTTTGGGACATTACATTAATGTTGACTATAAATCATAAACTAAGCATTTTTCAGCTGAAATAATGAATGTAGTCCTCTTAATTCTTGCTTCTCAAGCATACGCAAACAGAAATTTCAATGTACAATGATGTTTTTAAAAAAACGGTCAAAATGTGCTCCACTCGGGCTGAAAACGCTTGTTTGGGACATTACATTAATGTTGACTATAAATCATAAACTAAGCATTTTTCAGCTGAAATAATGAATGTAGTCCTCTTAATTCTTGCTTCTGAAGCATACGCAAACAGAAATTTCAATGTACAATGATGTTTTTAAAAAAACGGTCAAAATGTGCTCCACTCGGGCTGAAAACGCTTGTTTGGAACATTTCATTAATGTTGACTATAAATCATAAACTAAGCATTTTTCGGCTGAAATAATGAATGTAGTCCTCTTAATTCTTGCTTCTAAAGCATACGCAAGCAGAAATTTCAATGTACAATGATGTTTTTAAAAAAAACAGTCAAAATGTGCTCCACTCGGGCTGAAAACGCTGTTGGGGACATTTAATTAATGTTGACCATAAATCATAAACTAAGCATTTTTCAGCTGAAATAATGAATGTAGTCCTCTTAATTCTTGCTTCTAAAGCATACGCAAGCAGAAATTTCAATGTACAATGATGTTTTTAAAAAAAACAGTCAAAATGTGCTCCACTCGGGCTGAAAACGCTTGTTTGGGACATTACATTAATGTTGACTATAAATCATAAACTAAGCATTTTTCAGCTGAAATAATGAATGTAGTCCTCTTAATTCTTGCTTCTAAAGCATACGCAAACAGAAATTTCAATGTACAATGATGTTTTTAAAAAAACGGTCAAAATGTGCTCCACTCGGGCTGAAAACGCTTGTTTGGAACATTTCATTAATGTTGACTATAAATCATAAACTAAGCATTTTTCAGCTGAAATAATGAATGTAGTCCTCTTAATTCTTGCTTCTAAAGCATACGCAAGCAGAAATTTCAATGTACAATGATGTTTTTAAAAAAAACAGTCAAAATGTGCTCCACTCGGGCTGAAAACGCTGTTGGGGACATTTCATTAATGTTGACTATAAATCATAAACTAAGCATTTTTCAGCTGAAATAATGAATGTAGTCCTCTTAATTCTTGCTTCTTAAGCATACGCAAGCAGAAATTTCAATGTACAATGATGTTTTTAAAAAAACAGTCAAAATGTGCTCCACTCGGGCTGAAAACGCTTGTTTGGGACATTACATTAATGTTGACTAAAAATCATAAACTAAGCATTTTTCAGCTGAAATAATGAATGTAGTCCTCTTAATTCTTGCTTCTAAAGCATACGCAAACAGAAATTTCAATGTACAATGATGTTTTTAAAAAAACGGTCAAAATGTGCTCCACTCGGGCTGAAAACGCTTGTTTGGAACATTTCATTAATGTTGACTATAAATCATAAACTAAGCATTTTTCAGCTGAAATAATGAATGTAGTCCTCTTAATTCTTGCTTCTAAAGCATACGCAAGAAGAAATTTCAATGTACAATGATGTTTTTAAAAAAAACAGTCAAAATGTGCTCCACTCGGGCTGAAAACGCTGTTGGGGACATTTCATTAATGTTGACTATAAATCATAAACTAAGCATTTTTCAGCTGAAATAATGAATGTAGTCCTCTTAATTCTTGCTTCTAAAGCATACGCAAGCAGAAATTTCAATGTACAATGATGTTTTTAAAAAAAACAGTCAAAATGTGCTCCACTCGGGCTGAAAACGCTGTTGGGGACATTTCATTAATGTTGACTATAAATCATAAACTAAGCATTTTTCAGCTGAAATAATGAATGTAGTCCTCTTAATTCTTGCTTCTAAAGCATACGCAAACAGAAATTTCAATGTACAACGATGTTTTTAAAAAAACGGTCAAAATGTGCTCCACTCGGGCTGAAAACGCTTGTTTGGGACATTACATTAATGTTGACTAAAAATCATAAACTAAGCATTTTTCAGCTGAAATAATGAATGTAGTCCTCTTAATTCTTGCTTCTAAAGCATACGCAAACAGAAATTTCAATGTACAATGATGTTTTTAAAAAAACGGTCAAAATGTGCTCCACTCGGGCTGAAAACGCTTGTTTGGGACATTTCATTAGTGTTGACTATAAATCATAAACTAAGCATTTTTCAGCTGAAATAATGAATGTAGTCCTCTTAATTCTTGCTTCTAAAGCATACGCAAGCAGAAATTTCAATGTACAATGATGTTTTTAAAAAAAACAGTCAAAATGTGCTCCACTCGGGCTGAAAACGCTGTTGGGGACATTTCATTAATGTTGACTATAAATCATAAACTAAGCATTTTTCAGCTGAAATAATGAATGTAGTCCTCTTAATTCTTGCTTCTAAAGCATACGCAAGCAGAAATTTCAATGTACAATGATGTTTTTAAAAAAAACAGTCAAAATGTGCTCCACTCGGGCTGAAAACGCTGTTGGGGACATTTCATTAATGTTGACTATAAATCATAAACTAAGCATTTTTCAGCTGAAATAATGAATGTAGTCCTCTTAATTCTTGCTTCTAAAGCATACGCAAGCAGAAATTTCAATGTACAATGATGTTTTTAAAAAAACAGTCAAAATGTGCTCCACTCGGGCTGAAAACGCTGTTGGGGACATTTCATTAATGTTGACTATAAATCATAAACTAAGCATTTTTCAGCTGAAATAATGAATGTAGTCCTCTTAATTCTTGCTTCTAAAGCATACGCAAGCAGAAATTTCAATGTACAATGATGTTTTTAAAAAAACAGTCAAAATGTGCTCCACTCGGGCTGAAAACGCTTGTTTGGGACATTACATTAATGTTGACTATAAATCATAAACTAAGCATTTTTCAGCTGAAATAATGAATGTAGTCCTCTTAATTCTTGCTTCTAAAGCATACGCAAACAGAAATTTCAATGTACAATGATGTTTTTAAAAAAACGGTCAAAATGTGCTCCACTCGGGCTGAAAACGCTTGTTTGGAACATTTCATTAATGTTGACTATAAATCATAAACTAAGCATTTTTCAGCTGAAATAATGAATGTAGTCCTCTTAATTCTTGCTTCTAAAGCATACGCAAGCAGAAATTTCAATGTACAATGATGTTTTTAAAAAAAACAGTCAAAATGTGCTCCACTCGGGCTGAAAACGCTGTTGGGGACATTTCATTAATGTTGACTATAAATCATAAACTAAGCATTTTTCAGCTGAAATAATGAATGTAGTCCTCTTAATTCTTGCTTCTTAAGCATACGCAAGCAGAAATTTCAATGTACAATGATGTTTTTAAAAAAACAGTCAAAATGTGCTCCACTCGGGCTGAAAACGCTTGTTTGGGACATTACATTAATGTTGACTAAAAATCATAAACTAAGCATTTTTCAGCTGAAATAATGAATGTAGTCCTCTTAATTCTTGCTTCTAAAGCATACGCAAACAGAAATTTCAATGTACAATGATGTTTTTAAAAAAACGGTCAAAATGTGCTCCACTCGGGCTGAAAACGCTTGTTTGGAACATTTCATTAATGTTGACTATAAATCATAAACTAAGCATTTTTCAGCTGAAATAATGAATGTAGTCCTCTTAATTCTTGCTTCTAAAGCATACGCAAGAAGAAATTTCAATGTACAATGATGTTTTTAAAAAAAACAGTCAAAATGTGCTCCACTCGGGCTGAAAACGCTGTTGGGGACATTTCATTAATGTTGACTATAAATCATAAACTAAGCATTTTTCAGCTGAAATAATGAATGTAGTCCTCTTAATTCTTGCTTCTAAAGCATACGCAAGCAGAAATTTCAATGTACAATGATGTTTTTAAAAAAAACAGTCAAAATGTGCTCCACTCGGGCTGAAAACGCTGTTGGGGACATTTCATTAATGTTGACTATAAATCATAAACTAAGCATTTTTCAGCTGAAATAATGAATGTAGTCCTCTTAATTCTTGCTTCTAAAGCATACGCAAACAGAAATTTCAATGTACAACGATGTTTTTAAAAAAACGGTCAAAATGTGCTCCACTCGGGCTGAAAACGCTTGTTTGGGACATTACATTAATGTTGACTAAAAATCATAAACTAAGCATTTTTCAGCTGAAATAATGAATGTAGTCCTCTTAATTCTTGCTTCTAAAGCATACGCAAACAGAAATTTCAATGTACAATGATGTTTTTAAAAAAACGGTCAAAATGTGCTCCACTCGGGCTGAAAACGCTTGTTTGGGACATTTCATTAGTGTTGACTATAAATCATAAACTAAGCATTTTTCAGCTGAAATAATGAATGTAGTCCTCTTAATTCTTGCTTCTAAAGCATACGCAAGCAGAAATTTCAATGTACAATGATGTTTTTAAAAAAAACAGTCAAAATGTGCTCCACTCGGGCTGAAAACGCTGTTGGGGACATTTCATTAATGTTGACTATAAATCATAAACTAAGCATTTTTCAGCTGAAATAATGAATGTAGTCCTCTTAATTCTTGCTTCTAAAGCATACGCAAGCAGAAATTTCAATGTACAATGATGTTTTTAAAAAAAACAGTCAAAATGTGCTCCACTCGGGCTGAAAACGCTGTTGGGGACATTTCATTAATGTTGACTATAAATCATAAACTAAGCATTTTTCAGCTGAAATAATGAATGTAGTCCTCTTAATTCTTGCTTCTAAAGCATACGCAAGCAGAAATTTCAATGTACAATGATGTTTTTAAAAAAACAGTCAAAATGTGCTCCACTCGGGCTGAAAACGCTGTTGGGGACATTTCATTAATGTTGACTATAAATCATAAACTAAGCATTTTTCAGCTGAAATAATGAATGTAGTCCTCTTAATTCTTGCTTCTAAAGCATACGCAAGCAGAAATTTCAATGTACAATGATGTTTTTAAAAAAAACAGTCAAAATGTGCTCCACTCGGGCTGAAAACGCTGTTGGGGACATTTCATTAATGTTGACTATAAATCATAAACTAAGCATTTTTCAGCTGAAATAATGAATGTAGTCCTCTTAATTCTTGCTTCTTAAGCATACGCAAGCAGAAATTTCAATGTACAATGATGTTTTTAAAAAAACAGTCAAAATGTGCTCCACTCGGGCTGAAAACGCTTGTTTGGGACATTACATTAATGTTGACTATAAATCATAAACTAAGCATTTTTCAGCTGAAATAATGAATGTGGTCCTCTTAATTCTTGCTTCTGAAGCATACGCAAACAGAAATTTCAATGTACAATGATGTTTTTAAAAAAACGGTCAAAATGTGCTCCACTCGGGCTGAAAACGCTTGTTTGGGACATTACATTAATGTTGACTATAAATCATAAACTAAGCATTTTTCAGCTGAAATAATGAATGTAGTCCTCTTAATTCTTGCTTCTGAAGCATACGCAAACAGAAATTTCAATGTACAATGATGTTTTTAAAAAAACGGTCAAAATGTGCTCCACTCGGGCTGAAAACGCTTGTTTGGAACATTTCATTAATGTTGACTATAAATCATAAACTAAGCATTTTTCAGCTGAAATAATGAATGTAGTCCTCTTAATTCTTGCTTCTAAAGCATACGCAAGCAGAAATTTCAATGTACAATGATGTTTTTAAAAAAAACAGTCAAAATGTGCTCCACTCGGGCTGAAAACGCTGTTGGGGACATTTAATTAATGTTGACCATAAATCATAAACTAAGCATTTTTCAGCTGAAATAATGAATGTAGTCCTCTTAATTCTTGCTTCTAAAGCATACGCAAGCAGAAATTTCAATGTACAATGATGTTTTTAAAAAAACAGTCAAAATGTGCTCCACTCGGGCTGAAAACGCTTGTTTGGGACATTACATTAATGTTGACTATAAATCATAAACTAAGCATTTTTCAGCTGAAATAATGAATGTAGTCCTCTTAATTCTTGCTTCTAAAGCATACGCAAACAGAAATTTCAATGTACAATGATGTTTTTAAAAAAACGGTCAAAATGTGCTCCACTCGGGCTGAAAACGCTTGTTTGGAACATTTCATTAATGTTGACTATAAATCATAAACTAAGCATTTTTCAGCTGAAATAATGAATGTAGTCCTCTTAATTCTTGCTTCTAAAGCATACGCAAGCAGAAATTTCAATGTACAATGATGTTTTTAAAAAAAACAGTCAAAATGTGCTCCACTCGGGCTGAAAACGCTGTTGGGGACATTTCATTAATGTTGACTATAAATCATAAACTAAGCATTTTTCAGCTGAAATAATGAATGTAGTCCTCTTAATTCTTGCTTCTTAAGCATACGCAAGCAGAAATTTCAATGTACAATGATGTTTTTAAAAAAACAGTCAAAATGTGCTCCACTCGGGCTGAAAACGCTTGTTTGGGACATTACATTAATGTTGACTAAAAATCATAAACTAAGCATTTTTCAGCTGAAATAATGAATGTAGTCCTCTTAATTCTTGCTTCTAAAGCATACGCAAACAGAAATTTCAATGTACAATGATGTTTTTAAAAAAACGGTCAAAATGTGCTCCACTCGGGCTGAAAACGCTTGTTTGGAACATTTCATTAATGTTGACTATAAATGATAAAACTAAGCATTTTTCAGCTGAAATAATGAATGTAGTCCTCTTAATTCTTGCTTCTAAAGCATACGCAAGCAGAAATTTCAATGTACAATGATGTTTTTAAAAAAACAGTCAAAATGTGCTCCACTCGGGCTGAAAACGCTTGTTTGGGACATTACAATAATGTTGACTATAAATCCTAAACTAAGCATTTTTCAGCTGAAATAATGAATGTAGTCCTCTTAATTCTTGCTTCTAAAGCATACGCAAACAGAAATTTCAATGTACAATGATGTTTTTAAAAAAACGGTCAAAATGTGCTCCACTCGGGCTGAAAACGCTTGTTTGGAACATTTCATTAATGTTGACTATAATTCATAAACTAAGCATTTTTCAGCTGAAATAATGAATGTAGTCCTCTTAATTCTTGCTTCTAAAGCATACGCAAGCAGAAATTTCAATGTACAATGATGTTTTTAAAAAAAACAGTCAAAATGTGCTCCACTCGGGCTGAAAACGCTTGTTTGGAACATTTCATTAATGTTGACTATAAATCATAAACTAAGCATTTTTCAGCTGAAATAATGAATGTAGTCCTCTTAATTCTTGCTTCTAAAGCATACGCAAGCAGAAATTTCAATGTACAATGATGTTTTCAAAAAAACAGTCAAAATGTGCTCCACTCGGGCTGAAAACGCTTGTTTGGGACATTACATTAATGTTGACTATAAATCATAAACTAAGCATTTTTCAGCTGAAATAATGAATGTAGTCCTCTTAATTCTTGCTTCTAAAGCATACGCAAACAGAAATTTCAATGTACAATGATGTTTTTAAAAAAACGGTCAAAATGTGCTCCACTCGGGCTGAAAACGCTTGTTTGGAACATTTCATTAATGTTGACTATAAATCATAAACTAAGCATTTTTCAGCTGAAATAATGAATGTAGTCCTCTTAATTCTTGCTTCTAAAGCATACGCAAGCAGAAATTTCAATGTACAATGATGTTTTTAAAAAAAACAGTCAAAATGTGCTCCACTCGGGCTGAAAACGCTGTTGGGGACATTTCATTAATGTTGACTATAAATCATAAACTAAGCATTTTTCAGCTGAAATAATCAATGTAGTCCTCTTAATTCTTGCTTCTAAAGCATACGCAAGCAGAAATTTCAATGTACAATGATGTTTTTAAAAAAAAAAGTCAAAATGTGCTCCACTCGGGCTGAAAACGCTGTTGGGGACATTTCATTAATGTTGACTATAAATCAAAAACTAAGCATTTTTCAGCTGAAATAATGAATGTAGTCCTCTTAATTCTTGCTTCTAAAGCATACGCAAGCAGAAATTTCAATGTACAATGATGTTTTTAAAAAAACAGTCAAAATGTGCTCCACTCGGGCTGAAAACGCTTGTTTGGGACATTACATTAATGTTGACTATAAATCATAAACTAAGCATTTTTCAGCTGAAATAATGAATGTAGTCCTCTTAATTCTTGCTTCTAAAGCAGACGCAAGCAGAAATTTCAATGTACAATGATGTTTTTAAAAAAACGGTCAAAATGTGCTCCACTCGGGCTGAAAACGCTTGTTTGGAACATTTCATTAATGTTGACTATAAATCATAAACTAAGCATTTTTCAGCTGAAATAATGAATGTAGTCCTCTTAATTCTTGCTTCTACAGCATACGCAAGCCGAAATTTCAATGTACAATGATGTTTTTAAAAAAACGGTCAAAATGTGCTCCACTCGGGCTGAAAACGCTTGTTTGGAACATTTCATTAATGTTGACTATAAATCATAAACTAAGCATTTTTCAGCTGAAATAATGAATGTAGTCCTCTTAATTCTTGCTTCTAAAGCATACGCAAGCAGAAATTTCAATGTACAATGATGTTTTCAAAAAAACAGTCAAAATGTGCTCCACTCGGGCTGAAAACGCTTGTTTGGGACATTACATTAATGTTGACTATAAATCATAAACTAAGCATTTTTCAGCTGAAATAATGAATGTAGTCCTCTTAATTCTTGCTTCTAAACATACGCAAACAGAAATTTCAATGTACAATGATGTTTTTAAAAAAACAGTCAAAATGTGCTCCACTCGGGCTGAAAACGCTGTTGGGGACATTTCATTAATGTTGACTATAAATCATAAACTAAGCATTTTTCAGCTGAAATAATGAATGTAGTCCTCTTAATTCTTGCTTCTAAAGCATACGCAAACAGAAATTTCAATGTACAATGATGTTTTAAAAAAAACGGTCAAAATGTGCTCCACTCGGGCTGAAAACGCTTGTTTGGAACATTTCATTAATGTTGACTATAAATCATAAACTAAGCATTTTTCAGCTGAAATAATGAATGTAGTCCTCTTAATTCTTGCTTCTAAAGCATACGCAAACAGAAATTTCAATGTACAATGATGTTTTTAAAAAAACGGTCAAAATGTGCTCCACTCGGGCTGAAAACGCTTGTTTGGAACATTTCATTA
Organism: Hippichthys cyanospilos; assembly: GCF_059441005.1. Taxonomy (NCBI): domain Eukaryota; kingdom Metazoa; phylum Chordata; class Actinopteri; order Syngnathiformes; family Syngnathidae; genus Hippichthys; species Hippichthys cyanospilos. Next base: position 168,994 of record NW_028283381.1, read on the forward strand.
ATGTTGACTATAAATCATAAACTAAGCATTTTTCAGCTGAAATAATGAATGTAGTCCTCTTAATTCTTGCTTCTAAAGCATACGCAAGCAGAAATGTCAATGTACAATGATGTTTTTAAAAAAACAGTCAAAATGTGCTCCACTCAGGCTGAAAACGCTGTTGGGGACATTTCATTAATGTTGACTATAAATCATAAACTAAGCATTTTTCAGCTGAAATAATGAATGTAGTCCTCTTAATTCTTGCTTCTAAAGCATACGCAAGCAGAAATTTCAATGTACAATGATGTTTTTAAAAAAACAGTCAAAATGTGCTCCACTCGGGCAGAAAACGCTTGTTTGGGACATTACATTAATGTTGACTATAAATCATAAACTAAGCATTTTTCAGCTGAAATAATGAATGTAGTCCTCTTAATTCTTGCTTCTAAAGCAGACGCAAGCAGAAATTTCAATGTACAATGATGTTTTTAAAAAAACGGTCAAAATGTGCTCCACTCGGGCTGAAAACGCTTGTTTGGAACATTTCATTAATGTTGACTATAAATCATAAACTAAGCATTTTTCAGCTGAAATAATGAATGTAGTCCTCTTAATTCTTGCTTCTACAGCATACGCAAGCCGAAATTTCAATGTACAATGATGTTTTTAAAAAAACGGTCAAAATGTGCTCCACTCGGGCTGAAAACGCTTGTTTGGGACATTACATAAATGTTGACTATAAATCATAAACTAAGCATTTTTCAGCTGAAATAATGAATGTAGTCCTCTTAATTCTTGCTTCTAAAGCATACGCAAACAGAAATTTCAATGTACAATGATGTTTTTAAAAAAACGGTCAAAATGTGCTCCACTCGGGCTGAAAACGCTTGTTTGGAACATTTCATTAATGTTGACTATAAATCATAAACTAAGCATTTTTCAGCTGAAATAATGAATGTAGTCCTCTTAATTCTTGCTTCTAAAGCATACGCAAGCAGAAATTTCAATGTACAATGATGTTTTTAAAAAAAACAGTCAAAATGTGCTCCACTCGGGCTGAAAACGCTGTTGGGGACATTTCATTAATGTTGACTATAAATCAAAAACTAAGCATTTTTCAGCTGAAATAATGAATGTAGTCCTCTTAATTCTTGCTTCTAAAGCATACGCAAGCAGAAATGTCAATGTACAATGATGTTTTTAAAAAAACAGTCAAAATGTGCTCCACTCAGGCTGAAAACGCTGTTGGGGACATTTCATTAATGTTGACTATAAATCATAAACTAAGCATTTTTCAGCTGAAATAATGAATGTAGTCCTCTTAATTCTTGCTTCTAAAGCATACGCAAGCAGAAATTTCAATGTACAATGATGTTTTTAAAAAAACAGTCAAAATGTGCTCCACTCGGGCTGAAAACGCTTGTTTGGGACATTACATTAATGTTGACTATAAATCATAAACTAAGCATTTTTCAGCTGAAATAATGAATGTAGTCCTCTTAATTCTTGCTTCTACAGCATACGCAAGCAGAAATTTCAATGTACAATGATGTTTTTAAAAAAACGGTCAAAATGTGCTCCACTCGGGCTGAAAACGCTTGTTTGGAACATTTCATTAATGTTGACTATAAATCATAAACTAAGCATTTTTCAGCTGAAATAATGAATGTAGTCCTCTTAATTCTTGCTTCTAAAGCATACGCAAGCAGAAATTTCAATGTACAATGATGTTTTCAAAAAAACAGTCAAAATGTGTTCCACTCGGGCTGAAAACGCTTGTTTGGGACATTACATAAATGTTGACTATAAATCATAAACTAAGCATTTTTCAGCTGAAATAATGAATGTAGTCCTCTTAATTCTTGCTTCTAAAGCATACGCAAGCAGAAATTTCAATGTACAATGATGTTTTCAAAAAAACAGTCAAAATGTGCTCCACTCGGGCTGAAAACGCTTGTTTGGGACATTACATTAATGTTGACTATAAATCATAAACTAAGCATTTTTCAGCTGAAATAATGAATGTAGTCCTCTTAATTCTTGCTTCTAAAGCATACGCAAACAGAAATTTCAATGTACAATGATGTTTTTAAAAAAACGGTCAAAATGTGCTCCACTCGGGCTGAAAACGCTTGTTTGGAACATTTCATTAATGTTGACTATAAATCATAAACTAAGCATTTTTCAGCTGAAATAATGAATGTAGTCCTCTTAATTCTTGCTTCTAAAGCATACGCAAGCAGAAATTTCAATGTACAATGATGTTTTTAAAAAAAACAGTCAAAATGTGCTCCACTCGGGCTGAAAACGCTGTTGGGGACATTTCATTAATGTTGACTATAAATCATAAACTAAGCATTTTTCAGCTGAAATAATGAATGTAGTCCTCTTAATTCTTGCTTCTAAAGCATACGCAAGCAGAAATTTCAATGTACAATGATGTTTTTAAAAAAAACAGTCAAAATGTGCTCCACTCGGGCTGAAAACGCTGTTGGGGACATTTCATTAATGTTGACTATAAATCATAAACTAAGCATTTTTCAGCTGAAATAATGAATGTAGTCCTCTTAATTCTTGCTTCTAAAGCATACGCAAGCAGAAATTTCAATGTACAATGATGTTTTTAAAAAAAACAGTCAAAATGTGCTCCACTCGGGCTGAAAACGCTGTTGGGGACATTTCATTAATGTTGACTATAAATCAAAAACTAAGCATTTTTCAGCTGAAATAATGAATGTAGTCCTCTTAATTCTTGCTTCTACAGCATACGCAAGCAGAAATTTCAATGTACAATGATGTTTTTAAAAAAACGGTCAAAATGTGCTCCACTCGGGCTGAAAACGCTTGTTTGGAACATTTCATTAATGTTGACTATAAATCATAAACTAAGCATTTTTCAGCTGAAATAATGAATGTAGTCCTCTTAATTCTTGCTTCTAAAGCATACGCAAGCAGAAATTTCAATGTACAATGATGTTTTCAAAAAAACAGTCAAAATGTGCTCCACTCGGGCTGAAAACGCTTGTTTGGGACATTACATTAATGTTGACTATAAATCATAAACTAAGCATTTTTCAGCTGAAATAATGAATGTAGTCCTCTTAATTCTTGCTTCTAAAGCATACGCAAACAGAAATTTCAATGTACAATGATGTTTTTAAAAAAACGGTCAAAATGTGCTCCACTCGGGCTGAAAACGCTTGTTTGGGACATTACATTAATGTTGACTATAAATCATAAACTAAGCATTTTTCAGCTGAAATAATGAATGTAGTCCTCTTAATTCTTGCTTCTAAAGCATACGCAAACAGAAATTTCAATGTACAATGATGTTTTTAAAAAAACGGTCAAAATGTGCTCCACTCGGGCTGAAAGCGCTTGTTTGGGACATTACATTAATGTTGACTATAAATCATAAACTAAGCATTTTTCAGCTGAAATAATGAATGTAGTCCTCTTAATTCTTGCTTCTAAAGCATACGCAAACAGAAATTTCAATGTACAATGATGTTTTTAAAAAAACGGTCAAAATGTGCTCCACTCGGGCTGAAAACGCTTGTTTGGAACATTTCATTAATGTTGACTATAAATCATAAACTAAGCATTTTTCAGCTGAAATAATGAATGTAGTCCTCTTAATTCTTGCTTCTAAAGCATACGCAAGCAGAAATTTCAATGTACAATGATGTTTTTAAAAAAAACAGTAAAAATGTGCTCCACTCGGGCTGAAAACGCTGTTGGGGACATTTCATTAATGTTGACTATAAATCAAAAACTAAGCATTTTTCAGCTGAAATAATGAATGTAGTCCTCTTAATTCTTGCTTCTAAAGCATACGCAAGCAGAAATGTCAATGTACAATGATGTTTTTAAAAAAAACAGTCAAAATGTGCTCCACTCAGGCTGAAAACGCTGTTGGGGACATTTCATTAATGTTGACTATAAATCATAAACTAAGCATTTTTCAGCTGAAATAATGAATGTAGTCCTCTTAATTCTTGCTTCTAAAGCATACGCAAGCAGAAATTTCAATGTACAATGATGTTTTTAAAAAAACAGTCAAAATGTGCTCCACTCGGGCTGAAAACGCTTGTTTGGGACATTACATTAATGTTGACTATAAATCATAAACTAAGCATTTTTCAGCTGAAATAATGAATGTAGTCCTCTTAATTCTTGCTTCTAAAGCAGACGCAAGCAGAAATTTCAATGTACAATGATGTTTTTAAAAAAACGGTCAAAATGTGCTCCACTCGGGCTGAAAACGCTTGTTTGGAACATTTCATTAATGTTGACTATAAATCATAAACTAAGCATTTTTCAGCTGAAATAATGAATGTAGTCCTCTTAATTCTTGCTTCTACAGCATACGCAAGCCGAAATTTCAATGTACAATGATGTTTTTAAAAAAACGGTCAAAATGTGCTCCACTCAGGCTGAAAACGCTTGTTTGGGACATTACATAAATGTTGACTATAAATCATAAACTAAGCATTTTTCAGCTGAAATAATGAATGTAGTCCTCTTAATTCTTGCTTCTAAAGCATACGCAAACAGAAATTTCAATGTACAATGATGTTTTTAAAAAAACGGTCAAAATGTGCTCCACTCGGGCTGAAAACGCTTGTTTGGAACATTTCATTAATGTTGACTATAAATCATAAACTAAGCATTTTTCAGCTGAAATAATGAATGTAGTCCTCTTAATTCTTGCTTCTAAAGCATACGCAAGCAGAAATTTCAATGTACAATGATGTTTTTAAAAAAAACAGTCAAAATGTGCTCCACTCGGGCTGAAAACGCTGTTGGGGACATTTCATTAATGTTGACTATAAATCATAAACTAAGCATTTTTCAGCTGAAATAATGAATGTAGTCCTCTTAATTCTTGCTTCTAAAGCATACGCAAGCAGAAATTTCAATGTACAATGATGTTTTCAAAAAAACAGTCAAAATGTGCTCCACTCGGGCTGAAAACGCTTGTTTGGGACATTACATTAATGTTGACTATAAATCATAAACTAAGCATTTTTCAGCTGAAATAATGAATGTAGTCCTCTTAATTCTTGCTTCTAAAGCATACGCAAACAGAAATTTCAATGTACAATGATGTTTTTAAAAAAACGGTCAAAATGTGCTCCACTCGGGCTGAAAACGCTTGTTTGGGACAATACATTAATGTTGACTATAAATCATAAACTAAGCATTTTTCAGCTGAAATAATGAATGTAGTCCTCTTAATTCTTGCTTCTACAGCATACGCAAGCAGAAATTTCAATGTACAATGATGTTTTTAAAAAAACGGTCAAAATGTGCTCCACTCGGGCTGAAAACGCTTGTTTGGAACATTTCATTAATGTTGACTATAAATCATAAACTAAGCATTTTTCAGCTGAAATAATGAATGTAGTCCTCTTAATTCTTGCTTCTAAAGCATACGCAAGCAGAAATTTCAATGTACAATGATGTTTTCAAAAAAACAGTCAAAATGTGCTCCACTCGGGCTGAAAACGCTTGTTTGGGACATTACATTAATGTTGACTATAAATCATAAACTAAGCATTTTTCAGCTGAAATAATGAATGTAGTCCTCTTAATTCTTGCTTCTAAAGCATACGCAAACAGAAATTTCAATGTACAATGATGTTTTTAAAAAAACGGTCAAAATGTGCTCCACTCGGGCTGAAAACGCTTGTTTGGGACATTACATTAATGTTGACTATAAATCATAAACTAAGCATTTTTCAGCTGAAATAATGAATGTAGTCCTCTTAATTCTTGCTTCTAAAGCATACGCAAACAGAAATTTCAATGTACAATGATGTTTTTAAAAAAACGGTCAAAATGTGCTCCACTCGGGCTGAAAACGCTTGTTTGGAACATTTCATTAATGTTGACTATAAATCATAAACTAAGCATTTTTCAGCTGAAATAATGAATGTAGTCCTCTTAATTCTTGCTTCTAAAGCATACGCAAGCAGAAATTTCAATGTACAATGATGTTTTTAAAAAAAACAGTCAAAATGTGCTCCACTCGGGCTGAAAACGCTGTTGGGGACATTTCATTAATGTTGACTATAAATAAAAAACTAAGCATTTTTCAGCTGAAATAATGAATGTAGTCCTCTTAATTCTTGCTTCTACAGCATACGCAAGCAGAAATTTCAATGTACAATGATGTTTTTAAAAAAACAGTCAAAATGTGCTCCACTCAGGCTGAAAACGCTGTTGGGGACATTTCATTAATGTTGACTATAAATCATAAACTAAGCATTTTTCAGCTGAAATATTGAATGTAGTCCTCTTAATTCTTGCTTCTAAAGCATACGCAAGCAGAAATTTCAATGTACAATGATGTTTTTAAAAAAACAGTCAAAATGTGCTCCACTCGGGCTGAAAACGCTTGTTTGGGACATTACATTAATGTTGACTATAAATCATAAACTAAGCATTTTTCAGCTGAAATAATGAATGTAGTCCTCTTAATTCTTGCTTCTACAGCATACGCAAGCAGAAATTTCAATGTACAATGATGTTTTTAAAAAAACGGTCAAAATGTGCTCCACTCGGGCTGAAAACGCTTGTTTGGAACATTTCATTAATGTTGACTATAAATCATAAACTAAGCATTTTTCAGCTGAAATAATGAATGTAGTCCTCTTAATTCTTGCTTCTAAAGCATACGCAAGCAGAAATTTCAATGTACAATGATGTTTTCAAAAAAACAGTCAAAATGTGCTCCACTCGGGCTGAAAACGCTTGTTTGGGACATTACATTAATGTTGACTATAAATCATAAACTAAGCATTTTTCAGCTGAAATAATGAATGTAGTCCTCTTAATTCTTGCTTCTAAAGCATACGCAAGCAGAAATTTCAATGTACAATGATGTTTTTAAAAAAACGGTCAAAATGTGCTCCACTCGGGCTGAAAACGCTTGTTTGGAACATTTCATTAATGTTGACTATAAATCATAAACTAAGCATTTTTCAGCTGAAATAACGAATGTAGTCCTCTTAATTCTTGCTTCTAAAGCATACGCAAGCAGAAATTTCAATGTACAATGATGTTTTCAAAAAAACAGTCAAAATGTGCTCCACTCGGGCTGAAAACGCTTGTTTGGGACATTACATTAATGTTGACTATAAATCATAAACTAAGCATTTTTCAGCTGAAATAATGAATGTAGTCCTCTTAATTCTTGCTTCTAAAGCATACGCAAACAGAAATTTCAATGTACAATGATGTTTTTAAAAAAACGGTCAAAATGTGCTCCACTCGGGCTGAAAACGCTTGTTTGGGACATTACATTAATGTTGACTATAAATCATAAACTAAGCATTTTTCAGCTGAAATAATGAATGTAGTCCTCTTAATTCTTGCTTCTAAAGCATACGCAAACAGAAATTTCAATGTACAATGATGTTTTTAAAAAAACGGTCAAAATGTGCTCCACTCGGGCTGAAAACGCTTGTTTGGAACATTTCATTAATGTTGACTATAAATCATAAACTAAGCATTTTTCAGCTGAAATAATGAATGTAGTCCTCTTAATTCTTGCTTCTAAAGCATACGCAAACAGAAATTTCAATGTACAATGATGTTTTTAAAAAAACGGTCAAAATGTGCTCCACTCGGGCTGAAAGCGCTTGTTTGGGACATTACATTAATGTTGACTATAAATCATAAACTAAGCATTTTTCAGCTGAAATAATGAATGTAGTCCTCTTAATTCTTGCTTCTAAAGCATACGCAAACAGAAATTTCAATGTACAATGATGTTTTTAAAAAAACGGTCAAAATGTGCTCCACTCGGGCTGAAAACGCTTGTTTGGAACATTTCATTAATGTTGACTATAAATCATAAACTAAGCATTTTTCAGCTGAAATAATGAATGTAGTCCTCTTAATTCTTGCTTCTAAAGCATACGCAAGCAGAAATTTCAATGTACAATGATGTTTTTAAAAAAAACAGTAAAAATGTGCTCCACTCGGGCTGAAAACGCTGTTGGGGACATTTCATTAATGTTGACTATAAATCAAAAACTAAGCATTTTTCAGCTGAAATAATGAATGTAGTCCTCTTAATTCTTGCTTCTAAAGCATACGCAAGCAGAAATGTCAATGTACAATGATGTTTTTAAAAAAACAGTCAAAATGTGCTCCACTCAGGCTGAAAACGCTGTTGGGGACATTTCATTAATGTTGACTATAAATCATAAACTAAGCATTTTTCAGCTGAAATAATGAATGTAGTCCTCTTAATTCTTGCTTCTAAAGCATACGCAAGCAGAAATTTCAATGTACAATGATGTTTTTAAAAAAACAGTCAAAATGTGCTCCACTCGGGCAGAAAACGCTTGTTTGGGACATTACATTAATGTTGACTATAAATCATAAACTAAGCATTTTTCAGCTGAAATAATGAATGTAGTCCTCTTAATTCTTGCTTCTAAAGCAGACGCAAGCAGAAATTTCAATGTACAATGATGTTTTTAAAAAAACGGTCAAAATGTGCTCCACTCGGGCTGAAAACGCTTGTTTGGAACATTTCATTAATGTTGACTATAAATCATAAACTAAGCATTTTTCAGCTGAAATAATGAATGTAGTCCTCTTAATTCTTGCTTCTACAGCATACGCAAGCCGAAATTTCAATGTACAATGATGTTTTTAAAAAAACGGTCAAAATGTGCTCCACTCGGGCTGAAAACGCTTGTTTGGGACATTACATAAATGTTGACTATAAATCATAAACTAAGCATTTTTCAGCTGAAATAATGAATGTAGTCCTCTTAATTCTTGCTTCTAAAGCATACGCAAACAGAAATTTCAATGTACAATGATGTTTTTAAAAAAACGGTCAAAATGTGCTCCACTCGGGCTGAAAACGCTTGTTTGGAACATTTCATTAATGTTGACTATAAATCATAAACTAAGCATTTTTCAGCTGAAATAATGAATGTAGTCCTCTTAATTCTTGCTTCTAAAGCATACGCAAGCAGAAATTTCAATGTACAATGATGTTTTTAAAAAAAACAGTCAAAATGTGCTCCACTCGGGCTGAAAACGCTGTTGGGGACATTTCATTAATGTTGACTATAAATCATAAACTAAGCATTTTTCAGCTGAAATAATGAATGTAGTCCTCTTAATTCTTGCTTCTAAAGCATACGCAAACAGAAATTTCAATGTACAATGATGTTTTTAAAAAAACGGTCAAAATGTGCTCCACTCGGGCTGAAAACGCTTGTTTGGGACATTACATTAATGTTGACTATAAATCATAAACTAAGCATTTTTCAGCTGAAATAATGAATGTAGTCCTCTTAATTCTTGCTTCTAAAGCATACGCAAACAGAAATTTCAATGTACAATGATGTTTTTAAAAAAACGGTCAAAATGTGCTCCACTCGGGCTGAAAACGCTTGTTTGGAACATTTCATTAATGTTGACTATAAATCATAAACTAAGCATTTTTCAGCTGAAATAATGAATGTAGTCCTCTTAATTCTTGCTTCTAAAGCATACGCAAGCAGAAATTTCAATGTACAATGATGTTTTCAAAAAAACAGTCAAAATGTGCTCCACTCGGGCTGAAAACGCTTGTTTGGGACATTACATTAATGTTGACTATAAATCATAAACTAAGCATTTTTCAGCTGAAATAATGAATGTAGTCCTCTTAATTCTTGCTTCTAAAGCATACGCAAGCAGAAATTTCAATGTACAATGATGTTTTCAAAAAAACAGTCAAAATGTTCTCCACTCGGGCTGAAAACGCTTGTTTGGGACATTACATTAATGTTGACTATAAATCATAAACTAAGCATTTTTCAGCTGAAATAATGAATGTAGTCCTCTTAATTCTTGCTTCTAAAGCATACGCAAACAGAAATTTCAATGTACAATGATGTTTTTAAAAAAACGGTCAAAATGTGCTCCACTCGGGCTGAAAACGCTTGTTTGGGACATTACATTAATGTTGACTATAAATCATAAACTAAGCATTTTTCAGCTGAAATAATGAATGTAGTCCTCTTAATTCTTGCTTCTAAAGCATACGCAAACAGAAATTTCAATGTACAATGATGTTTTTAAAAAAACGGTCAAAATGTGCTCCACTCGGGCTGAAAACGCTTGTTTGGGACATTACATTAATGTTGACTATAAATCAAAAACTAAGCATTTTTCAGCTGAAATAATGAATGTAGTCCTCTTAATTCTTGCTTCTAAAGCATACGCAAGCAGAAATTTCAATGTACAATGATGTTTTTAAATAAAACAGTCTAAATGTGCTCCACTCGGGCTGAAAACGCTTGTTTGGGACATTACATTAATGTTGACTATAAATCATAAACTAAGCATTTTTCAGCTGAAATAATGAATGTAGTCCTCTTAATTCTTGCTTCTAAAGCATACGCAAGCAGAAATTTCAATGTACAATGATGTTTTTAAAAAAACAGTCAAAATGTGCTCCACTCGGGCTGAAAACGCTTGTTTGGGACATTACATTAATGTTGACTATAAATCATAAACTAAGCATTTTTCAGCTGAAATAATGAATGTAGTCCTCTTAATTCTTGCTTCTAAAGCATACGCAAACAGAAATTTCAATGTACAATGATGTTTTTAAAAAAACGGTCAAAATGTGCTCCACTCGGGCTGAAAACGCTTGTTTGGGACATTACATTAATGTTGACTATAAATCATAAACTAAGCATTTTTCAGCTGAAATAATGAATGTAGTCCTCTTAATTCTTGCTTCTAAAGCATACGCAAACAGAAATTTCAATGTACAATGATGTTTTTAAAAAAACGGTCAAAATGTGCTCCACTCGGGCTGAAAACGCTTGTTTGGGACATTACATTAATGTTGACTATAAATCATAAACTAAGCATTTTTCAGCTGAAATAATGAATGTAGTCCTCTTAATTCTTGCTTCTAAAGCATACGCAAACAGAAATTTCAATGTACAATGATGTTTTTAAAAAAACGGTCAAAATGTGCTCCACTCGGGCTGAAAACGCTTGTTTGGAACATTTCATTAATGTTGACTATAAATCATAAACTAAGCATTTTTCAGCTGAAATAATGAATGTAGTCCTCTTAATTCTTGCTTCTAAAGCATACGCAAGCAGAAATTTCAATGTACAATGATGTTTTTAAAAAAAACAGTCAAAATGTGCTCCACTCGGGCTGAAAACGCTGTTGGGGACATTTCATTAATGTTGACTATAAATCATAAACTAAGCATTTTTCAGCTGAAATAATGAATGTAGTCCTCTTAATTCTTGCTTCTAAAGCATACGCAAACAGAAATTTCAATGTACAATGATGTTTTTAAAAAAACGGTCAAAATGTGCTCCACTCGGGCTGAAAACGCTTGTTTGGGACATTACATTAATGATGACTATAAATCATAAACTAAGCATTTTTCAGCTGAAATAATGAATGTAGTCCTCTTAATTCTTGCTTCTAAAGCATACGCAAACAGAAATTTCAATGTACAATGATGTTTTTAAAAAAACGGTCAAAATGTGCTCCACTCGGGCTGAAAACGCTTGTTTGGAACATTTCATTAATGTTGACTATAAATCATAAACTAAGCATTTTTCAGCTGAAATAATGAATGTAGTCCTCTTAATTCTTGCTTCTAAAGCATACGCAAGCAGAAATTTCAATGTACAATGATGTTTTCAAAAAAACAGTCAAAATGTGCTCCACTCGGGCTGAAAACGCTTGTTTGGGACATTACATTAATGTTGACTATAAATCATAAACTAAGCATTTTTCAGCTGAAATAATGAATGTAGTCCTCTTAATTCTTGCTTCTAAAGCATACGCAAGCAGAAATTTCAATGTACAATGATGTTTTCAAAAAAACAGTCAAAATGTTCTCCACTCGGGCTGAAAACGCTTGTTTGGGACATTACATTAATGTTGACTATAAATCAAAAACTAAGCATTTTTCAGCTGAAATAATGAATGTAGTCCTCTTAATTCTTGCTTCTAAAGCATACGCAAGCAGAAATTTCAATGTACAATGATGTTTTTAAAAAAAACAGTCAAAATGTGCTCCACTCGGGCTGAAAACGCTTGTTTGGGACATGACATTAATGTTGACTATAAATCATAAACTAAGCATTTTTCAGCTGAAATAATGAATGTAGTCCTCTTAATTCTTGCTTCTAAAGCATACGCAAACAGAAATTTCAATGTACAATGATGTTTTTAAAAAAACGGTCAAAATGTGCTCCACTCGGGCTGAAAACGCTTGTTTGGGACATTACATTAATGTTGACTATAAATCATAAACTAAGCATTTTTCAGCTGAAATAATGAATGTAGTCCTCTTAATTCTTGCTTCTAAAGCATACGCAAACAGAAATTTCAATGTACAATGATGTTTTTAAAAAAACGGTCAAAATGTGCTCCACTCGGGCTGAAAACGCTTGTTTGGGACATTACATTAATGTTGACTATAAATCAAAAACTAAGCATTTTTCAGCTGAAATAATGAATGTAGTCCTCTTAATTCTTGCTTCTAAAGCATACGCAAGCAGAAATTTCAATGTACAATGATGTTTTTAAAAAAAACAGTCAAAATGTGCTCCACTCGGGCTGAAAACGCTTGTTTGGGACATTACATTAATGTTGACTATAAATCATAAACTAAGCATTTTTCAGCTGAAATAATGAATGTAGTCCTCTTAATTCTTGCTTCTAAAGCATACGCAAGCAGAAATTTCAATGTACAATGATGTTTTTAAAAAAACAGTCAAAATGTGCTCCACTCGGGCTGAAAACGCTTGTTTGGGACATTACATTAATGTTGACTATAAATCATAAACTAAGCATTTTTCAGCTGAAATAATGAATGTAGTCCTCTTAATTCTTGCTTCTAAAGCATACGCAAACAGAAATTTCAATGTACAATGATGTTTTTAAAAAAACGGTCAAAATGTGCTCCACTCGGGCTGAAAACGCTTGTTTGGGACATTACATTAATGTTGACTATAAATCATAAACTAAGCATTTTTCAGCTGAAATAATGAATGTAGTCCTCTTAATTCTTGCTTCTAAAGCATACGCAAACAGAAATTTCAATGTACAATGATGTTTTTAAAAAAACGGTCAAAATGTGCTCCACTCGGGCTGAAAACGCTTGTTTGGGACATTACATTAATGTTGACTATAAATCATAAACTAAGCATTTTTCAGCTGAAATAATGAATGTAGTCCTCTTAATTCTTGCTTCTAAAGCATACGCAAACAGAAATTTCAATGTACAATGATGTTTTTAAAAAAACGGTCAAAATGTGCTCCACTCGGGCTGAAAACGCTTGTTTGGAACATTTCATTAATGTTGACTATAAATCATAAACTAAGCATTTTTCAGCTGAAATAATGAATGTAGTCCTCTTAATTCTTGCTTCTAAAGCATACGCAAGCAGAAATTTCAATGTACAATGATGTTTTTAAAAAAAACAGTCAAAATGTGCTCCACTCGGGCTGAAAACGCTGTTGGGGACATTTCATTAATGTTGACTATAAATCATAAACTAAGCATTTTTCAGCTGAAATAATGAATGTAGTCCTCTTAATTCTTGCTTCTAAAGCATACGCAAGCAGAAATTTCAATGTACAATGATGTTTTTAAAAAAACAGTCAAAATGTGCTCCACTCGGGCTGAAAACGCTTGTTTGGAACATTTCATTAATGTTGACTATAAATCATAAACTAAGCATTTTTCAGCTGAAATAATGAATGTAGTCCTCTTAATTCTTGCTTCTAAAGCATACGCAAACAGAAATTTCAATGTACAATGATGTTTTAAAAAAAACGGTCAAAATGTGCTCCACTCGGGCTGAAAACGCTTGTTTGGAACATTTCATTAATGTTGACTATAAATCATAAACTAAGCATTTTTCAGCTGAAATAATGAATGTAGTGCTCTTAATTCTTGCTTCTAAAGCATACGCAAACAAAAATTTCAATGTACAATGATGTTTTTAAAAAAACGGTCAAAATGTGCTCCACTCGGGCTGAAAACGCTTGTTTGGAACATTTCATTAATGTTGACTATAAATCAAAAACTAAGCATTTTTCAGCTGAAATAATGAATGTAGTCCTCTTAATTCTTGCTTCTAAAGCATACGCAAGCAGAAATTTCAATGTACAATGATGTTTTTAAAAAAACAGTCAAAATGTGCTCCACTCGGGCTGAAAACGCTGTTGGGGACATTTCATTAATGTTGACTATAAATCATAAACTAAGCATTTTTCAGCTGAAATAATGAATGTAGTCCTCTTAATTCTTGCTTCTAAAGCATACGCAAGCAGAAATTTCAATGTACAATGATGTTTTTAAAAAAACAGTCAAAATGTGCTCCACTCGGGCTGAAAACGCTTGTTTGGGACGTTACATTAATGTTGACTATAAATCATAAACTAAGCATTTTTCAGCTGAAATAATGAATGTAGTCCTCTTAATTCTTGCTTCTAAAGCATACGCAAACAGAAATTTCAATGTACAATGATGTTTTTAAAAAAACGGTCAAAATGTGCTCCACTCGGGCTGAAAACGCTTGTTTGGGACATTACATTAATGTTGACTATAAATCATAAACTAAGCATTTTTCAGCTGAAATAATGAATGTAGTCCTCTTAATTCTTGCTTCTAAAGCATACACAAACAGAAATTTCAATGTACAATGATGTTTTTAAAAAAACGGTCAAAATGTGCTCCACTCGGGCTGAAAACGCTTGTTTGGAACATTTCATTAATGTTGACTATAAATCATAAACTAAGCATTTTTCAGCTGAAATAATGAATGTAGTCCTCTTAATTCTTGCTTCTAAAGCATACGCAAACAGAAATTTCAATGTACAATGGTGTTTTTAAAAAAACGGTCAAAATGTGCTCCACTCGGGCTGAAAACGCTTGTTTGGGACATTACATTAATGTTGACTATAAATCATAAACTAAGCATTTTTCAGCTGAAATAATGAATGTAGTCCTCTTAATTCTTGCTTCTAAAGCATACACAAACAGAAATTTCAATGTACAATGATGTTTTTAAAAAAACGGTCAAAATGTGCTCCACTCGGGCTGAAAACGCTTGTTTGGAACATTTCATTAATGTTGACTATAAATCATAAACTAAGCATTTTTCAGCTGAAATAATGAATGTAGTCCTCTTAATTCTTGCTTCTAAAGCATACGCAAACAGAAATTTCAATGTACAATGATGTTTTTAAAAAAACGGTCAAAATGTGCTCCACTCGGGCTGAAAACGCTTGTTTGGAACATTTCATTAATGTTGACTATAAATCATAAACTAAGCATTTTTCAGCTGAAATAATGAATGTAGTCCTCTTAATTCTTGCTTCTAAAGCATACGCAAACAGAAATTTCAATGTACAATGGTGTTTTTAAAAAAACGGTCAAAATGTGCTCCACTCGGGCTGAAAACGCTTGTTTGGGACATTACATTAATGTTGACTATAAATCATAAACTAAGCATTTTTCAGCTGAAATAATGAATGTAGTCCTCTTAATTCTTGCTTCTAAAGCATACGCAAGCAGAAATTTCAATGTACAATGATGTTTTTAAAAAAACAGTCAAAATGTGCTCCACTCGGGCTGAAAACGCTGTTGGGGACATTTCATTAATGTTGACTATAAATCATAAACTAAGCATTTTTCAGCTGAAATAATGAATGTAGTCCTCTTAATTCTTGCTTCTAAAGCATACGCAAGCAGAAATTTCAATGTACAATGATGTTTTTAAAAAAAACAGTCAAAATGTGCTCCACTCGGGCTGAAAACGCTGTTGGGGACATTTCATTAATGTTGACTATAAATCATAAACTAAGCATTTTTCAGCTGAAATAATGAATGTAGTCCTCTTAATTCTTGCTTCTAAAGCATACGCAAACAGAAATTTCAATGTACAATGATGTTTTTAAAAAAACGGTCAAAATGTGCTCCACTCGGGCTGAAAACGCTTGTTTGGGACATTACATTAATGTTGACTATAAATCATAAACTAAGCATTTTTCAGCTGAAATAATGAATGTAGTCCTCTTAATTCTTGCTTCTAAAGCATACGCAAACAGAAATTTCAATGTACAATGGTGTTTTTAAAAAAACGGTCAAAATGTGCTCCACTCGGGCTGAAAACGCTTGTTTGGGACATTACATTAATGTTGACTATAAATCATAAACTAAGCATTTTTCAGCTGAAATAATGAATGTAGTCCTCTTAATTCTTGCTTCTAAAGCATACGCAAGCAGAAATTTCAATGTACAATGATGTTTTAACAGTCAAAATGTGCTCCACTCGGGCTGAAAACGCTGTTGGGGACATTTCATTAATGTTGACTATAAATCATAAACTAAGCATTTTTCAGCTGAAATAATGAATGTAGTCCTCTTAATTCTTGCTTCTAAAGCATACGCAAGCAGAAATTTCAATGTACAATGATGTTTTTAAAAAAACAGTCAAAATGTGCTCCACTCGGGCTGAAAACGCTTGTTTGGGACATTACATTAATGTTGACTATAAATCATAAACTAAGCATTTTTCAGCTGAAATAATGAATGTAGTCCTCTTAATTCTTGCTTCTAAAGCATACGCAAGCAGAAATTTCAATGTACAATGATGTTTTTAAAAAAAACAGTCAAAATGTGCTCCACTCGGGCTGAAAACGCTTGTTTGGGACATTACATTAATGTTGACTATAAATCATAAACTAAGCATTTTTCAGCTGAAATAATGAATGTAGTCCTCTTAATTCTTGCTTCTAAAGCATACGCAAACAGAAATTTCAATGTACAATGATGTTTTTAAAAAAACGGTCAAAATGTGCTCCACTCGGGCTGAAAACGCTTGTTTGGAACATTTCATTAATGTTGACTATAAATCATAAACTAAGCATTTTTCAGCTGAAATAATGAATGTAGTCCTCTTAATTCTTGCTTCTAAAGCATACGCAAACAGAAATTTCAATGTACAATGGTGTTTTTAAAAAAACGGTCAAAATGTGCTCCACTCGGGCTGAAAACGCTTGTTTGGGACATTACATTAATGTTGACTATAAATCATAAACTAAGCATTTTTCAGCTGAAATAATGAATGTAGTCCTCTTAATTCTTGCTTCTAAAGCATACGCAAGCAGAAATTTCAATGTACAATGATGTTTTTAAAAAAACAGTCAAAATGTGCTCCACTCGGGCTGAAAACGCTGTTGGGGACATTTCATTAATGTTGACTATAAATCATAAACTAAGCATTTTTCAGCTGAAATAATGAATGTAGTCCTCTTAATTCTTGCTTCTAAAGCATACGCAAGCAGAAATTTCAATGTACAATGATGTTTTTAAAAAAAACAGTCAAAATGTGCTCCACTCGGGCTGAAAACGCTGTTGGGGACATTTCATTAATGTTGACTATAAATCATAAACTAAGCATTTTTCAGCTGAAATAATGAATGTAGTCCTCTTAATTCTTGCTTCTAAAGCATACGCAAACAGAAATTTCAATGTACAATGATGTTTTTAAAAAAACGGTCAAAATGTGCTCCACTCGGGCTGAAAACGCTTGTTTGGGACATTACATTAATGTTGACTATAAATCATAAACTAAGCATTTTTCAGCTGAAATAATGAATGTAGTCCTCTTAATTCTTGCTTCTAAAGCATACGCAAACAGAAATTTCAATGTACAATGGTGTTTTTAAAAAAACGGTCAAAATGTGCTCCACTCGGGCTGAAAACGCTTGTTTGGGACATTACATTAATGTTGACTATAAATCATAAACTAAGCATTTTTCAGCTGAAATAATGAATGTAGTCCTCTTAATTCTTGCTTCTAAAGCATACGCAAGCAGAAATTTCAATGTACAATGATGTTTTAACAGTCAAAATGTGCTCCACTCGGGCTGAAAACGCTGTTGGGGACATTTCATTAATGTTGACTATAAATCATAAACTAAGCATTTTTCAGCTGAAATAATGAATGTAGTCCTCTTAATTCTTGCTTCTAAAGCATACGCAAGCAGAAATTTCAATGTACAATGATGTTTTTAAAAAAAGGGTCAAAATGTGCTCCACTCGGGCTGAAAACGCTTGTTTGGAACATTTCATTAATGTTGACTATAAATCATAAACTAAGCATTTTTCAGCTGAAATAATGAATGTAGTCCTCTTAATTCTTGCTTCTAAAGCATACGCAAGCAGAAATTTCAATGTACAATGATGTTTTTAAAAAAAACAGTCAAAATGTGCTCCACTCGGGCTGAAAACGCTGTTGGGGACATTTCATTAATGTTGACTATAAATCATAAACTAAGCATTTTTCAGCTGAAATAATGAATGTAGTCCTCTTAATTCTTGCTTCTAAAGCATACGCAAGCAGAAATTTCAATGTACAATGATGTTTTTAAAAAAACAGTCAAAATGTGCTCCACTCGGGCTGAAAACGCTTGTTTGGAACATTTCATTAATGTTGACTATAAATCATAAACTAAGCATTTTTCAGCTGAAATAATGAATGTAGTCCTCTTAATTCTTGCTTCTAAAGCATACGCAAACAGAAATTTCAATGTACAATGATGTTTTAAAAAAAACGGTCAAAATGTGCTCCACTCGGGCTGAAAACGCTTGTTTGGAACATTTCATTAATGTTGACTATAAATCATAAACTAAGCATTTTTCAGCTGAAATAATGAATGTAGTGCTCTTAATTCTTGCTTCTTAAGCATACGCAAGCAGAAATTTCAATGTACAATGATGTTTTTAAAAAAAACTGTCAAAATGTGCTCCACTCGGGCTGAAAACGCTGTTGGGGACATTTCATTAATGTTGACTATAAATCAAAAACTAAGCATTTTTCAGCTGAAATAATGAATGTAGTCCTCTTAATTCTTGCTTCTAAAGCATACGCAAGCAGAAATTTCAATGTACAATGATGTTTTTAAAAAAACAGTCAAAATGTGCTCCACTCGGGCTGAAAACGCTGTTGGGGACATTTCATTAATGTTGACTATAAATCATAAACTAAGCATTTTTCAGCTGAAATAATGAATGTAGTCCTCTTAATTCTTGCTTCTAAAGCATACGCAAGCAGAAATTTCAATGTACAATGATGTTTTTAAAAAAACAGTCAAAATGTGCTCCACTCGGGCTGAAAACGCTTGTTTGGGACGTTACATTAATGTTGACTATAAATCATAAACTAAGCATTTTTCAGCTGAAATAATGAATGTAGTCCTCTTAATTCTTGCTTCTAAAGCATACGCAAACAGAAATTTCAATGTACAATGATGTTTTTAAAAAAACGGTCAAAATGTGCTCCACTCGGGCTGAAAACGCTTGTTTGGGACATTACATTAATGTTGACTATAAATCATAAACTAAGCATTTTTCAGCTGAAATAATGAATGTAGTCCTCTTAATTCTTGCTTCTAAAGCATACACAAACAGAAATTTCAATGTACAATGATGTTTTTAAAAAAACGGTCAAAATGTGCTCCACTCGGGCTGAAAACGCTTGTTTGGAACATTTCATTAATGTTGACTATAAATCATAAACTAAGCATTTTTCAGCTGAAATAATGAATGTAGTCCTCTTAATTCTTGCTTCTAAAGCATACGCAAACAGAAATTTCAATGTACAATGGTGTTTTTAAAAAAACGGTCAAAATGTGCTCCACTCGGGCTGAAAACGCTTGTTTGGGACATTACATTAATGTTGACTATAAATCATAAACTAAGCATTTTTCAGCTGAAATAATGAATGTAGTCCTCTTAATTCTTGCTTCTAAAGCATACGCAAGCAGAAATTTCAATGTACAATGATGTTTTTAAAAAAACAGTCAAAATGTGCTCCACTCGGGCTGAAAACGCTGTTGGGGACATTTCATTAATGTTGACTATAAATCATAAACTAAGCATTTTTCAGCTGAAATAATGAATGTAGTCCTCTTAATTCTTGCTTCTAAAGCATACGCAAGCAGAAATTTCAATGTACAATGATGTTTTTAAAAAAACAGTCAAAATGTGCTCCACTCGGGCTGAAAACGCTTGTTTGGGACATTACATTAATGTTGACTATAAATCATAAACTAAGCATTTTTCAGCTGAAATAATGAATGTAGTCCTCTTAATTCTTGCTTCTAAAGCATACGCAAGCAGAAATTTCAATGTACAATGATGTTTTTAAAAAAAACAGTCAAAATGTGCTCCACTCGGGCTGAAAACGCTTGTTTGGGACATTACATTAATGTTGACTATAAATCATAAACTAAGCATTTTTCAGCTGAAATAATGAATGTAGTCCTCTTAATTCTTGCTTCTAAAGCATACGCAAACAGAAATTTCAATGTACAATGATGTTTTTAAAAAAACGGTCAAAATGTGCTCCACTCGGGCTGAAAACGCTTGTTTGGAACATTTCATTAATGTTGACTATAAATCATAAACTAAGCATTTTTCAGCTGAAATAATGAATGTAGTCCTCTTAATTCTTGCTTCTAAAGCATACGCAAGCAGAAATTTCAATGTACAATGATGTTTTTAAAAAAAACAGTCAAAATGTGCTCCACTCGGGCTGAAAACGCTGTTGGGGACATTTCATTAATGTTGACTATAAATCATAAACTAAGCATTTTTCAGCTGAAATAATGAATGTAGTCCTCTTAATTCTTGCTTCTAAAGCATACGCAAACAGAAATTTCAATGTACAATGATGTTTTTAAAAAAACGGTCAAAATGTGCTCCACTCGGGCTGAAAACGCTTGTTTGGGACATTACATTAATGTTGACTATAAATCATAAACTAAGCATTTTTCAGCTGAAATAATGAATGTAGTCCTCTTAATTCTTGCTTCTAAAGCATACGCAAACAGAAATTTCAATGTACAATGATGTTTTTAAAAAAACGGTCAAAATGTGCTCCACTCGGGCTGAAAACGCTTGTTTGGAACATTTCATTAATGTTGACTATAAATCATAAACTAAGCATTTTTCAGCTGAAATAATGAATGTAGTCCTCTTAATTCTTGCTTCTAAAGCATACGCAAGCAGAAATTTCAATGTACAATGATGTTTTTAAAAAAAACAGTCAAAATGTGCTCCACTCGGGCTGAAAACGCTGTTGGGGACATTTCATTAATGTTGACTATAAATCATAAACTAAGCATTTTTCAGCTGAAATAATGAATGTAGTCCTCTTAATTCTTGCTTCTAAAGCATACGCAAACAGAAATTTCAATGTACAATGATGTTTTTAAAAAAACGGTCAAAATGTGCTCCACTCGGGCTGAAAACGCTTGTTTGGGACATTACATTAATGTTGACTATAAATCATAAACTAAGCATTTTTCAGCTGAAATAATGAATGTAGTCCTCTTAATTCTTGCTTCTAAAGCATACGCAAACAGAAATTTCAATGTACAATGATGTTTTTAAAAAAACGGTCAAAATGTGCTCCACTCGGGCTGAAAACGCTTGTTTGGAACATTTCATTAATGTTGACTATAAATCATAAACTAAGCATTTTTCAGCTGAAATAATGAATGTAGTCCTCTTAATTCTTGCTTCTAAAGCATACGCAAGCAGAAATTTCAATGTACAATGATGTTTTCAAAAAAACAGTCAAAATGTGCTCCACTCGGGCTGAAAACGCTTGTTTGGGACATTACATTAATGTTGACTATAAATCATAAACTAAGCATTTTTCAGCTGAAATAATGAATGTAGTCCTCTTAATTCTTGCTTCTAAAGCATACGCAAGCAGAAATTTCAATGTACAATGATGTTTTCAAAAAAACAGTCAAAATGTTCTCCACTCGGGCTGAAAACGCTTGTTTGGGACATTACATTAATGTTGACTATAAATCATAAACTAAGCATTTTTCAGCTGAAATAATGAATGTAGTCCTCTTAATTCTTGCTTCTAAAGCATACGCAAACAGAAATTTCAATGTACAATGATGTTTTTAAAAAAACGGTCAAAATGTGCTCCACTCGGGCTGAAAACGCTTGTTTGGGACATTACATTAATGTTGACTATAAATCATAAACTAAGCATTTTTCAGCTGAAATAATGAATGTAGTCCTCTTAATTCTTGCTTCTAAAGCATACGCAAACAGAAATTTCAATGTACAATGATGTTTTTAAAAAAACGGTCAAAATGTGCTCCACTCGGGCTGAAAACGCTTGTTTGGGACATTACATTAATGTTGACTATAAATCAAAAACTAAGCATTTTTCAGCTGAAATAATGAATGTAGTCCTCTTAATTCTTGCTTCTAAAGCATACGCAAGCAGAAATTTCAATGTACAATGATGTTTTTAAAAAAAACAGTCAAAATGTGCTCCACTCGGGCTGAAAACGCTTGTTTGGGACATTACATTAATGTTGACTATAAATCATAAACTAAGCATTTTTCAGCTGAAATAATGAATGTAGTCCTCTTAATTCTTGCTTCTAAAGCATACGCAAGCAGAAATTTCAATGTACAATGATGTTTTTAAAAAAACAGTCAAAATGTGCTCCACTCGGGCTGAAAACGCTTGTTTGGGACATTACATTAATGTTGACTATAAATCATAAACTAAGCATTTTTCAGCTGAAATAATGAATGTAGTCCTCTTAATTCTTGCTTCTAAAGCATACGCAAGCAGAAATTTCAATGTACAATGATGTTTTTAAAAAAACGGTCAAAATGTGCTCCACTCGGGCTGAAAACGCTTGTTTGGGACATTACATTAATGTTGACTATAAATCATAAACTAAGCATTTTTCAGCTGAAATAATGAATGTAGTCCTCTTAATTCTTGCTTCTAAAGATACGCAAACAGAAATTTCAATGTACAATGATGTTTTTAAAAAAACGGTCAAAATGTGCTCCACTCGGGCTGAAAACGCTTGTTTGGGACATTACATTAATGTTGACTATAAATCAAAAACTAAGCATTTTTCAGCTGAAATAATGAATGTAGTCCTCTTAATTCTTGCTTCTAAAGCATACGCAAGCAGAAATTTCAATGTACAATGATGTTTTTAAAAAAAACAGTCAAAATGTGCTCCACTCGGGCTGAAAACGCTTGTTTGGGACATTACATTAATGTTGACTATAAATCATAAACTAAGCATTTTTCAGCTGAAATAATGAATGTAGTCCTCTTAATTCTTGCTTCTAAAGCATACGCAAGCAGAAATTTCAATGTACAATGATGTTTTTAAAAAAACAGTCAAAATGTGCTCCACTCGGGCTGAAAACGCTTGTTTGGGACATTACATTAATGTTGACTATAAATCATAAACTAAGCATTTTTCAGCTGAAATAATGAATGTAGTCCTCTTAATTCTTGCTTCTAAAGCATACGCAAACAGAAATTTCAATGTACAATGATGTTTTTAAAAAAAACGGTCAAAATGTGCTCCACTCGGGCTGAAAACGCTTGTTTGGGACATTACATTAATGTTGACTATAAATCATAAACTAAGCATTTTTCAGCTGAAATAATGAATGTAGTCCTCTTAATTCTTGCTTCTAAAGCATACGCAAACAGAAATTTCAATGTACAATGATGTTTTTAAAAAAACGGTCAAAATGTGCTCCACTCGGGCTGAAAACGCTTGTTTGGGACATTACATTAATGTTGACTATAAATCATAAACTAAGCATTTTTCAGCTGAAATAATGAATGTAGTCCTCTTAATTCTTGCTTCTAAAGCATACGCAAACAGAAATTTCAATGTACAATGATGTTTTTAAAAAAACGGTCAAAATGTGCTCCACTCGGGCTGAAAACGCTTGTTTGGGACATTACATTAATGTTGACTATAAATCATAAACTAAGCATTTTTCAGCTGAAATAATGAATGTAGTCCTCTTAATTCTTGCTTCTAAAGCATACGCAAACAGAAATTTCAATGTACAATGATGTTTTTAAAAAAACGGTCAAAATGTGCTCCACTCGGGCTGAAAACGCTTGTTTGGAACATTTCATTAATGTTGACTATAAATCATAAACTAAGCATTTTTCAGCTGAAATAATGAATGTAGTCCTCTTAATTCTTGCTTCTAAAGCATACGCAAGCAGAAATTTCAATGTACAATGATGTTTTTAAAAAAAACAGTCAAAATGTGCTCCACTCGGGCTGAAAACGCTGTTGGGGACATTTCATTAATGTTGACTATAAATCATAAACTAAGCATTTTTCAGCTGAAATAATGAATGTAGTCCTCTTAATTCTTGCTTCTAAAGCATACGCAAACAGAAATTTCAATGTACAATGATGTTTTTAAAAAAACGGTCAAAATGTGCTCCACTCGGGCTGAAAACGCTTGTTTGGGACATTACATTAATGTTGACTATAAATCATAAACTAAGCATTTTTCAGCTGAAATAATGAATGTAGTCCTCTTAATTCTTGCTTCTAAAGCATACGCAAACAGAAATTTCAATGTACAATGATGTTTTTAAAAAAACGGTCAAAATGTGCTCCACTCGGGCTGAAAACGCTTGTTTGGAACATTTCATTAATGTTGACTATAAATCATAAACTAAGCATTTTTCAGCTGAAATAATGAATGTAGTCCTCTTAATTCTTGCTTCTAAAGCATACGCAAGCAGAAATTTCAATGTACAATGATGTTTTCAAAAAAACAGTCAAAATGTGCTCCACTCGGGCTGAAAACGCTTGTTTGGGACATTACATTAATGTTGACTATAAATCATAAACTAAGCATTTTTCAGCTGAAATAATGAATGTAGTCCTCTTAATTCTTGCTTCTAAAGCATACGCAAGCAGAAATTTCAATGTACAATGATGTTTTTAAAAAAACGGTCAAAATGTGCTCCACTCGGGCTGAAAACGCTTGTTTGGAACATTTCATTAATGTTGACTATAAATCATAAACTAAGCATTTTTCAGCTGAAATAATGAATGTAGTCCTCTTAATTCTTGCTTCTAAAGCATACGCAAGCAGAAATTTCAATGTACAATGATGTTTTCAAAAAAACAGTCAAAATGTGCTCCACTCGGGCTGAAAACGCTTGTTTGGGACATTACATTAATGTTGACTATAAATCATAAACTAAGCATTTTTCAGCTGAAATAATGAATGTAGTCCTCTTAATTCTTGCTTCTAAAGCATACGCAAGCAGAAATTTCAATGTACAATGATGTTTTCAAAAAAACAGTCAAAATGTTCTCCACTCGGGCTGAAAACGCTTGTTTGGGACATTACATTAATGTTGACTATAAATCATAAACTAAGCATTTTTCAGCTGAAATAATGAATGTAGTCCTCTTAATTCTTGCTTCTAAAGCATACGCAAACAGAAATTTCAATGTACAATGATGTTTTTAAAAAAACGGTCAAAATGTGCTCCACTCGGGCTGAAAACGCTTGTTTGGGACATTACATTAATGTTGACTATAAATCATAAACTAAGCATTTTTCAGCTGAAATAATGAATGTAGTCCTCTTAATTCTTGCTTCTAAAGCATACGCAAACAGAAATTTCAATGTACAATGATGTTTTTAAAAAAACGGTCAAAATGTGCTCCACTCGGGCTGAAAACGCTTGTTTGGGACATTACATTAATGTTGACTATAAATCAAAAACTAAGCATTTTTCAGCTGAAATAATGAATGTAGTCCTCTTAATTCTTGCTTCTAAAGCATACGCAAGCAGAAATTTCAATGTACAATGATGTTTTTAAAAAAAACAGTCAAAATGTGCTCCACTCGGGCTGAAAACGCTTGTTTGGGACATTACATTAATGTTGACTATAAATCATAAACTAAGCATTTTTCAGCTGAAATAATGAATGTAGTCCTCTTAATTCTTGCTTCTAAAGCATACGCAAGCAGAAATTTCAATGTACAATGATGTTTTTAAAAAAACAGTCAAAATGTGCTCCACTCGGGCTGAAAACGCTTGTTTGGGACATTACATTAATGTTGACTATAAATCATAAACTAAGCATTTTTCAGCTGAAATAATGAATGTAGTCCTCTTAATTCTTGCTTCTAAAGCATACGCAAGCAGAAATTTCAATGTACAATGATGTTTTTAAAAAAACGGTCAAAATGTGCTCCACTCGGGCTGAAAACGCTTGTTTGGGACATTACATTAATGTTGACTATAAATCATAAACTAAGCATTTTTCAGCTGAAATAATGAATGTAGTCCTCTTAATTCTTGCTTCTAAAGATACGCAAACAGAAATTTCAATGTACAATGATGTTTTTAAAAAAACGGTCAAAATGTGCTCCACTCGGGCTGAAAACGCTTGTTTGGGACATTACATTAATGTTGACTATAAATCAAAAACTAAGCATTTTTCAGCTGAAATAATGAATGTAGTCCTCTTAATTCTTGCTTCTAAAGCATACGCAAGCAGAAATTTCAATGTACAATGATGTTTTTAAAAAAAACAGTCAAAATGTGCTCCACTCGGGCTGAAAACGCTTGTTTGGGACATTACATTAATGTTGACTATAAATCATAAACTAAGCATTTTTCAGCTGAAATAATGAATGTAGTCCTCTTAATTCTTGCTTCTAAAGCATACGCAAGCAGAAATTTCAATGTACAATGATGTTTTTAAAAAAACAGTCAAAATGTGCTCCACTCGGGCTGAAAACGCTTGTTTGGGACATTACATTAATGTTGACTATAAATCATAAACTAAGCATTTTTCAGCTGAAATAATGAATGTAGTCCTCTTAATTCTTGCTTCTAAAGCATACGCAAACAGAAATTTCAATGTACAATGATGTTTTTAAAAAAAACGGTCAAAATGTGCTCCACTCGGGCTGAAAACGCTTGTTTGGGACATTACATTAATGTTGACTATAAATCATAAACTAAGCATTTTTCAGCTGAAATAATGAATGTAGTCCTCTTAATTCTTGCTTCTAAAGCATACGCAAACAGAAATTTCAATGTACAATGATGTTTTTAAAAAAACGGTCAAAATGTGCTCCACTCGGGCTGAAAACGCTTGTTTGGGACATTACATTAATGTTGACTATAAATCATAAACTAAGCATTTTTCAGCTGAAATAATGAATGTAGTCCTCTTAATTCTTGCTTCTAAAGCATACGCAAACAGAAATTTCAATGTACAATGATGTTTTTAAAAAAACGGTCAAAATGTGCTCCACTCGGGCTGAAAACGCTTGTTTGGGACATTACATTAATGTTGACTATAAATCATAAACTAAGCATTTTTCAGCTGAAATAATGAATGTAGTCCTCTTAATTCTTGCTTCTAAAGCATACGCAAACAGAAATTTCAATGTACAATGATGTTTTTAAAAAAACGGTCAAAATGTGCTCCACTCGGGCTGAAAACGCTTGTTTGGAACATTTCATTAATGTTGACTATAAATCATAAACTAAGCATTTTTCAGCTGAAATAATGAATGTAGTCCTCTTAATTCTTGCTTCTAAAGCATACGCAAGCAGAAATTTCAATGTACAATGATGTTTTTAAAAAAAACAGTCAAAATGTGCTCCACTCGGGCTGAAAACGCTGTTGGGGACATTTCATTAATGTTGACTATAAATCATAAACTAAGCATTTTTCAGCTGAAATAATGAATGTAGTCCTCTTAATTCTTGCTTCTAAAGCATACGCAAACAGAAATTTCAATGTACAATGATGTTTTTAAAAAAACGGTCAAAATGTGCTCCACTCGGGCTGAAAACGCTTGTTTGGGACATTACATTAATGTTGACTATAAATCATAAACTAAGCATTTTTCAGCTGAAATAATGAATGTAGTCCTCTTAATTCTTGCTTCTAAAGCATACGCAAACAGAAATTTCAATGTACAATGATGTTTTTAAAAAAACGGTCAAAATGTGCTCCACTCGGGCTGAAAACGCTTGTTTGGAACATTTCATTAATGTTGACTATAAATCATAAACTAAGCATTTTTCAGCTGAAATAATGAATGTAGTCCTCTTAATTCTTGCTTCTAAAGCATACGCAAGCAGAAATTTCAATGTACAATGATGTTTTCAAAAAAACAGTCAAAATGTGCTCCACTCGGGCTGAAAACGCTTGTTTGGGACATTACATTAATGTTGACTATAAATCATAAACTAAGCATTTTTCAGCTGAAATAATGAATGTAGTCCTCTTAATTCTTGCTTCTAAAGCATACGCAAGCAGAAATTTCAATGTACAATGATGTTTTCAAAAAAACAGTCAAAATGTTCTCCACTCGGGCTGAAAACGCTTGTTTGGGACATTACATTAATGTTGACTATAAATCATAAACTAAGCATTTTTCAGCTGAAATAATGAATGTAGTCCTCTTAATTCTTGCTTCTAAAGCATACGCAAACAGAAATTTCAATGTACAATGATGTTTTTAAAAAAACGGTCAAAATGTGCTCCACTCGGGCTGAAAACGCTTGTTTGGGACATTACATTAATGTTGACTATAAATCATAAACTAAGCATTTTTCAGCTGAAATAATGAATGTAGTCCTCTTAATTCTTGCTTCTAAAGCATACGCAAACAGAAATTTCAATGTACAATGATGTTTTTAAAAAAACGGTCAAAATGTGCTCCACTCGGGCTGAAAACGCTTGTTTGGGACATTACATTAATGTTGACTATAAATCAAAAACTAAGCATTTTTCAGCTGAAATAATGAATGTAGTCCTCTTAATTCTTGCTTCTAAAGCATACGCAAGCAGAAATTTCAATGTACAATGATGTTTTTAAAAAAAACAGTCAAAATGTGCTCCACTCGGGCTGAAAACGCTTGTTTGGGACATTACATTAATGTTGACTATAAATCATAAACTAAGCATTTTTCAGCTGAAATAATGAATGTAGTCCTCTTAATTCTTGCTTCTAAAGCATACGCAAGCAGAAATTTCAATGTACAATGATGTTTTTAAAAAAACAGTCAAAATGTGCTCCACTCGGGCTGAAAACGCTTGTTTGGGACATTACATTAATGTTGACTATAAATCATAAACTAAGCATTTTTCAGCTGAAATAATGAATGTAGTCCTCTTAATTCTTGCTTCTAAAGCATACGCAAGCAGAAATTTCAATGTACAATGATGTTTTTAAAAAAACGGTCAAAATGTGCTCCACTCGGGCTGAAAACGCTTGTTTGGAACATTTCATTAATGTTGACTATAAATCATAAACTAAGCATTTTTCAGCTGAAATAATGAATGTAGTCCTCTTAATTCTTGCTTCTAAAGCATACGCAAGCAGAAATTTCAATGTACAATGATGTTTTTAAAAAAAACAGTAAAAATGTGCTCCACTCGGGCTGAAAACGCTGTTGGGGACATTTCATTAATGTTGACTATAAATCAAAAACTAAGCATTTTTCAGCTGAAATAATGAATGTAGTCCTCTTAATTCTTGCTTCTAAAGCATACGCAAGCAGAAATGTCAATGTACAATGATGTTTTTAAAAAAACAGTCAAAATGTGCTCCACTCAGGCTGAAAACGCTGTTGGGGACATTTCATTAATGTTGACTATAAATCATAAACTAAGCATTTTTCAGCTGAAATAATGAATGTAGTCCTCTTAATTCTTGCTTCTAAAGCATACGCAAGCAGAAATTTCAATGTACAATGATGTTTTTAAAAAAACAGTCAAAATGTGCTCCACTCGGGCAGAAAACGCTTGTTTGGGACATTACATTAATGTTGACTATAAATCATAAACTAAGCATTTTTCAGCTGAAATAATGAATGTAGTCCTCTTAATTCTTGCTTCTAAAGCAGACGCAAGCAGAAATTTCAATGTACAATGATGTTTTTAAAAAAACGGTCAAAATGTGCTCCACTCGGGCTGAAAACGCTTGTTTGGAACATTTCATTAATGTTGACTATAAATCATAAACTAAGCATTTTTCAGCTGAAATAATGAATGTAGTCCTCTTAATTCTTGCTTCTACAGCATACGCAAGCCGAAATTTCAATGTACAATGATGTTTTTAAAAAAACGGTCAAAATGTGCTCCACTCGGGCTGAAAACGCTTGTTTGGGACATTACATAAATGTTGACTATAAATCATAAACTAAGCATTTTTCAGCTGAAATAATGAATGTAGTCCTCTTAATTCTTGCTTCTAAAGCATACGCAAACAGAAATTTCAATGTACAATGATGTTTTTAAAAAAACGGTCAAAATGTGCTCCACTCGGGCTGAAAACGCTTGTTTGGAACATTTCATTAATGTTGACTATAAATCATAAACTAAGCATTTTTCAGCTGAAATAATGAATGTAGTCCTCTTAATTCTTGCTTCTAAAGCATACGCAAGCAGAAATTTCAATGTACAATGATGTTTTTAAAAAAAACAGTCAAAATGTGCTCCACTCGGGCTGAAAACGCTGTTGGGGACATTTCATTAATGTTGACTATAAATCATAAACTAAGCATTTTTCAGCTGAAATAATGAATGTAGTCCTCTTAATTCTTGCTTCTAAAGCATACGCAAACAGAAATTTCAATGTACAATGATGTTTTTAAAAAAACGGTCAAAATGTGCTCCACTCGGGCTGAAAACGCTTGTTTGGGACATTACATTAATGTTGACTATAAATCATAAACTAAGCATTTTTCAGCTGAAATAATGAATGTAGTCCTCTTAATTCTTGCTTCTAAAGCATACGCAAACAGAAATTTCAATGTACAATGATGTTTTTAAAAAAACGGTCAAAATGTGCTCCACTCGGGCTGAAAACGCTTGTTTGGAACATTTCATTAATGTTGACTATAAATCATAAACTAAGCATTTTTCAGCTGAAATAATGAATGTAGTCCTCTTAATTCTTGCTTCTAAAGCATACGCAAGCAGAAATTTCAATGTACAATGATGTTTTCAAAAAAACAGTCAAAATGTGCTCCACTCGGGCTGAAAACGCTTGTTTGGGACATTACATTAATGTTGACTATAAATCATAAACTAAGCATTTTTCAGCTGAAATAATGAATGTAGTCCTCTTAATTCTTGCTTCTAAAGCATACGCAAGCAGAAATTTCAATGTACAATGATGTTTTCAAAAAAACAGTCAAAATGTTCTCCACTCGGGCTGAAAACGCTTGTTTGGGACATTACATTAATGTTGACTATAAATCATAAACTAAGCATTTTTCAGCTGAAATAATGAATGTAGTCCTCTTAATTCTTGCTTCTAAAGCATACGCAAACAGAAATTTCAATGTACAATGATGTTTTTAAAAAAACGGTCAAAATGTGCTCCACTCGGGCTGAAAACGCTTGTTTGGGACATTACATTAATGTTGACTATAAATCATAAACTAAGCATTTTTCAGCTGAAATAATGAATGTAGTCCTCTTAATTCTTGCTTCTAAAGCATACGCAAACAGAAATTTCAATGTACAATGATGTTTTTAAAAAAACGGTCAAAATGTGCTCCACTCGGGCTGAAAACGCTTGTTTGGGACATTACATTAATGTTGACTATAAATCAAAAACTAAGCATTTTTCAGCTGAAATAATGAATGTAGTCCTCTTAATTCTTGCTTCTAAAGCATACGCAAGCAGAAATTTCAATGTACAATGATGTTTTTAAATAAAACAGTCTAAATGTGCTCCACTCGGGCTGAAAACGCTTGTTTGGGACATTACATTAATGTTGACTATAAATCATAAACTAAGCATTTTTCAGCTGAAATAATGAATGTAGTCCTCTTAATTCTTGCTTCTAAAGCATACGCAAGCAGAAATTTCAATGTACAATGATGTTTTTAAAAAAACAGTCAAAATGTGCTCCACTCGGGCTGAAAACGCTTGTTTGGGACATTACATTAATGTTGACTATAAATCATAAACTAAGCATTTTTCAGCTGAAATAATGAATGTAGTCCTCTTAATTCTTGCTTCTAAAGCATACGCAAACAGAAATTTCAATGTACAATGATGTTTTTAAAAAAACGGTCAAAATGTGCTCCACTCGGGCTGAAAACGCTTGTTTGGGACATTACATTAATGTTGACTATAAATCATAAACTAAGCATTTTTCAGCTGAAATAATGAATGTAGTCCTCTTAATTCTTGCTTCTAAAGCATACGCAAACAGAAATTTCAATGTACAATGATGTTTTTAAAAAAACGGTCAAAATGTGCTCCACTCGGGCTGAAAACGCTTGTTTGGGACATTACATTAATGTTGACTATAAATCATAAACTAAGCATTTTTCAGCTGAAATAATGAATGTAGTCCTCTTAATTCTTGCTTCTAAAGCATACGCAAACAGAAATTTCAATGTACAATGATGTTTTTAAAAAAACGGTCAAAATGTGCTCCACTCGGGCTGAAAACGCTTGTTTGGAACATTTCATTAATGTTGACTATAAATCATAAACTAAGCATTTTTCAGCTGAAATAATGAATGTAGTCCTCTTAATTCTTGCTTCTAAAGCATACGCAAGCAGAAATTTCAATGTACAATGATGTTTTTAAAAAAAACAGTCAAAATGTGCTCCACTCGGGCTGAAAACGCTGTTGGGGACATTTCATTAATGTTGACTATAAATCATAAACTAAGCATTTTTCAGCTGAAATAATGAATGTAGTCCTCTTAATTCTTGCTTCTAAAGCATACGCAAACAGAAATTTCAATGTACAATGATGTTTTTAAAAAAACGGTCAAAATGTGCTCCACTCGGGCTGAAAACGCTTGTTTGGGACATTACATTAATGATGACTATAAATCATAAACTAAGCATTTTTCAGCTGAAATAATGAATGTAGTCCTCTTAATTCTTGCTTCTAAAGCATACGCAAACAGAAATTTCAATGTACAATGATGTTTTTAAAAAAACGGTCAAAATGTGCTCCACTCGGGCTGAAAACGCTTGTTTGGAACATTTCATTAATGTTGACTATAAATCATAAACTAAGCATTTTTCAGCTGAAATAATGAATGTAGTCCTCTTAATTCTTGCTTCTAAAGCATACGCAAGCAGAAATTTCAATGTACAATGATGTTTTCAAAAAAACAGTCAAAATGTGCTCCACTCGGGCTGAAAACGCTTGTTTGGGACATTACATTAATGTTGACTATAAATCATAAACTAAGCATTTTTCAGCTGAAATAATGAATGTAGTCCTCTTAATTCTTGCTTCTAAAGCATACGCAAGCAGAAATTTCAATGTACAATGATGTTTTCAAAAAAACAGTCAAAATGTTCTCCACTCGGGCTGAAAACGCTTGTTTGGGACATTACATTAATGTTGACTATAAATCAAAAACTAAGCATTTTTCAGCTGAAATAATGAATGTAGTCCTCTTAATTCTTGCTTCTAAAGCATACGCAAGCAGAAATTTCAATGTACAATGATGTTTTTAAAAAAAACAGTCAAAATGTGCTCCACTCGGGCTGAAAACGCTTGTTTGGGACATGACATTAATGTTGACTATAAATCATAAACTAAGCATTTTTCAGCTGAAATAATGAATGTAGTCCTCTTAATTCTTGCTTCTAAAGCATACGCAAACAGAAATTTCAATGTACAATGATGTTTTTAAAAAAACGGTCAAAATGTGCTCCACTCGGGCTGAAAACGCTTGTTTGGGACATTACATTAATGTTGACTATAAATCATAAACTAAGCATTTTTCAGCTGAAATAATGAATGTAGTCCTCTTAATTCTTGCTTCTAAAGCATACGCAAACAGAAATTTCAATGTACAATGATGTTTTTAAAAAAACGGTCAAAATGTGCTCCACTCGGGCTGAAAACGCTTGTTTGGGACATTACATTAATGTTGACTATAAATCAAAAACTAAGCATTTTTCAGCTGAAATAATGAATGTAGTCCTCTTAATTCTTGCTTCTAAAGCATACGCAAGCAGAAATTTCAATGTACAATGATGTTTTTAAAAAAAACAGTCAAAATGTGCTCCACTCGGGCTGAAAACGCTTGTTTGGGACATTACATTAATGTTGACTATAAATCATAAACTAAGCATTTTTCAGCTGAAATAATGAATGTAGTCCTCTTAATTCTTGCTTCTAAAGCATACGCAAGCAGAAATTTCAATGTACAATGATGTTTTTAAAAAAACAGTCAAAATGTGCTCCACTCGGGCAGAAAACGCTTGTTTGGGACATTACATTAATGTTGACTATAAATCATAAACTAAGCATTTTTCAGCTGAAATAATGAATGTAGTCCTCTTAATTCTTGCTTCTAAAGCAGACGCAAGCAGAAATTTCAATGTACAATGATGTTTTTAAAAAAACGGTCAAAATGTGCTCCACTCGGGCTGAAAACGCTTGTTTGGAACATTTCATTAATGTTGACTATAAATCATAAACTAAGCATTTTTCAGCTGAAATAATGAATGTAGTCCTCTTAATTCTTGCTTCTACAGCATACGCAAGCCGAAATTTCAATGTACAATGATGTTTTTAAAAAAACGGTCAAAATGTGCTCCACTCGGGCTGAAAACGCTTGTTTGGGACATTACATAAATGTTGACTATAAATCATAAACTAAGCATTTTTCAGCTGAAATAATGAATGTAGTCCTCTTAATTCTTGCTTCTAAAGCATACGCAAACAGAAATTTCAATGTACAATGATGTTTTTAAAAAAACGGTCAAAATGTGCTCCACTCGGGCTGAAAACGCTTGTTTGGAACATTTCATTAATGTTGACTATAAATCATAAACTAAGCATTTTTCAGCTGAAATAATGAATGTAGTCCTCTTAATTCTTGCTTCTAAAGCATACGCAAGCAGAAATTTCAATGTACAATGATGTTTTTAAAAAAAACAGTCAAAATGTGCTCCACTCGGGCTGAAAACGCTGTTGGGGACATTTCATTAATGTTGACTATAAATCATAAACTAAGCATTTTTCAGCTGAAATAATGAATGTAGTCCTCTTAATTCTTGCTTCTAAAGCATACGCAAACAGAAATTTCAATGTACAATGATGTTTTTAAAAAAACGGTCAAAATGTGCTCCACTCGGGCTGAAAACGCTTGTTTGGGACATTACATTAATGTTGACTATAAATCATAAACTAAGCATTTTTCAGCTGAAATAATGAATGTAGTCCTCTTAATTCTTGCTTCTAAAGCATACGCAAACAGAAATTTCAATGTACAATGATGTTTTTAAAAAAACGGTCAAAATGTGCTCCACTCGGGCTGAAAACGCTTGTTTGGAACATTTCATTAATGTTGACTATAAATCATAAACTAAGCATTTTTCAGCTGAAATAATGAATGTAGTCCTCTTAATTCTTGCTTCTAAAGCATACGCAAGCAGAAATTTCAATGTACAATGATGTTTTCAAAAAAACAGTCAAAATGTGCTCCACTCGGGCTGAAAACGCTTGTTTGGGACATTACATTAATGTTGACTATAAATCATAAACTAAGCATTTTTCAGCTGAAATAATGAATGTAGTCCTCTTAATTCTTGCTTCTAAAGCATACGCAAGCAGAAATTTCAATGTACAATGATGTTTTCAAAAAAACAGTCAAAATGTTCTCCACTCGGGCTGAAAACGCTTGTTTGGGACATTACATTAATGTTGACTATAAATCATAAACTAAGCATTTTTCAGCTGAAATAATGAATGTAGTCCTCTTAATTCTTGCTTCTAAAGCATACGCAAACAGAAATTTCAATGTACAATGATGTTTTTAAAAAAACGGTCAAAATGTGCTCCACTCGGGCTGAAAACGCTTGTTTGGGACATTACATTAATGTTGACTATAAATCATAAACTAAGCATTTTTCAGCTGAAATAATGAATGTAGTCCTCTTAATTCTTGCTTCTAAAGCATACGCAAACAGAAATTTCAATGTACAATGATGTTTTTAAAAAAACGGTCAAAATGTGCTCCACTCGGGCTGAAAACGCTTGTTTGGGACATTACATTAATGTTGACTATAAATCAAAAACTAAGCATTTTTCAGCTGAAATAATGAATGTAGTCCTCTTAATTCTTGCTTCTAAAGCATACGCAAGCAGAAATTTCAATGTACAATGATGTTTTTAAATAAAACAGTCTAAATGTGCTCCACTCGGGCTGAAAACGCTTGTTTGGGACATTACATTAATGTTGACTATAAATCATAAACTAAGCATTTTTCAGCTGAAATAATGAATGTAGTCCTCTTAATTCTTGCTTCTAAAGCATACGCAAGCAGAAATTTCAATGTACAATGATGTTTTTAAAAAAACAGTCAAAATGTGCTCCACTCGGGCTGAAAACGCTTGTTTGGGACATTACATTAATGTTGACTATAAATCATAAACTAAGCATTTTTCAGCTGAAATAATGAATGTAGTCCTCTTAATTCTTGCTTCTAAAGCATACGCAAACAGAAATTTCAATGTACAATGATGTTTTTAAAAAAACGGTCAAAATGTGCTCCACTCGGGCTGAAAACGCTTGTTTGGGACATTACATTAATGTTGACTATAAATCATAAACTAAGCATTTTTCAGCTGAAATAATGAATGTAGTCCTCTTAATTCTTGCTTCTAAAGCATACGCAAACAGAAATTTCAATGTACAATGATGTTTTTAAAAAAACGGTCAAAATGTGCTCCACTCGGGCTGAAAACGCTTGTTTGGGACATTACATTAATGTTGACTATAAATCATAAACTAAGCATTTTTCAGCTGAAATAATGAATGTAGTCCTCTTAATTCTTGCTTCTAAAGCATACGCAAACAGAAATTTCAATGTACAATGATGTTTTTAAAAAAACGGTCAAAATGTGCTCCACTCGGGCTGAAAACGCTTGTTTGGAACATTTCATTAATGTTGACTATAAATCATAAACTAAGCATTTTTCAGCTGAAATAATGAATGTAGTCCTCTTAATTCTTGCTTCTAAAGCATACGCAAGCAGAAATTTCAATGTACAATGATGTTTTTAAAAAAAACAGTCAAAATGTGCTCCACTCGGGCTGAAAACGCTGTTGGGGACATTTCATTAATGTTGACTATAAATCATAAACTAAGCATTTTTCAGCTGAAATAATGAATGTAGTCCTCTTAATTCTTGCTTCTAAAGCATACGCAAACAGAAATTTCAATGTACAATGATGTTTTTAAAAAAACGGTCAAAATGTGCTCCACTCGGGCTGAAAACGCTTGTTTGGGACATTACATTAATGATGACTATAAATCATAAACTAAGCATTTTTCAGCTGAAATAATGAATGTAGTCCTCTTAATTCTTGCTTCTAAAGCATACGCAAACAGAAATTTCAATGTACAATGATGTTTTTAAAAAAACGGTCAAAATGTGCTCCACTCGGGCTGAAAACGCTTGTTTGGAACATTTCATTAATGTTGACTATAAATCATAAACTAAGCATTTTTCAGCTGAAATAATGAATGTAGTCCTCTTAATTCTTGCTTCTAAAGCATACGCAAGCAGAAATTTCAATGTACAATGATGTTTTCAAAAAAACAGTCAAAATGTGCTCCACTCGGGCTGAAAACGCTTGTTTGGGACATTACATTAATGTTGACTATAAATCATAAACTAAGCATTTTTCAGCTGAAATAATGAATGTAGTCCTCTTAATTCTTGCTTCTAAAGCATACGCAAGCAGAAATTTCAATGTACAATGATGTTTTCAAAAAAACAGTCAAAATGTTCTCCACTCGGGCTGAAAACGCTTGTTTGGGACATTACATTAATGTTGACTATAAATCAAAAACTAAGCATTTTTCAGCTGAAATAATGAATGTAGTCCTCTTAATTCTTGCTTCTAAAGCATACGCAAGCAGAAATTTCAATGTACAATGATGTTTTTAAAAAAAACAGTCAAAATGTGCTCCACTCGGGCTGAAAACGCTTGTTTGGGACATGACATTAATGTTGACTATAAATCATAAACTAAGCATTTTTCAGCTGAAATAATGAATGTAGTCCTCTTAATTCTTGCTTCTAAAGCATACGCAAACAGAAATTTCAATGTACAATGATGTTTTTAAAAAAACGGTCAAAATGTGCTCCACTCGGGCTGAAAACGCTTGTTTGGGACATTACATTAATGTTGACTATAAATCATAAACTAAGCATTTTTCAGCTGAAATAATGAATGTAGTCCTCTTAATTCTTGCTTCTAAAGCATACGCAAACAGAAATTTCAATGTACAATGATGTTTTTAAAAAAACGGTCAAAATGTGCTCCACTCGGGCTGAAAACGCTTGTTTGGGACATTACATTAATGTTGACTATAAATCAAAAACTAAGCATTTTTCAGCTGAAATAATGAATGTAGTCCTCTTAATTCTTGCTTCTAAAGCATACGCAAGCAGAAATTTCAATGTACAATGATGTTTTTAAAAAAAACAGTCAAAATGTGCTCCACTCGGGCTGAAAACGCTTGTTTGGGACATTACATTAATGTTGACTATAAATCATAAACTAAGCATTTTTCAGCTGAAATAATGAATGTAGTCCTCTTAATTCTTGCTTCTAAAGCATACGCAAGCAGAAATTTCAATGTACAATGATGTTTTTAAAAAAACAGTCAAAATGTGCTCCACTCGGGCTGAAAACGCTTGTTTGGGACATTACATTAATGTTGACTATAAATCATAAACTAAGCATTTTTCAGCTGAAATAATGAATGTAGTCCTCTTAATTCTTGCTTCTAAAGCATACGCAAACAGAAATTTCAATGTACAATGATGTTTTTAAAAAAACGGTCAAAATGTGCTCCACTCGGGCTGAAAACGCTTGTTTGGGACATTACATTAATGTTGACTATAAATCATAAACTAAGCATTTTTCAGCTGAAATAATGAATGTAGTCCTCTTAATTCTTGCTTCTAAAGCATACGCAAACAGAAATTTCAATGTACAATGATGTTTTTAAAAAAACGGTCAAAATGTGCTCCACTCGGGCTGAAAACGCTTGTTTGGGACATTACATTAATGTTGACTATAAATCATAAACTAAGCATTTTTCAGCTGAAATAATGAATGTAGTCCTCTTAATTCTTGCTTCTAAAGCATACGCAAACAGAAATTTCAATGTACAATGATGTTTTTAAAAAAACGGTCAAAATGTGCTCCACTCGGGCTGAAAACGCTTGTTTGGAACATTTCATTAATGTTGACTATAAATCATAAACTAAGCATTTTTCAGCTGAAATAATGAATGTAGTCCTCTTAATTCTTGCTTCTAAAGCATACGCAAGCAGAAATTTCAATGTACAATGATGTTTTTAAAAAAAACAGTCAAAATGTGCTCCACTCGGGCTGAAAACGCTGTTGGGGACATTTCATTAATGTTGACTATAAATCATAAACTAAGCATTTTTCAGCTGAAATAATGAATGTAGTCCTCTTAATTCTTGCTTCTAAAGCATACGCAAGCAGAAATTTCAATGTACAATGATGTTTTTAAAAAAACAGTCAAAATGTGCTCCACTCGGGCTGAAAACGCTTGTTTGGAACATTTCATTAATGTTGACTATAAATCATAAACTAAGCATTTTTCAGCTGAAATAATGAATGTAGTCCTCTTAATTCTTGCTTCTAAAGCATACGCAAACAGAAATTTCAATGTACAATGATGTTTTAAAAAAAACGGTCAAAATGTGCTCCACTCGGGCTGAAAACGCTTGTTTGGAACATTTCATTAATGTTGACTATAAATCATAAACTAAGCATTTTTCAGCTGAAATAATGAATGTAGTGCTCTTAATTCTTGCTTCTAAAGCATACGCAAACAAAAATTTCAATGTACAATGATGTTTTTAAAAAAACGGTCAAAATGTGCTCCACTCGGGCTGAAAACGCTTGTTTGGAACATTTCATTAATGTTGACTATAAATCAAAAACTAAGCATTTTTCAGCTGAAATAATGAATGTAGTCCTCTTAATTCTTGCTTCTAAAGCATACGCAAGCAGAAATTTCAATGTACAATGATGTTTTTAAAAAAACAGTCAAAATGTGCTCCACTCGGGCTGAAAACGCTGTTGGGGACATTTCATTAATGTTGACTATAAATCATAAACTAAGCATTTTTCAGCTGAAATAATGAATGTAGTCCTCTTAATTCTTGCTTCTAAAGCATACGCAAGCAGAAATTTCAATGTACAATGATGTTTTTAAAAAAACAGTCAAAATGTGCTCCACTCGGGCTGAAAACGCTTGTTTGGGACGTTACATTAATGTTGACTATAAATCATAAACTAAGCATTTTTCAGCTGAAATAATGAATGTAGTCCTCTTAATTCTTGCTTCTAAAGCATACGCAAACAGAAATTTCAATGTACAATGATGTTTTTAAAAAAACGGTCAAAATGTGCTCCACTCGGGCTGAAAACGCTTGTTTGGGACATTACATTAATGTTGACTATAAATCATAAACTAAGCATTTTTCAGCTGAAATAATGAATGTAGTCCTCTTAATTCTTGCTTCTAAAGCATACACAAACAGAAATTTCAATGTACAATGATGTTTTTAAAAAAACGGTCAAAATGTGCTCCACTCGGGCTGAAAACGCTTGTTTGGAACATTTCATTAATGTTGACTATAAATCATAAACTAAGCATTTTTCAGCTGAAATAATGAATGTAGTCCTCTTAATTCTTGCTTCTAAAGCATACGCAAACAGAAATTTCAATGTACAATGGTGTTTTTAAAAAAACGGTCAAAATGTGCTCCACTCGGGCTGAAAACGCTTGTTTGGAACATTTCATTAATGTTGACTATAAATCATAAACTAAGCATTTTTCAGCTGAAATAATGAATGTAGTCCTCTTAATTCTTGCTTCTAAAGCATACGCAAACAGAAATTTCAATGTACAATGATGTTTTTAAAAAAACGGTCAAAATGTGCTCCACTCGGGCTGAAAACGCTTGTTTGGAACATTTCATTAATGTTGACTATAAATCATAAACTAAGCATTTTTCAGCTGAAATAATGAATGTAGTCCTCTTAATTCTTGCTTCTAAAGCATACGCAAACAGAAATTTCAATGTACAATGGTGTTTTTAAAAAAACGGTCAAAATGTGCTCCACTCGGGCTGAAAACGCTTGTTTGGGACATTACATTAATGTTGACTATAAATCATAAACTAAGCATTTTTCAGCTGAAATAATGAATGTAGTCCTCTTAATTCTTGCTTCTAAAGCATACGCAAACAGAAATTTCAATGTACAATGGTGTTTTTAAAAAAACGGTCAAAATGTGCTCCACTCGGGCTGAAAACGCTTGTTTGGGACATTACATTAATGTTGACTATAAATCATAAACTAAGCATTTTTCAGCTGAAATAATGAATGTAGTCCTCTTAATTCTTGCTTCTAAAGCATACACAAGCAGAAATTTCAATGTACAATGATGTTTTAACAGTCAAAATGTGCTCCACTCGGGCTGAAAACGCTGTTGGGGACATTTCATTAATGTTGACTATAAATCATAAACTAAGCATTTTTCAGCTGAAATAATGAATGTAGTCCTCTTAATTCTTGCTTCTAAAGCATACGCAAGCAGAAATTTCAATGTACAATGATGTTTTTAAAAAAACAGTCAAAATGTGCTCCACTCGGGCTGAAAACGCTTGTTTGGGACATTACATTAATGTTGACTATAAATCATAAACTAAGCATTTTTCAGCTGAAATAATGAATGTAGTCCTCTTAATTCTTGCTTCTAAAGCATACGCAAGCAGAAATTTCAATGTACAATGATGTTTTTAAAAAAAACAGTCAAAATGTGCTCCACTCGGGCTGAAAACGCTTGTTTGGGACATTACATTAATGTTGACTATAAATCATAAACTAAGCATTTTTCAGCTGAAATAATGAATGTAGTCCTCTTAATTCTTGCTTCTAAAGCATACGCAAACAGAAATTTCAATGTACAATGATGTTTTTAAAAAAACGGTCAAAATGTGCTCCACTCGGGCTGAAAACGCTTGTTTGGGACATTACATTAATGTTGACTATAAATCAAAAACTAAGCATTTTTCAGCTGAAATAATGAATGTAGTCCTCTTAATTCTTGCTTCTAAAGCATACGCAAGCAGAAATTTCAATGTACAATGATGTTTTTAAAAAAAACAGTCAAAATGTGCTCCACTCGGGCTGAAAACGCTTGTTTGGGACATTACATTAATGTTGACTATAAATCATAAACTAAGCATTTTTCAGCTGAAATAATGAATGTAGTCCTCTTAATTCTTGCTTCTAAAGCATACGCAAGCAGAAATTTCAATGTACAATGATGTTTTTAAAAAAACAGTCAAAATGTGCTCCACTCGGGCTGAAAACGCTTGTTTGGGACATTACATTAATGTTGACTATAAATCATAAACTAAGCATTTTTCAGCTGAAATAATGAATGTAGTCCTCTTAATTCTTGCTTCTAAAGCATACGCAAACAGAAATTTCAATGTACAATGATGTTTTTAAAAAAATGGTCAAAATGTGCTCCACTCGGGCTGAAAACGCTTGTTTGGGACATTACATTAATGTTGACTATAAATCATAAACTAAGCATTTTTCAGCTGAAATAATGAATGTAGTCCTCTTAATTCTTGCTTCTAAAGCATACGCAAACAGAAATTTCAATGTACAATGATGTTTCTAAAAAAACGGTCAAAATGTGCTCCACTCGGGCTGAAAACGCTTGTTTGGGACATTACATTAATGTTGACTATAAATCATAAACTAAGCATTTTTCAGCTGAAATAATGAATGTAGTCCTCTTAATTCTTGCTTCTAAAGCATACGCAAACAGAAATTTCAATGTACAATGATGTTTTTAAAAAAACGGTCAAAATGTGCTCCACTCGGGCTGAAAACGCTTGTTTGGAACATTTCATTAATGTTGACTATAAATCATAAACTAAGCATTTTTCAGCTGAAATAATGAATGTAGT
Organism: Hippichthys cyanospilos; assembly: GCF_059441005.1. Taxonomy (NCBI): domain Eukaryota; kingdom Metazoa; phylum Chordata; class Actinopteri; order Syngnathiformes; family Syngnathidae; genus Hippichthys; species Hippichthys cyanospilos. Next base: position 211,933 of record NW_028283381.1, read on the forward strand.
CCTCTTAATTCTTGCTTCTAAAGCATACGCAAGCAGAAATTTCAATGTACAATGATGTTTTTAAAAAAAACAGTCAAAATGTGCTCCACTCGGGCTGAAAACGCTGTTGGGGACATTTCATTAATGTTGACTATAAATCATAAACTAAGCATTTTTCAGCTGAAATAATGAATGTAGTCCTCTTAATTCTTGCTTCTAAAGCATACGCAAGCAGAAATTTCAATGTACAATGATGTTTTTAAAAAAACAGTCAAAATGTGCTCCACTCGGGCTGAAAACGCTTGTTTGGAACATTTCATTAATGTTGACTATAAATCATAAACTAAGCATTTTTCAGCTGAAATAATGAATGTAGTCCTCTTAATTCTTGCTTCTAAAGCATACGCAAACAGAAATTTCAATGTACAATGATGTTTTAAAAAAAACGGTCAAAATGTGCTCCACTCGGGCTGAAAACGCTTGTTTGGAACATTTCATTAATGTTGACTATAAATCATAAACTAAGCATTTTTCAGCTGAAATAATGAATGTAGTGCTCTTAATTCTTGCTTCTTAAGCATACGCAAGCAGAAATTTCAATGTACAATGATGTTTTTAAAAAAAACTGTCAAAATGTGCTCCACTCGGGCTGAAAACGCTGTTGGGGACATTTCATTAATGTTGACTATAAATCAAAAACTAAGCATTTTTCAGCTGAAATAATGAATGTAGTCCTCTTAATTCTTGCTTCTAAAGCATACGCAAGCAGAAATTTCAATGTACAATGATGTTTTTAAAAAAACAGTCAAAATGTGCTCCACTCGGGCTGAAAACGCTGTTGGGGACATTTCATTAATGTTGACTATAAATCATAAACTAAGCATTTTTCAGCTGAAATAATGAATGTAGTCCTCTTAATTCTTGCTTCTAAAGCATACGCAAGCAGAAATTTCAATGTACAATGATGTTTTTAAAAAAACAGTCAAAATGTGCTCCACTCGGGCTGAAAACGCTTGTTTGGGACGTTACATTAATGTTGACTATAAATCATAAACTAAGCATTTTTCAGCTGAAATAATGAATGTAGTCCTCTTAATTCTTGCTTCTAAAGCATACGCAAACAGAAATTTCAATGTACAATGATGTTTTTAAAAAAACGGTCAAAATGTGCTCCACTCGGGCTGAAAACGCTTGTTTGGGACATTACATTAATGTTGACTATAAATCATAAACTAAGCATTTTTCAGCTGAAATAATGAATGTAGTCCTCTTAATTCTTGCTTCTAAAGCATACACAAACAGAAATTTCAATGTACAATGATGTTTTTAAAAAAACGGTCAAAATGTGCTCCACTCGGGCTGAAAACGCTTGTTTGGAACATTTCATTAATGTTGACTATAAATCATAAACTAAGCATTTTTCAGCTGAAATAATGAATGTAGTCCTCTTAATTCTTGCTTCTAAAGCATACGCAAACAGAAATTTCAATGTACAATGGTGTTTTTAAAAAAACGGTCAAAATGTGCTCCACTCGGGCTGAAAACGCTTGTTTGGGACATTACATTAATGTTGACTATAAATCATAAACTAAGCATTTTTCAGCTGAAATAATGAATGTAGTCCTCTTAATTCTTGCTTCTAAAGCATACGCAAGCAGAAATTTCAATGTACAATGATGTTTTTAAAAAAACAGTCAAAATGTGCTCCACTCGGGCTGAAAACGCTGTTGGGGACATTTCATTAATGTTGACTATAAATCATAAACTAAGCATTTTTCAGCTGAAATAATGAATGTAGTCCTCTTAATTCTTGCTTCTAAAGCATACGCAAGCAGAAATTTCAATGTACAATGATGTTTTTAAAAAAACAGTCAAAATGTGCTCCACTCGGGCTGAAAACGCTTGTTTGGGACATTACATTAATGTTGACTATAAATCATAAACTAAGCATTTTTCAGCTGAAATAATGAATGTAGTCCTCTTAATTCTTGCTTCTAAAGCATACGCAAGCAGAAATTTCAATGTACAATGATGTTTTTAAAAAAAACAGTCAAAATGTGCTCCACTCGGGCTGAAAACGCTTGTTTGGGACATTACATTAATGTTGACTATAAATCATAAACTAAGCATTTTTCAGCTGAAATAATGAATGTAGTCCTCTTAATTCTTGCTTCTAAAGCATACGCAAACAGAAATTTCAATGTACAATGATGTTTTTAAAAAAACGGTCAAAATGTGCTCCACTCGGGCTGAAAACGCTTGTTTGGAACATTTCATTAATGTTGACTATAAATCATAAACTAAGCATTTTTCAGCTGAAATAATGAATGTAGTCCTCTTAATTCTTGCTTCTAAAGCATACGCAAGCAGAAATTTCAATGTACAATGATGTTTTTAAAAAAAACAGTCAAAATGTGCTCCACTCGGGCTGAAAACGCTGTTGGGGACATTTCATTAATGTTGACTATAAATCATAAACTAAGCATTTTTCAGCTGAAATAATGAATGTAGTCCTCTTAATTCTTGCTTCTAAAGCATACGCAAACAGAAATTTCAATGTACAATGATGTTTTTAAAAAAACGGTCAAAATGTGCTCCACTCGGGCTGAAAACGCTTGTTTGGGACATTACATTAATGTTGACTATAAATCATAAACTAAGCATTTTTCAGCTGAAATAATGAATGTAGTCCTCTTAATTCTTGCTTCTAAAGCATACGCAAACAGAAATTTCAATGTACAATGATGTTTTTAAAAAAACGGTCAAAATGTGCTCCACTCGGGCTGAAAACGCTTGTTTGGAACATTTCATTAATGTTGACTATAAATCATAAACTAAGCATTTTTCAGCTGAAATAATGAATGTAGTCCTCTTAATTCTTGCTTCTAAAGCATACGCAAGCAGAAATTTCAATGTACAATGATGTTTTTAAAAAAAACAGTCAAAATGTGCTCCACTCGGGCTGAAAACGCTGTTGGGGACATTTCATTAATGTTGACTATAAATCATAAACTAAGCATTTTTCAGCTGAAATAATGAATGTAGTCCTCTTAATTCTTGCTTCTAAAGCATACGCAAACAGAAATTTCAATGTACAATGATGTTTTTAAAAAAACGGTCAAAATGTGCTCCACTCGGGCTGAAAACGCTTGTTTGGGACATTACATTAATGTTGACTATAAATCATAAACTAAGCATTTTTCAGCTGAAATAATGAATGTAGTCCTCTTAATTCTTGCTTCTAAAGCATACGCAAACAGAAATTTCAATGTACAATGATGTTTTTAAAAAAACGGTCAAAATGTGCTCCACTCGGGCTGAAAACGCTTGTTTGGAACATTTCATTAATGTTGACTATAAATCATAAACTAAGCATTTTTCAGCTGAAATAATGAATGTAGTCCTCTTAATTCTTGCTTCTAAAGCATACGCAAGCAGAAATTTCAATGTACAATGATGTTTTCAAAAAAACAGTCAAAATGTGCTCCACTCGGGCTGAAAACGCTTGTTTGGGACATTACATTAATGTTGACTATAAATCATAAACTAAGCATTTTTCAGCTGAAATAATGAATGTAGTCCTCTTAATTCTTGCTTCTAAAGCATACGCAAGCAGAAATTTCAATGTACAATGATGTTTTCAAAAAAACAGTCAAAATGTTCTCCACTCGGGCTGAAAACGCTTGTTTGGGACATTACATTAATGTTGACTATAAATCATAAACTAAGCATTTTTCAGCTGAAATAATGAATGTAGTCCTCTTAATTCTTGCTTCTAAAGCATACGCAAACAGAAATTTCAATGTACAATGATGTTTTTAAAAAAACGGTCAAAATGTGCTCCACTCGGGCTGAAAACGCTTGTTTGGGACATTACATTAATGTTGACTATAAATCATAAACTAAGCATTTTTCAGCTGAAATAATGAATGTAGTCCTCTTAATTCTTGCTTCTAAAGCATACGCAAACAGAAATTTCAATGTACAATGATGTTTTTAAAAAAACGGTCAAAATGTGCTCCACTCGGGCTGAAAACGCTTGTTTGGGACATTACATTAATGTTGACTATAAATCAAAAACTAAGCATTTTTCAGCTGAAATAATGAATGTAGTCCTCTTAATTCTTGCTTCTAAAGCATACGCAAGCAGAAATTTCAATGTACAATGATGTTTTTAAAAAAAACAGTCAAAATGTGCTCCACTCGGGCTGAAAACGCTTGTTTGGGACATTACATTAATGTTGACTATAAATCATAAACTAAGCATTTTTCAGCTGAAATAATGAATGTAGTCCTCTTAATTCTTGCTTCTAAAGCATACGCAAGCAGAAATTTCAATGTACAATGATGTTTTTAAAAAAACAGTCAAAATGTGCTCCACTCGGGCTGAAAACGCTTGTTTGGGACATTACATTAATGTTGACTATAAATCATAAACTAAGCATTTTTCAGCTGAAATAATGAATGTAGTCCTCTTAATTCTTGCTTCTAAAGCATACGCAAGCAGAAATTTCAATGTACAATGATGTTTTTAAAAAAACGGTCAAAATGTGCTCCACTCGGGCTGAAAACGCTTGTTTGGGACATTACATTAATGTTGACTATAAATCATAAACTAAGCATTTTTCAGCTGAAATAATGAATGTAGTCCTCTTAATTCTTGCTTCTAAAGATACGCAAACAGAAATTTCAATGTACAATGATGTTTTTAAAAAAACGGTCAAAATGTGCTCCACTCGGGCTGAAAACGCTTGTTTGGGACATTACATTAATGTTGACTATAAATCAAAAACTAAGCATTTTTCAGCTGAAATAATGAATGTAGTCCTCTTAATTCTTGCTTCTAAAGCATACGCAAGCAGAAATTTCAATGTACAATGATGTTTTTAAAAAAAACAGTCAAAATGTGCTCCACTCGGGCTGAAAACGCTTGTTTGGGACATTACATTAATGTTGACTATAAATCATAAACTAAGCATTTTTCAGCTGAAATAATGAATGTAGTCCTCTTAATTCTTGCTTCTAAAGCATACGCAAGCAGAAATTTCAATGTACAATGATGTTTTTAAAAAAACAGTCAAAATGTGCTCCACTCGGGCTGAAAACGCTTGTTTGGGACATTACATTAATGTTGACTATAAATCATAAACTAAGCATTTTTCAGCTGAAATAATGAATGTAGTCCTCTTAATTCTTGCTTCTTAAGCATACGCAAGCAGAAATTTCAATGTACAATGATGTTTTTAAAAAAAACTGTCAAAATGTGCTCCACTCGGGCTGAAAACGCTGTTGGGGACATTTCATTAATGTTGACTATAAATCAAAAACTAAGCATTTTTCAGCTGAAATAATGAATGTAGTCCTCTTAATTCTTGCTTCTAAAGCATACGCAAGCAGAAATTTCAATGTACAATGATGTTTTTAAAAAAACAGTCAAAATGTGCTCCACTCGGGCTGAAAACGCTGTTGGGGACATTTCATTAATGTTGACTATAAATCATAAACTAAGCATTTTTCAGCTGAAATAATGAATGTAGTCCTCTTAATTCTTGCTTCTAAAGCATACGCAAGCAGAAATTTCAATGTACAATGATGTTTTTAAAAAAACAGTCAAAATGTGCTCCACTCGGGCTGAAAACGCTTGTTTGGGACGTTACATTAATGTTGACTATAAATCATAAACTAAGCATTTTTCAGCTGAAATAATGAATGTAGTCCTCTTAATTCTTGCTTCTAAAGCATACGCAAACAGAAATTTCAATGTACAATGATGTTTTTAAAAAAACGGTCAAAATGTGCTCCACTCGGGCTGAAAACGCTTGTTTGGGACATTACATTAATGTTGACTATAAATCATAAACTAAGCATTTTTCAGCTGAAATAATGAATGTAGTCCTCTTAATTCTTGCTTCTAAAGCATACACAAACAGAAATTTCAATGTACAATGATGTTTTTAAAAAAACGGTCAAAATGTGCTCCACTCGGGCTGAAAACGCTTGTTTGGAACATTTCATTAATGTTGACTATAAATCATAAACTAAGCATTTTTCAGCTGAAATAATGAATGTAGTCCTCTTAATTCTTGCTTCTAAAGCATACGCAAACAGAAATTTCAATGTACAATGGTGTTTTTAAAAAAACGGTCAAAATGTGCTCCACTCGGGCTGAAAACGCTTGTTTGGGACATTACATTAATGTTGACTATAAATCATAAACTAAGCATTTTTCAGCTGAAATAATGAATGTAGTCCTCTTAATTCTTGCTTCTAAAGCATACGCAAGCAGAAATTTCAATGTACAATGATGTTTTTAAAAAAACAGTCAAAATGTGCTCCACTCGGGCTGAAAACGCTGTTGGGGACATTTCATTAATGTTGACTATAAATCATAAACTAAGCATTTTTCAGCTGAAATAATGAATGTAGTCCTCTTAATTCTTGCTTCTAAAGCATACGCAAGCAGAAATTTCAATGTACAATGATGTTTTTAAAAAAACAGTCAAAATGTGCTCCACTCGGGCTGAAAACGCTTGTTTGGGACATTACATTAATGTTGACTATAAATCATAAACTAAGCATTTTTCAGCTGAAATAATGAATGTAGTCCTCTTAATTCTTGCTTCTAAAGCATACGCAAGCAGAAATTTCAATGTACAATGATGTTTTTAAAAAAAACAGTCAAAATGTGCTCCACTCGGGCTGAAAACGCTTGTTTGGGACATTACATTAATGTTGACTATAAATCATAAACTAAGCATTTTTCAGCTGAAATAATGAATGTAGTCCTCTTAATTCTTGCTTCTAAAGCATACGCAAACAGAAATTTCAATGTACAATGATGTTTTTAAAAAAACGGTCAAAATGTGCTCCACTCGGGCTGAAAACGCTTGTTTGGAACATTTCATTAATGTTGACTATAAATCATAAACTAAGCATTTTTCAGCTGAAATAATGAATGTAGTCCTCTTAATTCTTGCTTCTAAAGCATACGCAAGCAGAAATTTCAATGTACAATGATGTTTTTAAAAAAAACAGTCAAAATGTGCTCCACTCGGGCTGAAAACGCTGTTGGGGACATTTCATTAATGTTGACTATAAATCATAAACTAAGCATTTTTCAGCTGAAATAATGAATGTAGTCCTCTTAATTCTTGCTTCTAAAGCATACGCAAACAGAAATTTCAATGTACAATGATGTTTTTAAAAAAACGGTCAAAATGTGCTCCACTCGGGCTGAAAACGCTTGTTTGGGACATTACATTAATGTTGACTATAAATCATAAACTAAGCATTTTTCAGCTGAAATAATGAATGTAGTCCTCTTAATTCTTGCTTCTAAAGCATACGCAAACAGAAATTTCAATGTACAATGATGTTTTTAAAAAAACGGTCAAAATGTGCTCCACTCGGGCTGAAAACGCTTGTTTGGAACATTTCATTAATGTTGACTATAAATCATAAACTAAGCATTTTTCAGCTGAAATAATGAATGTAGTCCTCTTAATTCTTGCTTCTAAAGCATACGCAAGCAGAAATTTCAATGTACAATGATGTTTTTAAAAAAAACAGTCAAAATGTGCTCCACTCGGGCTGAAAACGCTGTTGGGGACATTTCATTAATGTTGACTATAAATCATAAACTAAGCATTTTTCAGCTGAAATAATGAATGTAGTCCTCTTAATTCTTGCTTCTAAAGCATACGCAAACAGAAATTTCAATGTACAATGATGTTTTTAAAAAAACGGTCAAAATGTGCTCCACTCGGGCTGAAAACGCTTGTTTGGAACATTTCATTAATGTTGACTATAAATCATAAACTAAGCATTTTTCAGCTGAAATAATGAATGTAGTCCTCTTAATTCTTGCTTCTAAAGCATACGCAAGCAGAAATTTCAATGTACAATGATGTTTTTAAAAAAAACAGTCAAAATGTGCTCCACTCGGGCTGAAAACGCTGTTGGGGACATTTCATTAATGTTGACTATAAATCATAAACTAAGCATTTTTCAGCTGAAATAATGAATGTAGTCCTCTTAATTCTTGCTTCTAAAGCATACGCAAGCAGAAATTTCAATGTACAATGATGTTTTTAAAAAAACAGTCAAAATGTGCTCCACTCGGGCTGAAAACGCTTGTTTGGAACATTTCATTAATGTTGACTATAAATCATAAACTAAGCATTTTTCAGCTGAAATAATGAATGTAGTCCTCTTAATTCTTGCTTCTAAAGCATACGCAAACAGAAATTTCAATGTACAATGATGTTTTAAAAAAAACGGTCAAAATGTGCTCCACTCGGGCTGAAAACGCTTGTTTGGAACATTTCATTAATGTTGACTATAAATCATAAACTAAGCATTTTTCAGCTGAAATAATGAATGTAGTGCTCTTAATTCTTGCTTCTTAAGCATACGCAAGCAGAAATTTCAATGTACAATGATGTTTTTAAAAAAAACTGTCAAAATGTGCTCCACTCGGGCTGAAAACGCTGTTGGGGACATTTCATTAATGTTGACTATAAATCAAAAACTAAGCATTTTTCAGCTGAAATAATGAATGTAGTCCTCTTAATTCTTGCTTCTAAAGCATACGCAAGCAGAAATTTCAATGTACAATGATGTTTTTAAAAAAACAGTCAAAATGTGCTCCACTCGGGCTGAAAACGCTGTTGGGGACATTTCATTAATGTTGACTATAAATCATAAACTAAGCATTTTTCAGCTGAAATAATGAATGTAGTCCTCTTAATTCTTGCTTCTAAAGCATACGCAAGCAGAAATTTCAATGTACAATGATGTTTTTAAAAAAACAGTCAAAATGTGCTCCACTCGGGCTGAAAACGCTTGTTTGGGACGTTACATTAATGTTGACTATAAATCATAAACTAAGCATTTTTCAGCTGAAATAATGAATGTAGTCCTCTTAATTCTTGCTTCTAAAGCATACGCAAACAGAAATTTCAATGTACAATGATGTTTTTAAAAAAACGGTCAAAATGTGCTCCACTCGGGCTGAAAACGCTTGTTTGGGACATTACATTAATGTTGACTATAAATCATAAACTAAGCATTTTTCAGCTGAAATAATGAATGTAGTCCTCTTAATTCTTGCTTCTAAAGCATACACAAACAGAAATTTCAATGTACAATGATGTTTTTAAAAAAACGGTCAAAATGTGCTCCACTCGGGCTGAAAACGCTTGTTTGGAACATTTCATTAATGTTGACTATAAATCATAAACTAAGCATTTTTCAGCTGAAATAATGAATGTAGTCCTCTTAATTCTTGCTTCTAAAGCATACGCAAACAGAAATTTCAATGTACAATGGTGTTTTTAAAAAAACGGTCAAAATGTGCTCCACTCGGGCTGAAAACGCTTGTTTGGGACATTACATTAATGTTGACTATAAATCATAAACTAAGCATTTTTCAGCTGAAATAATGAATGTAGTCCTCTTAATTCTTGCTTCTAAAGCATACGCAAGCAGAAATTTCAATGTACAATGATGTTTTTAAAAAAACAGTCAAAATGTGCTCCACTCGGGCTGAAAACGCTGTTGGGGACATTTCATTAATGTTGACTATAAATCATAAACTAAGCATTTTTCAGCTGAAATAATGAATGTAGTCCTCTTAATTCTTGCTTCTAAAGCATACGCAAGCAGAAATTTCAATGTACAATGATGTTTTTAAAAAAACAGTCAAAATGTGCTCCACTCGGGCTGAAAACGCTTGTTTGGGACATTACATTAATGTTGACTATAAATCATAAACTAAGCATTTTTCAGCTGAAATAATGAATGTAGTCCTCTTAATTCTTGCTTCTAAAGCATACGCAAGCAGAAATTTCAATGTACAATGATGTTTTTAAAAAAAACAGTCAAAATGTGCTCCACTCGGGCTGAAAACGCTTGTTTGGGACATTACATTAATGTTGACTATAAATCATAAACTAAGCATTTTTCAGCTGAAATAATGAATGTAGTCCTCTTAATTCTTGCTTCTAAAGCATACGCAAACAGAAATTTCAATGTACAATGATGTTTTTAAAAAAACGGTCAAAATGTGCTCCACTCGGGCTGAAAACGCTTGTTTGGAACATTTCATTAATGTTGACTATAAATCATAAACTAAGCATTTTTCAGCTGAAATAATGAATGTAGTCCTCTTAATTCTTGCTTCTAAAGCATACGCAAGCAGAAATTTCAATGTACAATGATGTTTTTAAAAAAAACAGTCAAAATGTGCTCCACTCGGGCTGAAAACGCTGTTGGGGACATTTCATTAATGTTGACTATAAATCATAAACTAAGCATTTTTCAGCTGAAATAATGAATGTAGTCCTCTTAATTCTTGCTTCTAAAGCATACGCAAACAGAAATTTCAATGTACAATGATGTTTTTAAAAAAACGGTCAAAATGTGCTCCACTCGGGCTGAAAACGCTTGTTTGGGACATTACATTAATGTTGACTATAAATCATAAACTAAGCATTTTTCAGCTGAAATAATGAATGTAGTCCTCTTAATTCTTGCTTCTAAAGCATACGCAAACAGAAATTTCAATGTACAATGATGTTTTTAAAAAAACGGTCAAAATGTGCTCCACTCGGGCTGAAAACGCTTGTTTGGAACATTTCATTAATGTTGACTATAAATCATAAACTAAGCATTTTTCAGCTGAAATAATGAATGTAGTCCTCTTAATTCTTGCTTCTAAAGCATACGCAAGCAGAAATTTCAATGTACAATGATGTTTTTAAAAAAAACAGTCAAAATGTGCTCCACTCGGGCTGAAAACGCTGTTGGGGACATTTCATTAATGTTGACTATAAATCATAAACTAAGCATTTTTCAGCTGAAATAATGAATGTAGTCCTCTTAATTCTTGCTTCTAAAGCATACGCAAACAGAAATTTCAATGTACAATGATGTTTTTAAAAAAACGGTCAAAATGTGCTCCACTCGGGCTGAAAACGCTTGTTTGGGACATTACATTAATGTTGACTATAAATCATAAACTAAGCATTTTTCAGCTGAAATAATGAATGTAGTCCTCTTAATTCTTGCTTCTAAAGCATACGCAAACAGAAATTTCAATGTACAATGATGTTTTTAAAAAAACGGTCAAAATGTGCTCCACTCGGGCTGAAAACGCTTGTTTGGAACATTTCATTAATGTTGACTATAAATCATAAACTAAGCATTTTTCAGCTGAAATAATGAATGTAGTCCTCTTAATTCTTGCTTCTAAAGCATACGCAAGCAGAAATTTCAATGTACAATGATGTTTTCAAAAAAACAGTCAAAATGTGCTCCACTCGGGCTGAAAACGCTTGTTTGGGACATTACATTAATGTTGACTATAAATCATAAACTAAGCATTTTTCAGCTGAAATAATGAATGTAGTCCTCTTAATTCTTGCTTCTAAAGCATACGCAAGCAGAAATTTCAATGTACAATGATGTTTTCAAAAAAACAGTCAAAATGTTCTCCACTCGGGCTGAAAACGCTTGTTTGGGACATTACATTAATGTTGACTATAAATCATAAACTAAGCATTTTTCAGCTGAAATAATGAATGTAGTCCTCTTAATTCTTGCTTCTAAAGCATACGCAAACAGAAATTTCAATGTACAATGATGTTTTTAAAAAAACGGTCAAAATGTGCTCCACTCGGGCTGAAAACGCTTGTTTGGGACATTACATTAATGTTGACTATAAATCATAAACTAAGCATTTTTCAGCTGAAATAATGAATGTAGTCCTCTTAATTCTTGCTTCTAAAGCATACGCAAACAGAAATTTCAATGTACAATGATGTTTTTAAAAAAACGGTCAAAATGTGCTCCACTCGGGCTGAAAACGCTTGTTTGGGACATTACATTAATGTTGACTATAAATCAAAAACTAAGCATTTTTCAGCTGAAATAATGAATGTAGTCCTCTTAATTCTTGCTTCTAAAGCATACGCAAGCAGAAATTTCAATGTACAATGATGTTTTTAAAAAAAACAGTCAAAATGTGCTCCACTCGGGCTGAAAACGCTTGTTTGGGACATTACATTAATGTTGACTATAAATCATAAACTAAGCATTTTTCAGCTGAAATAATGAATGTAGTCCTCTTAATTCTTGCTTCTAAAGCATACGCAAGCAGAAATTTCAATGTACAATGATGTTTTTAAAAAAACAGTCAAAATGTGCTCCACTCGGGCTGAAAACGCTTGTTTGGGACATTACATTAATGTTGACTATAAATCATAAACTAAGCATTTTTCAGCTGAAATAATGAATGTAGTCCTCTTAATTCTTGCTTCTAAAGCATACGCAAGCAGAAATTTCAATGTACAATGATGTTTTTAAAAAAACGGTCAAAATGTGCTCCACTCGGGCTGAAAACGCTTGTTTGGGACATTACATTAATGTTGACTATAAATCATAAACTAAGCATTTTTCAGCTGAAATAATGAATGTAGTCCTCTTAATTCTTGCTTCTAAAGATACGCAAACAGAAATTTCAATGTACAATGATGTTTTTAAAAAAACGGTCAAAATGTGCTCCACTCGGGCTGAAAACGCTTGTTTGGGACATTACATTAATGTTGACTATAAATCAAAAACTAAGCATTTTTCAGCTGAAATAATGAATGTAGTCCTCTTAATTCTTGCTTCTAAAGCATACGCAAGCAGAAATTTCAATGTACAATGATGTTTTTAAAAAAAACAGTCAAAATGTGCTCCACTCGGGCTGAAAACGCTTGTTTGGGACATTACATTAATGTTGACTATAAATCATAAACTAAGCATTTTTCAGCTGAAATAATGAATGTAGTCCTCTTAATTCTTGCTTCTAAAGCATACGCAAGCAGAAATTTCAATGTACAATGATGTTTTTAAAAAAACAGTCAAAATGTGCTCCACTCGGGCTGAAAACGCTTGTTTGGGACATTACATTAATGTTGACTATAAATCATAAACTAAGCATTTTTCAGCTGAAATAATGAATGTAGTCCTCTTAATTCTTGCTTCTAAAGCATACGCAAACAGAAATTTCAATGTACAATGATGTTTTTAAAAAAAACGGTCAAAATGTGCTCCACTCGGGCTGAAAACGCTTGTTTGGGACATTACATTAATGTTGACTATAAATCATAAACTAAGCATTTTTCAGCTGAAATAATGAATGTAGTCCTCTTAATTCTTGCTTCTAAAGCATACGCAAACAGAAATTTCAATGTACAATGATGTTTTTAAAAAAACGGTCAAAATGTGCTCCACTCGGGCTGAAAACGCTTGTTTGGGACATTACATTAATGTTGACTATAAATCATAAACTAAGCATTTTTCAGCTGAAATAATGAATGTAGTCCTCTTAATTCTTGCTTCTAAAGCATACGCAAACAGAAATTTCAATGTACAATGATGTTTTTAAAAAAACGGTCAAAATGTGCTCCACTCGGGCTGAAAACGCTTGTTTGGGACATTACATTAATGTTGACTATAAATCATAAACTAAGCATTTTTCAGCTGAAATAATGAATGTAGTCCTCTTAATTCTTGCTTCTAAAGCATACGCAAACAGAAATTTCAATGTACAATGATGTTTTTAAAAAAACGGTCAAAATGTGCTCCACTCGGGCTGAAAACGCTTGTTTGGAACATTTCATTAATGTTGACTATAAATCATAAACTAAGCATTTTTCAGCTGAAATAATGAATGTAGTCCTCTTAATTCTTGCTTCTAAAGCATACGCAAGCAGAAATTTCAATGTACAATGATGTTTTTAAAAAAAACAGTCAAAATGTGCTCCACTCGGGCTGAAAACGCTGTTGGGGACATTTCATTAATGTTGACTATAAATCATAAACTAAGCATTTTTCAGCTGAAATAATGAATGTAGTCCTCTTAATTCTTGCTTCTAAAGCATACGCAAACAGAAATTTCAATGTACAATGATGTTTTTAAAAAAACGGTCAAAATGTGCTCCACTCGGGCTGAAAACGCTTGTTTGGGACATTACATTAATGTTGACTATAAATCATAAACTAAGCATTTTTCAGCTGAAATAATGAATGTAGTCCTCTTAATTCTTGCTTCTAAAGCATACGCAAACAGAAATTTCAATGTACAATGATGTTTTTAAAAAAACGGTCAAAATGTGCTCCACTCGGGCTGAAAACGCTTGTTTGGAACATTTCATTAATGTTGACTATAAATCATAAACTAAGCATTTTTCAGCTGAAATAATGAATGTAGTCCTCTTAATTCTTGCTTCTAAAGCATACGCAAGCAGAAATTTCAATGTACAATGATGTTTTCAAAAAAACAGTCAAAATGTGCTCCACTCGGGCTGAAAACGCTTGTTTGGGACATTACATTAATGTTGACTATAAATCATAAACTAAGCATTTTTCAGCTGAAATAATGAATGTAGTCCTCTTAATTCTTGCTTCTAAAGCATACGCAAGCAGAAATTTCAATGTACAATGATGTTTTTAAAAAAAACAGTCAAAATGTGCTCCACTCGGGCTGAAAACGCTTGTTTGGGACATTACATTAATGTTGACTATAAATCATAAACTAAGCATTTTTCAGCTGAAATAATGAATGTAGTCCTCTTAATTCTTGCTTCTAAAGCATACGCAAACAGAAATTTCAATGTACAATGATGTTTTTAAAAAAACGGTCAAAATGTGCTCCACTCGGGCTGAAAACGCTTGTTTGGGACATTACATTAATGTTGACTATAAATCAAAAACTAAGCATTTTTCAGCTGAAATAATGAATGTAGTCCTCTTAATTCTTGCTTCTAAAGCATACGCAAGCAGAAATTTCAATGTACAATGATGTTTTTAAAAAAAACAGTCAAAATGTGCTCCACTCGGGCTGAAAACGCTTGTTTGGGACATTACATTAATGTTGACTATAAATCATAAACTAAGCATTTTTCAGCTGAAATAATGAATGTAGTCCTCTTAATTCTTGCTTCTAAAGCATACGCAAGCAGAAATTTCAATGTACAATGATGTTTTTAAAAAAACAGTCAAAATGTGCTCCACTCGGGCTGAAAACGCTGTTGGGGACATTTCATTAATGTTGACTATAAATCATAAACTAAGCATTTTTCAGCTGAAATAATGAATGTAGTCCTCTTAATTCTTGCTTCTAAAGCATACGCAAGCAGAAATTTCAATGTACAATGATGTTTTTAAAAAAACAGTCAAAATGTGCTCCACTCGGGCTGAAAACGCTTGTTTGGGACGTTACATTAATGTTGACTATAAATCATAAACTAAGCATTTTTCAGCTGAAATAATGAATGTAGTCCTCTTAATTCTTGCTTCTAAAGCATACGCAAACAGAAATTTCAATGTACAATGATGTTTTTAAAAAAACGGTCAAAATGTGCTCCACTCGGGCTGAAAACGCTTGTTTGGGACATTACATTAATGTTGACTATAAATCATAAACTAAGCATTTTTCAGCTGAAATAATGAATGTAGTCCTCTTAATTCTTGCTTCTAAAGCATACACAAACAGAAATTTCAATGTACAATGATGTTTTTAAAAAAACGGTCAAAATGTGCTCCACTCGGGCTGAAAACGCTTGTTTGGAACATTTCATTAATGTTGACTATAAATCATAAACTAAGCATTTTTCAGCTGAAATAATGAATGTAGTCCTCTTAATTCTTGCTTCTAAAGCATACGCAAACAGAAATTTCAATGTACAATGGTGTTTTTAAAAAAACGGTCAAAATGTGCTCCACTCGGGCTGAAAACGCTTGTTTGGGACATTACATTAATGTTGACTATAAATCATAAACTAAGCATTTTTCAGCTGAAATAATGAATGTAGTCCTCTTAATTCTTGCTTCTAAAGCATACGCAAGCAGAAATTTCAATGTACAATGATGTTTTAACAGTCAAAATGTGCTCCACTCGGGCTGAAAACGCTGTTGGGGACATTTCATTAATGTTGACTATAAATCATAAACTAAGCATTTTTCAGCTGAAATAATGAATGTAGTCCTCTTAATTCTTGCTTCTAAAGCATACGCAAGCAGAAATTTCAATGTACAATGATGTTTTTAAAAAAACAGTCAAAATGTGCTCCACTCGGGCTGAAAACGCTTGTTTGGGACCTTACATTAATGTTGACTATAAATCATAAACTAAGCATTTTTCAGCTGAAATAATGAATGTAGTCCTCTTAATTCTTGCTTCTAAAGCATACGCAAGCAGAAATTTCAATGTACAATGATGTTTTTAAAAAAAACAGTCAAAATGTGCTCCACTCGGGCTGAAAACGCTTGTTTGGGACATTACATTAATGTTGACTATAAATCATAAACTAAGCATTTTTCAGCTGAAATAATGAATGTAGTCCTCTTAATTCTTGCTTCTAAAGCATACGCAAACAGAAATTTCAATGTACAATGATGTTTTTAAAAAAACGGTCAAAATGTGCTCCACTCGGGCTGAAAACGCTTGTTTGGGACATTACATTAATGTTGACTATAAATCAAAAACTAAGCATTTTTCAGCTGAAATAATGAATGTAGTCCTCTTAATTCTTGCTTCTAAAGCATACGCAAGCAGAAATTTCAATGTACAATGATGTTTTTAAAAAAAACAGTCAAAATGTGCTCCACTCGGGCTGAAAACGCTTGTTTGGGACATTACATTATTGTTGACTATAAATCATAAACTAAGCATTTTTCAGCTGAAATAATGAATGTAGTCCTCTTAATTCTTGCTTCTAAAGCATACGCAAGCAGAAATTTCAATGTACAATGATGTTTTTAAAAAAACAGTCAAAATGTGCTCCACTCGGGCTGAAAACGCTTGTTTGGGACATTACATTAATGTTGACTATAAATCATAAACTAAGCATTTTTCAGCTGAAATAATGAATGTAGTCCTCTTAATTCTTGCTTCTAAAGCATACGCAAACAGAAATTTCAATGTACAATGATGTTTTTAAAAAAACGGTCAAAATGTGCTCCACTCGGGCTGAAAACGCTTGTTTGGGACATTACATTAATGTTGACTATAAATCATAAACTAAGCATTTTTCAGCTGAAATAATGAATGTAGTCCTCTTAATTCTTGCTTCTAAAGCATACGCAAACAGAAATTTCAATGTACAATGATGTTTCTAAAAAAACGGTCAAAATGTGCTCCACTCGGGCTGAAAACGCTTGTTTGGGACATTACATTAATGTTGACTATAAATCATAAACTAAGCATTTTTCAGCTGAAATAATGAATGTAGTCCTCTTAATTCTTGCTTCTAAAGCATACGCAAACAGAAATTTCAATGTACAATGATGTTTTTAAAAAAACGGTCAAAATGTGCTCCACTCGGGCTGAAAACGCTTGTTTGGAACATTTCATTAATGTTGACTATAAATCATAAACTAAGCATTTTTCAGCTGAAATAATGAATGTAGTCCTCTTAATTCTTGCTTCTAAAGCATACGCAAGCAGAAATTTCAATGTACAATGATGTTTTTAAAAAAAACAGTCAAAATGTGCTCCACTCGGGCTGAAAACGCTGTTGGGGACATTTCATTAATGTTGACTATAAATCATAAACTAAGCATTTTTCAGCTGAAATAATGAATGTAGTCCTCTTAATTCTTGCTTCTAAAGCATACGCAAGCAGAAATTTCAATGTACAATGATGTTTTTAAAAAAACAGTCAAAATGTGCTCCACTCGGGCTGAAAACGCTTGTTTGGAACATTTCATTAATGTTGACTATAAATCATAAACTAAGCATTTTTCAGCTGAAATAATGAATGTAGTCCTCTTAATTCTTGCTTCTAAAGCATACGCAAACAGAAATTTCAATGTACAATGATGTTTTAAAAAAAACGGTCAAAATGTGCTCCACTCGGGCTGAAAACGCTTGTTTGGAACATTTCATTAATGTTGACTATAAATCATAAACTAAGCATTTTTCAGCTGAAATAATGAATGTAGTGCTCTTAATTCTTGCTTCTAAAGCATACGCAAACAAAAATTTCAATGTACAATGATGTTTTTAAAAAAACGGTCAAAATGTGCTCCACTCGGGCTGAAAACGCTTGTTTGGAACATTTCATTAATGTTGACTATAAATCATAAACTAAGCATTTTTCAGCTGAAATAATGAATGTAGTCCTCTTAATTCTTGCTTCTTAAGCATACGCAAGCAGAAATTTCAATGTACAATGATGTTTTTAAAAAAAACTGTCAAAATGTGCTCCACTCGGGCTGAAAACGCTGTTGGGGACATTTCATTAATGTTGACTATAAATCAAAAACTAAGCATTTTTCAGCTGAAATAATGAATGTAGTCCTCTTAATTCTTGCTTCTAAAGCATACGCAAGCAGAAATTTCAATGTACAATGATGTTTTTAAAAAAACAGTCAAAATGTGCTCCACTCGGGCTGAAAACGCTGTTGGGGACATTTCATTAATGTTGACTATAAATCATAAACTAAGCATTTTTCAGCTGAAATAATGAATGTAGTCCTCTTAATTCTTGCTTCTAAAGCATACGCAAGCAGAAATTTCAATGTACAATGATGTTTTTAAAAAAACAGTCAAAATGTGCTCCACTCGGGCTGAAAACGCTTGTTTGGGACGTTACATTAATGTTGACTATAAATCATAAACTAAGCATTTTTCAGCTGAAATAATGAATGTAGTCCTCTTAATTCTTGCTTCTAAAGCATACGCAAACAGAAATTTCAATGTACAATGATGTTTTTAAAAAAACGGTCAAAATGTGCTCCACTCGGGCTGAAAACGCTTGTTTGGGACATTACATTAATGTTGACTATAAATCATAAACTAAGCATTTTTCAGCTGAAATAATGAATGTAGTCCTCTTAATTCTTGCTTCTAAAGCATACACAAACAGAAATTTCAATGTACAATGATGTTTTTAAAAAAACGGTCAAAATGTGCTCCACTCGGGCTGAAAACGCTTGTTTGGAACATTTCATTAATGTTGACTATAAATCATAAACTAAGCATTTTTCAGCTGAAATAATGAATGTAGTCCTCTTAATTCTTGCTTCTAAAGCATACGCAAACAGAAATTTCAATGTACAATGGTGTTTTTAAAAAAACGGTCAAAATGTGCTCCACTCGGGCTGAAAACGCTTGTTTGGGACATTACATTAATGTTGACTATAAATCATAAACTAAGCATTTTTCAGCTGAAATAATGAATGTAGTCCTCTTAATTCTTGCTTCTAAAGCATACGCAAGCAGAAATTTCAATGTACAATGATGTTTTTAAAAAAACAGTCAAAATGTGCTCCACTCGGGCTGAAAACGCTGTTGGGGACATTTCATTAATGTTGACTATAAATCATAAACTAAGCATTTTTCAGCTGAAATAATGAATGTAGTCCTCTTAATTCTTGCTTCTAAAGCATACGCAAGCAGAAATTTCAATGTACAATGATGTTTTTAAAAAAACAGTCAAAATGTGCTCCACTCGGGCTGAAAACGCTTGTTTGGGACGTTACATTAATGTTGACTATAAATCATAAACTAAGCATTTTTCAGCTGAAATAATGAATGTAGTCC
Source organism: Hippichthys cyanospilos (assembly GCF_059441005.1). Lineage (NCBI taxonomy): Eukaryota > Metazoa > Chordata > Actinopteri > Syngnathiformes > Syngnathidae > Hippichthys > Hippichthys cyanospilos. The sequence continues at coordinate 231,509 of NW_028283381.1, forward strand.
TCTTAATTCTTGCTTCTAAAGCATACGCAAACAGAAATTTCAATGTACAATGATGTTTTTAAAAAAACGGTCAAAATGTGCTCCACTCGGGCTGAAAACGCTTGTTTGGGACATTACATTAATGTTGACTATAAATCATAAACTAAGCATTTTTCAGCTGAAATAATGAATGTAGTCCTCTTAATTCTTGCTTCTAAAGCATACGCAAACAGAAATTTCAATGTACAATGGTGTTTTTAAAAAAACGGTCAAAATGTGCTCCACTCGGGCTGAAAACGCTTGTTTGGGACATTACATTAATGTTGACTATAAATCATAAACTAAGCATTTTTCAGCTGAAATAATGAATGTAGTCCTCTTAATTCTTGCTTCTAAAGCATACGCAAGCAGAAATTTCAATGTACAATGATGTTTTAACAGTCAAAATGTGCTCCACTCGGGCTGAAAACGCTGTTGGGGACATTTCATTAATGTTGACTATAAATCATAAACTAAGCATTTTTCAGCTGAAATAATGAATGTAGTCCTCTTAATTCTTGCTTCTAAAGCATACGCAAGCAGAAATTTCAATGTACAATGATGTTTTTAAAAAAACAGTCAAAATGTGCTCCACTCGGGCTGAAAACGCTTGTTTGGGACATTACATTAATGTTGACTATAAATCATAAACTAAGCATTTTTCAGCTGAAATAATGAATGTAGTCCTCTTAATTCTTGCTTCTAAAGCATACGCAAGCAGAAATTTCAATGTACAATGATGTTTTTAAAAAAAACAGTCAAAATGTGCTCCACTCGGGCTGAAAACGCTTGTTTGGGACATTACATTAATGTTGACTATAAATCATAAACTAAGCATTTTTCAGCTGAAATAATGAATGTAGTCCTCTTAATTCTTGCTTCTAAAGCATACGCAAACAGAAATTTCAATGTACAATGATGTTTTTAAAAAAACGGTCAAAATGTGCTCCACTCGGGCTGAAAACGCTTGTTTGGGACATTACATTAATGTTGACTATGAATCAAAAACTAAGCATTTTTCAGCTGAAATAATGAATGTAGTCCTCTTAATTCTTGCTTCTAAAGCATACGCAAGCAGAAATTTCAATGTACAATGATGTTTTTAAAAAAAACAGTCAAAATGTGCTCCACTCGGGCTGAAAACGCTTGTTTGGGACATTACATTAATGTTGACTATAAATCATAAACTAAGCATTTTTCAGCTGAAATAATGAATGTAGTCCTCTTAATTCTTGCTTCTAAAGCATACGCAAGCAGAAATTTCAATGTACAATGATGTTTTTAAAAAAACAGTCAAAATGTGCTCCACTCGGGCTGAAAACGCTTGTTTGGGACATTACATTAATGTTGACTATAAATCATAAACTAAGCATTTTTCAGCTGAAATAATGAATGTAGTCCTCTTAATTCTTGCTTCTAAAGCATACGCAAACAGAAATTTCAATGTACAATGATGTTTTTAAAAAAATGGTCAAAATGTGCTCCACTCGGGCTGAAAACGCTTGTTTGGGACATTACATTAATGTTGACTATAAATCATAAACTAAGCATTTTTCAGCTGAAATAATGAATGTAGTCCTCTTAATTCTTGCTTCTAAAGCATACGCAAACAGAAATTTCAATGTACAATGATGTTTCTAAAAAAACGGTCAAAATGTGCTCCACTCGGGCTGAAAACGCTTGTTTGGGACATTACATTAATGTTGACTATAAATCATAAACTAAGCATTTTTCAGCTGAAATAATGAATGTAGTCCTCTTAATTCTTGCTTCTAAAGCATACGCAAACAGAAATTTCAATGTACAATGATGTTTTTAAAAAAACGGTCAAAATGTGCTCCACTCGGGCTGAAAACGCTTGTTTGGAACATTTCATTAATGTTGACTATAAATCATAAACTAAGCATTTTTCAGCTGAAATAATGAATGTAGTCCTCTTAATTCTTGCTTCTAAAGCATACGCAAGCAGAAATTTCAATGTACAATGATGTTTTTAAAAAAAACAGTCAAAATGTGCTCCACTCGGGCTGAAAACGCTGTTGGGGACATTTCATTAATGTTGACTATAAATCATAAACTAAGCATTTTTCAGCTGAAATAATGAATGTAGTCCTCTTAATTCTTGCTTCTAAAGCATACGCAAGCAGAAATTTCAATGTACAATGATGTTTTTAAAAAAACAGTCAAAATGTGCTCCACTCGGGCTGAAAACGCTTGTTTGGGACATTACATTAATGTTGACTATAAATCATAAACTAAGCATTTTTCAGCTGAAATAATGAATGTAGTCCTCTTAATTCTTGCTTCTAAAGCATACACAAACAGAAATTTCAATGTACAATGATGTTTTTAAAAAAACGGTCAAAATGTGCTCCACTCGGGCTGAAAACGCTTGTTTGGAACATTTCATTAATGTTGACTATAAATCATAAACTAAGCATTTTTCAGCTGAAATAATGAATGTAGTCCTCTTAATTCTTGCTTCTAAAGCATACGCAAACAGAAATTTCAATGTACAATGGTGTTTTTAAAAAAACGGTCAAAATGTGCTCCACTCGGGCTGAAAACGCTTGTTTGGGACATTACATTAATGTTGACTATAAATCATAAACTAAGCATTTTTCAGCTGAAATAATGAATGTAGTCCTCTTAATTCTTGCTTCTAAAGCATACGCAAGCAGAAATTTCAATGTACAATGATGTTTTAACAGTCAAAATGTGCTCCACTCGGGCTGAAAACGCTGTTGGGGACATTTCATTAATGTTGACTATAAATCATAAACTAAGCATTTTTCAGCTGAAATAATGAATGTAGTCCTCTTAATTCTTGCTTCTAAAGCATACGCAAGCAGAAATTTCAATGTACAATGATGTTTTTAAAAAAACAGTCAAAATGTGCTCCACTCGGGCTGAAAACGCTTGTTTGGGACCTTACATTAATGTTGACTATAAATCATAAACTAAGCATTTTTCAGCTGAAATAATGAATGTAGTCCTCTTAATTCTTGCTTCTAAAGCATACGCAAGCAGAAATTTCAATGTACAATGATGTTTTTAAAAAAAACAGTCAAAATGTGCTCCACTCGGGCTGAAAACGCTTGTTTGGGACATTACATTAATGTTGACTATAAATCATAAACTAAGCATTTTTCAGCTGAAATAATGAATGTAGTCCTCTTAATTCTTGCTTCTAAAGCATACGCAAACAGAAATTTCAATGTACAATGATGTTTTTAAAAAAACGGTCAAAATGTGCTCCACTCGGGCTGAAAACGCTTGTTTGGGACATTACATTAATGTTGACTATAAATCAAAAACTAAGCATTTTTCAGCTGAAATAATGAATGTAGTCCTCTTAATTCTTGCTTCTAAAGCATACGCAAGCAGAAATTTCAATGTACAATGATGTTTTTAAAAAAAACAGTCAAAATGTGCTCCACTCGGGCTGAAAACGCTTGTTTGGGACATTACATTATTGTTGACTATAAATCATAAACTAAGCATTTTTCAGCTGAAATAATGAATGTAGTCCTCTTAATTCTTGCTTCTAAAGCATACGCAAGCAGAAATTTCAATGTACAATGATGTTTTTAAAAAAACAGTCAAAATGTGCTCCACTCGGGCTGAAAACGCTTGTTTGGGACATTACATTAATGTTGACTATAAATCATAAACTAAGCATTTTTCAGCTGAAATAATGAATGTAGTCCTCTTAATTCTTGCTTCTAAAGCATACGCAAACAGAAATTTCAATGTACAATGATGTTTTTAAAAAAACGGTCAAAATGTGCTCCACTCGGGCTGAAAACGCTTGTTTGGGACATTACATTAATGTTGACTATAAATCATAAACTAAGCATTTTTCAGCTGAAATAATGAATGTAGTCCTCTTAATTCTTGCTTCTAAAGCATACGCAAACAGAAATTTCAATGTACAATGATGTTTCTAAAAAAACGGTCAAAATGTGCTCCACTCGGGCTGAAAACGCTTGTTTGGGACATTACATTAATGTTGACTATAAATCATAAACTAAGCATTTTTCAGCTGAAATAATGAATGTAGTCCTCTTAATTCTTGCTTCTAAAGCATACGCAAACAGAAATTTCAATGTACAATGATGTTTTTAAAAAAACGGTCAAAATGTGCTCCACTCGGGCTGAAAACGCTTGTTTGGAACATTTCATTAATGTTGACTATAAATCATAAACTAAGCATTTTTCAGCTGAAATAATGAATGTAGTCCTCTTAATTCTTGCTTCTAAAGCATACGCAAGCAGAAATTTCAATGTACAATGATGTTTTTAAAAAAAACAGTCAAAATGTGCTCCACTCGGGCTGAAAACGCTGTTGGGGACATTTCATTAATGTTGACTATAAATCATAAACTAAGCATTTTTCAGCTGAAATAATGAATGTAGTCCTCTTAATTCTTGCTTCTAAAGCATACGCAAGCAGAAATTTCAATGTACAATGATGTTTTTAAAAAAACAGTCAAAATGTGCTCCACTCGGGCTGAAAACGCTTGTTTGGAACATTTCATTAATGTTGACTATAAATCATAAACTAAGCATTTTTCAGCTGAAATAATGAATGTAGTCCTCTTAATTCTTGCTTCTAAAGCATACGCAAACAGAAATTTCAATGTACAATGATGTTTTAAAAAAAACGGTCAAAATGTGCTCCACTCGGGCTGAAAACGCTTGTTTGGAACATTTCATTAATGTTGACTATAAATCATAAACTAAGCATTTTTCAGCTGAAATAATGAATGTAGTGCTCTTAATTCTTGCTTCTAAAGCATACGCAAACAAAAATTTCAATGTACAATGATGTTTTTAAAAAAACGGTCAAAATGTGCTCCACTCGGGCTGAAAACGCTTGTTTGGAACATTTCATTAATGTTGACTATAAATCATAAACTAAGCATTTTTCAGCTGAAATAATGAATGTAGTCCTCTTAATTCTTGCTTCTTAAGCATACGCAAGCAGAAATTTCAATGTACAATGATGTTTTTAAAAAAAACTGTCAAAATGTGCTCCACTCGGGCTGAAAACGCTGTTGGGGACATTTCATTAATGTTGACTATAAATCAAAAACTAAGCATTTTTCAGCTGAAATAATGAATGTAGTCCTCTTAATTCTTGCTTCTAAAGCATACGCAAGCAGAAATTTCAATGTACAATGATGTTTTTAAAAAAACAGTCAAAATGTGCTCCACTCGGGCTGAAAACGCTGTTGGGGACATTTCATTAATGTTGACTATAAATCATAAACTAAGCATTTTTCAGCTGAAATAATGAATGTAGTCCTCTTAATTCTTGCTTCTAAAGCATACGCAAGCAGAAATTTCAATGTACAATGATGTTTTTAAAAAAACAGTCAAAATGTGCTCCACTCGGGCTGAAAACGCTTGTTTGGGACGTTACATTAATGTTGACTATAAATCATAAACTAAGCATTTTTCAGCTGAAATAATGAATGTAGTCCTCTTAATTCTTGCTTCTAAAGCATACGCAAACAGAAATTTCAATGTACAATGATGTTTTTAAAAAAACGGTCAAAATGTGCTCCACTCGGGCTGAAAACGCTTGTTTGGGACATTACATTAATGTTGACTATAAATCATAAACTAAGCATTTTTCAGCTGAAATAATGAATGTAGTCCTCTTAATTCTTGCTTCTAAAGCATACACAAACAGAAATTTCAATGTACAATGATGTTTTTAAAAAAACGGTCAAAATGTGCTCCACTCGGGCTGAAAACGCTTGTTTGGAACATTTCATTAATGTTGACTATAAATCATAAACTAAGCATTTTTCAGCTGAAATAATGAATGTAGTCCTCTTAATTCTTGCTTCTAAAGCATACGCAAACAGAAATTTCAATGTACAATGGTGTTTTTAAAAAAACGGTCAAAATGTGCTCCACTCGGGCTGAAAACGCTTGTTTGGGACATTACATTAATGTTGACTATAAATCATAAACTAAGCATTTTTCAGCTGAAATAATGAATGTAGTCCTCTTAATTCTTGCTTCTAAAGCATACGCAAGCAGAAATTTCAATGTACAATGATGTTTTTAAAAAAACAGTCAAAATGTGCTCCACTCGGGCTGAAAACGCTGTTGGGGACATTTCATTAATGTTGACTATAAATCATAAACTAAGCATTTTTCAGCTGAAATAATGAATGTAGTCCTCTTAATTCTTGCTTCTAAAGCATACGCAAGCAGAAATTTCAATGTACAATGATGTTTTTAAAAAAACAGTCAAAATGTGCTCCACTCGGGCTGAAAACGCTTGTTTGGGACGTTACATTAATGTTGACTATAAATCATAAACTAAGCATTTTTCAGCTGAAATAATGAATGTAGTCCTCTTAATTCTTGCTTCTAAAGCATACGCAAACAGAAATTTCAATGTACAATGATGTTTTTAAAAAAACGGTCAAAATGTGCTCCACTCGGGCTGAAAACGCTTGTTTGGGACATTACATTAATGTTGACTATAAATCATAAACTAAGCATTTTTCAGCTGAAATAATGAATGTAGTCCTCTTAATTCTTGCTTCTAAAGCATACGCAAACAGAAATTTCAATGTACAATGGTGTTTTTAAAAAAACGGTCAAAATGTGCTCCACTCGGGCTGAAAACGCTTGTTTGGGACATTACATTAATGTTGACTATAAATCATAAACTAAGCATTTTTCAGCTGAAATAATGAATGTAGTCCTCTTAATTCTTGCTTCTAAAGCATACGCAAGCAGAAATTTCAATGTACAATGATGTTTTAACAGTCAAAATGTGCTCCACTCGGGCTGAAAACGCTGTTGGGGACATTTCATTAATGTTGACTATAAATCATAAACTAAGCATTTTTCAGCTGAAATAATGAATGTAGTCCTCTTAATTCTTGCTTCTAAAGCATACGCAAGCAGAAATTTCAATGTACAATGATGTTTTTAAAAAAACAGTCAAAATGTGCTCCACTCGGGCTGAAAACGCTTGTTTGGGACATTACATTAATGTTGACTATAAATCATAAACTAAGCATTTTTCAGCTGAAATAATGAATGTAGTCCTCTTAATTCTTGCTTCTAAAGCATACGCAAGCAGAAATTTCAATGTACAATGATGTTTTTAAAAAAAACAGTCAAAATGTGCTCCACTCGGGCTGAAAACGCTTGTTTGGGACATTACATTAATGTTGACTATAAATCATAAACTAAGCATTTTTCAGCTGAAATAATGAATGTAGTCCTCTTAATTCTTGCTTCTAAAGCATACGCAAACAGAAATTTCAATGTACAATGATGTTTTTAAAAAAACGGTCAAAATGTGCTCCACTCGGGCTGAAAACGCTTGTTTGGGACATTACATTAATGTTGACTATAAATCAAAAACTAAGCATTTTTCAGCTGAAATAATGAATGTAGTCCTCTTAATTCTTGCTTCTAAAGCATACGCAAGCAGAAATTTCAATGTACAATGATGTTTTTAAAAAAAACAGTCAAAATGTGCTCCACTCGGGCTGAAAACGCTTGTTTGGGACATTACATTAATGTTGACTATAAATCATAAACTAAGCATTTTTCAGCTGAAATAATGAATGTAGTCCTCTTAATTCTTGCTTCTAAAGCATACGCAAGCAGAAATTTCAATGTACAATGATGTTTTTAAAAAAACAGTCAAAATGTGCTCCACTCGGGCTGAAAACGCTTGTTTGGGACATTACATTAATGTTGACTATAAATCATAAACTAAGCATTTTTCAGCTGAAATAATGAATGTAGTCCTCTTAATTCTTGCTTCTAAAGCATACGCAAACAGAAATTTCAATGTACAATGATGTTTTTAAAAAAATGGTCAAAATGTGCTCCACTCGGGCTGAAAACGCTTGTTTGGGACATTACATTAATGTTGACTATAAATCATAAACTAAGCATTTTTCAGCTGAAATAATGAATGTAGTCCTCTTAATTCTTGCTTCTAAAGCATACGCAAACAGAAATTTCAATGTACAATGATGTTTCTAAAAAAACGGTCAAAATGTGCTCCACTCGGGCTGAAAACGCTTGTTTGGGACATTACATTAATGTTGACTATAAATCATAAACTAAGCATTTTTCAGCTGAAATAATGAATGTAGTCCTCTTAATTCTTGCTTCTAAAGCATACGCAAACAGAAATTTCAATGTACAATGATGTTTTTAAAAAAACGGTCAAAATGTGCTCCACTCGGGCTGAAAACGCTTGTTTGGAACATTTCATTAATGTTGACTATAAATCATAAACTAAGCATTTTTCAGCTGAAATAATGAATGTAGTCCTCTTAATTCTTGCTTCTAAAGCATACGCAAGCAGAAATTTCAATGTACAATGATGTTTTTAAAAAAAACAGTCAAAATGTGCTCCACTCGGGCTGAAAACGCTGTTGGGGACATTTCATTAATGTTGACTATAAATCATAAACTAAGCATTTTTCAGCTGAAATAATGAATGTAGTCCTCTTAATTCTTGCTTCTAAAGCATACGCAAGCAGAAATTTCAATGTACAATGATGTTTTTAAAAAAACAGTCAAAATGTGCTCCACTCGGGCTGAAAACGCTTGTTTGGAACATTTCATTAATGTTGACTATAAATCATAAACTAAGCATTTTTCAGCTGAAATAATGAATGTAGTCCTCTTAATTCTTGCTTCTAAAGCATACGCAAACAGAAATTTCAATGTACAATGATGTTTTAAAAAAAACGGTCAAAATGTGCTCCACTCGGGCTGAAAACGCTTGTTTGGAACATTTCATTAATGTTGACTATAAATCATAAACTAAGCATTTTTCAGCTGAAATAATGAATGTAGTGCTCTTAATTCTTGCTTCTAAAGCATACGCAAACAAAAATTTCAATGTACAATGATGTTTTTAAAAAAACGGTCAAAATGTGCTCCACTCGGGCTGAAAACGCTTGTTTGGAACATTTCATTAATGTTGACTATAAATCATAAACTAAGCATTTTTCAGCTGAAATAATGAATGTAGTCCTCTTAATTCTTGCTTCTTAAGCATACGCAAGCAGAAATTTCAATGTACAATGATGTTTTTAAAAAAAACTGTCAAAATGTGCTCCACTCGGGCTGAAAACGCTGTTGGGGACATTTCATTAATGTTGACTATAAATCAAAAACTAAGCATTTTTCAGCTGAAATAATGAATGTAGTCCTCTTAATTCTTGCTTCTAAAGCATACGCAAGCAGAAATTTCAATGTACAATGATGTTTTTAAAAAAACAGTCAAAATGTGCTCCACTCGGGCTGAAAACGCTGTTGGGGACATTTCATTAATGTTGACTATAAATCATAAACTAAGCATTTTTCAGCTGAAATAATGAATGTAGTCCTCTTAATTCTTGCTTCTAAAGCATACGCAAGCAGAAATTTCAATGTACAATGATGTTTTTAAAAAAACAGTCAAAATGTGCTCCACTCGGGCTGAAAACGCTTGTTTGGGACGTTACATTAATGTTGACTATAAATCATAAACTAAGCATTTTTCAGCTGAAATAATGAATGTAGTCCTCTTAATTCTTGCTTCTAAAGCATACGCAAACAGAAATTTCAATGTACAATGATGTTTTTAAAAAAACGGTCAAAATGTGCTCCACTCGGGCTGAAAACGCTTGTTTGGGACATTACATTAATGTTGACTATAAATCATAAACTAAGCATTTTTCAGCTGAAATAATGAATGTAGTCCTCTTAATTCTTGCTTCTAAAGCATACGCAAACAGAAATTTCAATGTACAATGATGTTTTTAAAAAAACGGTCAAAATGTGCTCCACTCGGGCTGAAAACGCTTGTTTGGGACATTACATTAATGTTGACTATAAATCAAAAACTAAGCATTTTTCAGCTGAAATAATGAATGTAGTCCTCTTAATTCTTGCTTCTAAAGCATACGCAAGCAGAAATTTCAATGTACAATGATGTTTTTAAAAAAAACAGTCAAAATGTGCTCCACTCGGGCTGAAAACGCTTGTTTGGGACATTACATTAATGTTGACTATAAATCATAAACTAAGCATTTTTCAGCTGAAATAATGAATGTAGTCCTCTTAATTCTTGCTTCTAAAGCATACGCAAGCAGAAATTTCAATGTACAATGATGTTTTTAAAAAAACAGTCAAAATGTGCTCCACTCGGGCTGAAAACGCTTGTTTGGGACATTACATTAATGTTGACTATAAATCATAAACTAAGCATTTTTCAGCTGAAATAATGAATGTAGTCCTCTTAATTCTTGCTTCTAAAGCATACGCAAACAGAAATTTCAATGTACAATGATGTTTTTAAAAAAATGGTCAAAATGTGCTCCACTCGGGCTGAAAACGCTTGTTTGGGACATTACATTAATGTTGACTATAAATCATAAACTAAGCATTTTTCAGCTGAAATAATGAATGTAGTCCTCTTAATTCTTGCTTCTAAAGCATACGCAAACAGAAATTTCAATGTACAATGATGTTTCTAAAAAAACGGTCAAAATGTGCTCCACTCGGGCTGAAAACGCTTGTTTGGGACATTACATTAATGTTGACTATAAATCATAAACTAAGCATTTTTCAGCTGAAATAATGAATGTAGTCCTCTTAATTCTTGCTTCTAAAGCATACGCAAACAGAAATTTCAATGTACAATGATGTTTTTAAAAAAACGGTCAAAATGTGCTCCACTCGGGCTGAAAACGCTTGTTTGGAACATTTCATTAATGTTGACTATAAATCATAAACTAAGCATTTTTCAGCTGAAATAATGAATGTAGTCCTCTTAATTCTTGCTTCTAAAGCATACGCAAGCAGAAATTTCAATGTACAATGATGTTTTTAAAAAAAACAGTCAAAATGTGCTCCACTCGGGCTGAAAACGCTGTTGGGGACATTTCATTAATGTTGACTATAAATCATAAACTAAGCATTTTTCAGCTGAAATAATGAATGTAGTCCTCTTAATTCTTGCTTCTAAAGCATACGCAAGCAGAAATTTCAATGTACAATGATGTTTTTAAAAAAACAGTCAAAATGTGCTCCACTCGGGCTGAAAACGCTTGTTTGGAACATTTCATTAATGTTGACTATAAATCATAAACTAAGCATTTTTCAGCTGAAATAATGAATGTAGTCCTCTTAATTCTTGCTTCTAAAGCATACGCAAACAGAAATTTCAATGTACAATGATGTTTTAAAAAAAACGGTCAAAATGTGCTCCACTCGGGCTGAAAACGCTTGTTTGGAACATTTCATTAATGTTGACTATAAATCATAAACTAAGCATTTTTCAGCTGAAATAATGAATGTAGTGCTCTTAATTCTTGCTTCTAAAGCATACGCAAACAAAAATTTCAATGTACAATGATGTTTTTAAAAAAACGGTCAAAATGTGCTCCACTCGGGCTGAAAACGCTTGTTTGGAACATTTCATTAATGTTGACTATAAATCATAAACTAAGCATTTTTCAGCTGAAATAATGAATGTAGTCCTCTTAATTCTTGCTTCTTAAGCATACGCAAGCAGAAATTTCAATGTACAATGATGTTTTTAAAAAAAACTGTCAAAATGTGCTCCACTCGGGCTGAAAACGCTGTTGGGGACATTTCATTAATGTTGACTATAAATCAAAAACTAAGCATTTTTCAGCTGAAATAATGAATGTAGTCCTCTTAATTCTTGCTTCTAAAGCATACGCAAGCAGAAATTTCAATGTACAATGATGTTTTTAAAAAAACAGTCAAAATGTGCTCCACTCGGGCTGAAAACGCTGTTGGGGACATTTCATTAATGTTGACTATAAATCATAAACTAAGCATTTTTCAGCTGAAATAATGAATGTAGTCCTCTTAATTCTTGCTTCTAAAGCATACGCAAGCAGAAATTTCAATGTACAATGATGTTTTTAAAAAAACAGTCAAAATGTGCTCCACTCGGGCTGAAAACGCTTGTTTGGGACGTTACATTAATGTTGACTATAAATCATAAACTAAGCATTTTTCAGCTGAAATAATGAATGTAGTCCTCTTAATTCTTGCTTCTAAAGCATACGCAAACAGAAATTTCAATGTACAATGATGTTTTTAAAAAAACGGTCAAAATGTGCTCCACTCGGGCTGAAAACGCTTGTTTGGGACATTACATTAATGTTGACTATAAATCATAAACTAAGCATTTTTCAGCTGAAATAATGAATGTAGTCCTCTTAATTCTTGCTTCTAAAGCATACACAAACAGAAATTTCAATGTACAATGATGTTTTTAAAAAAACGGTCAAAATGTGCTCCACTCGGGCTGAAAACGCTTGTTTGGAACATTTCATTAATGTTGACTATAAATCATAAACTAAGCATTTTTCAGCTGAAATAATGAATGTAGTCCTCTTAATTCTTGCTTCTAAAGCATACGCAAGCAGAAATTTCAATGTACAATGATGTTTTCAAAAAAACAGTCAAAATGTGCTCCACTCGGGCTGAAAACGCTTGTTTGGGACATTACATTAATGTTGACTATAAATCATAAACTAAGCATTTTTCAGCTGAAATAATGAATGTAGTCCTCTTAATTCTTGCTTCTAAAGCATACGCAAACAGAAATTTCAATGTACAATGATGTTTTTAAAAAAACGGTCAAAATGTGCTCCACTCGGGCTGAAAACGCTTGTTTGGGACAATACATTAATGTTGACTATAAATCATAAACTAAGCATTTTTCAGCTGAAATAATGAATGTAGTCCTCTTAATTCTTGCTTCTACAGCATACGCAAGCAGAAATTTCAATGTACAATGATGTTTTTAAAAAAACGGTCAAAATGTGCTCCACTCGGGCTGAAAACGCTTGTTTGGAACATTTCATTAATGTTGACTATAAATCATAAACTAAGCATTTTTCAGCTGAAATAATGAATGTAGTCCTCTTAATTCTTGCTTCTAAAGCATACGCAAGCAGAAATTTCAATGTACAATGATGTTTTCAAAAAAACAGTCAAAATGTGCTCCACTCGGGCTGAAAACGCTTGTTTGGGACATTACATTAATGTTGACTATAAATCATAAACTAAGCATTTTTCAGCTGAAATAATGAATGTAGTCCTCTTAATTCTTGCTTCTAAAGCATACGCAAACAGAAATTTCAATGTACAATGATGTTTTTAAAAAAACGGTCAAAATGTGCTCCACTCGGGCTGAAAACGCTTGTTTGGGACATTACATTAATGTTGACTATAAATCATAAACTAAGCATTTTTCAGCTGAAATAATGAATGTAGTCCTCTTAATTCTTGCTTCTAAAGCATACGCAAACAGAAATTTCAATGTACAATGATGTTTTTAAAAAAACGGTCAAAATGTGCTCCACTCGGGCTGAAAACGCTTGTTTGGAACATTTCATTAATGTTGACTATAAATCATAAACTAAGCATTTTTCAGCTGAAATAATGAATGTAGTCCTCTTAATTCTTGCTTCTAAAGCATACGCAAGCAGAAATTTCAATGTACAATGATGTTTTTAAAAAAAACAGTCAAAATGTGCTCCACTCGGGCTGAAAACGCTGTTGGGGACATTTCATTAATGTTGACTATAAATAAAAAACTAAGCATTTTTCAGCTGAAATAATGAATGTAGTCCTCTTAATTCTTGCTTCTACAGCATACGCAAGCAGAAATTTCAATGTACAATGATGTTTTTAAAAAAACAGTCAAAATGTGCTCCACTCAGGCTGAAAACGCTGTTGGGGACATTTCATTAATGTTGACTCTACAGCATACGCAAGCAGAAATTTCAATGTACAATGATGTTTTTAAAAAAACGGTCAAAATGTGCTCCACTCGGGCTGAAAACGCTTGTTTGGAACATTTCATTAATGTTGACTATAAATCATAAACTAAGCATTTTTCAGCTGAAATAATGAATGTAGTCCTCTTAATTCTTGCTTCTAAAGCATACGCAAGCAGAAATTTCAATGTACAATGATGTTTTCAAAAAAACAGTCAAAATGTGCTCCACTCGGGCTGAAAACGCTTGTTTGGGACATTACATTAATGTTGACTATAAATCATAAACTAAGCATTTTTCAGCTGAAATAATGAATGTAGTCCTCTTAATTCTTGCTTCTAAAGCATACGCAAACAGAAATTTCAATGTACAATGATGTTTTTAAAAAAACGGTCAAAATGTGCTCCACTCGGGCTGAAAACGCTTGTTTGGGACATTACATTAATGTTGACTATAAATCATAAACTAAGCATTTTTCAGCTGAAATAATGAATGTAGTCCTCTTAATTCTTGCTTCTAAAGCATACGCAAACAGAAATTTCAATGTACAATGATGTTTTTAAAAAAACGGTCAAAATGTGCTCCACTCGGGCTGAAAGCGCTTGTTTGGGACATTACATTAATGTTGACTATAAATCAAAAACTAAGCATTTTTCAGCTGAAATAATGAATGTAGTCCTCTTAATTCTTGCTTCTAAAGCATACGCAAGCAGAAATTTCAATGTACAATGATGTTTTTAAAAAAAACAGTCAAAATGTGCTCCACTCGGGCTGAAAACGCTTGTTTGGGACATTACATTAATGTTGACTATAAATCATAAACTAAGCATTTTTCAGCTGAAATAATGAATGTAGTCCTCTTAATTCTTGCTTCTAAAGCATACGCAAGCAGAAATTTCAATGTACAATGATGTTTTTAAAAAAACAGTCAAAATGTGCTCCACTCGGGCTGAAAACGCTTGTTTGGGACATTACATTAATGTTGACTATAAATCATAAACTAAGCATTTTTCAGCTGAAATAATGAATGTAGTCCTCTTAATTCTTGCTTCTAAAGCATACGCAAACAGAAATTTCAATGTACAATGATGTTTTTAAAAAAACGGTCAAAATGTGCTCCACTCGGGCTGAAAACGCTTGTTTGGGACATTACATTAATGTTGACTATAAATCATAAACTAAGCATTTTTCAGCTGAAATAATGAATGTAGTCCTCTTAATTCTTGCTTCTAAAGCATACGCAAACAGAAATTTCAATGTACAATGATGTTTTTAAAAAAACGGTCAAAATGTGCTCCACTCGGGCTGAAAACGCTTGTTTGGGACATTACATTAATGTTGACTATAAATCATAAACTAAGCATTTTTCAGCTGAAATAATGAATGTAGTCCTCTTAATTCTTGCTTCTAAAGCATACGCAAGCAGAAATTTCAATGTACAATGATGTTTTTAAAAAAAACAGTCAAAATGTGCTCCACTCGGGCTGAAAACGCTGTTGGGGATATTTCATTAATGTTGACTACAAATCAAAAACTAAGCATTTTTCAGCTGAAATAATGAATGTAGTCCTCTTAATTCTTGCTTCTAAAGCATTCGCAAGCAGAAATTTCAATGTACAATGATGTTTTTAAAAAAACAGTCAAAATGTGCTCCACTCGGGCTGAAAACGCTGTTGGGGACATTTCATTAATGTTGACTATAAATCATAAACTAAGCATTTTTCAGCTGAAATAATGAATGTAGTCCTCTTAATTCTTGCTTCTAAAGCATACGCAAGCAGAAATTTCAATGTACAATGATGTTTTTAAAAAAACAGTCAAAATGTGCTCCACTCGGGCTGAAAACGCTTGTTTGGGACATTACATTAATGTTGACTATAAATCATAAACTAAGCATTTTTCAGCTGAAATAATGAATGTAGTCCTCTTAATTCTTGCTTCTAAAGCATACGCAAACAGAAATTTCAATGTACAATGATGTTTTTTAAAAAACGGTCAAAATGTGCTCCACTCGGGCTGAAAACGCTTGTTCGGAACATTTCCTTAATGTTGACTATAAATCATAAACTAAGCATTTTTCAGCTGAAATAATGAATGTAGTCCTCTTAATTCTTGCTTCTAAAGCATACGCAAGCAGAAATTTCAATGTACAATGATGTTTTTAAAAAAAACAGTCAAAATGCGCTCCACTCGGGCTGAAAACGCTGTTGGGGACATTTCATTAATGTTGACTACAAATCAAAAACTAAGCATTTTTCAGCTGAAATAATGAATGTAGTCCTCTTAATTCTTGCTTCTAAAGCATACGCAAGCAGAAATTTCAATGTACAATGATGTTTTTAAAAAAAGGGTCAAAATGTGCTCCACTCGGGCTGAAAACGCTTGTTTGGAACATTTCATTAATGTTGACTATAAATCATAAACTAAGCATTTTTCAGCTGAAATAATGAATGTAGTCCTCTTAATTCTTGCTTCTAAAGCATACGCAAGCAGAAATTTCAATGTACAATGATGTTTTTAAAAAAACAGTCAAAATGTGCTCCACTCGGGCTGAAAACGCTTGTTTGGGACATGACATTAATGTTGACTATAAATCATAAACTAAGCATTTTTCAGCTGAAATAATGAATGTAGTCCTCTTAATTCTTGCTTCTAAAGCATACGCAAGCAGAAATTTCAATGTACAATGATGTTTTTAAAAAAAGGGTCAAAATGTGCTCCACTCGGGCTGAAAACGCTTGTTTGGAACATTTCATTAATGTTGACTATAAATCATAAACTAAGCATTTTTCAGCTGAAATAATGAATGTAGTCCTCTTAATTCTTGCTTCTAAAGCATACGCAAGCAGAAATTTCAATGTACAATGATGTTTTTAAAAAAACAGTCAAAATGTGCTCCACTCGGGTTGAAAACGCTTGTTTGGGACATGACATTAATGTTGACTATAAATCATAAACTAAGCATTTTTCAGCTGAAATAATGAATGTAGTCCTCTTAATTCTTGCTTCTAAAGCATACGCAAGCAGAAATTTCAATGTACAATGATGTTTTTAAAAAAAGGGTCAAAATGTGCTCCACTCGGGCTGAAAACGCTTGTTTGGTACATGACATTAATGTTAACTATAAATCATAAACTAAGCATTTTTCAGCTGAAATAATGAATGTAGTCCTCTTAATTCTTGCTTCTAAAGCATACGCAAGCAGAAATTTCAATGTACAATGATGTTTTTAAAAAAACAGTCAAAATGTGCTCCACTCGGGCTGAAAACGCTTGTTTGGGACATGACATTAATGTTGACTATAAATCATAAACTAAGCATTTTTCAGCTGAAATAATGAATGTAGTCCTCTTAATTCTTGCTTCTAAAGCATACGCAAGCAGAAATTTCAATGTACAATGATGTTTTTAAAAAAACAGTCAAAATGTGCTCCACTCGGGCTGAAAACGCTTGTTTGGGACATTACATTAATGTTGACTATAAATCATAAACTAAGCATTTTTCAGCTGAAATAATGAATGTAGTCCTCTTAATTCTTGCTTCTAAAGCATACGCAAACAGAAATTTCAATGTACAATGATGTTTTTTAAAAAACGGTCAAAATGTGCTCCACTCGGGCTGAAAACGCTTGTTCGGAACATTTCCTTAATGTTGACTATAAATCATAAACTAAGCATTTTTCAGCTGAAATAATGAATGTAGTCCTCTTAATTCTTGCTTCTAAAGCATACGCAAGCAGAAATTTCAATGTACAATGATGTTTTTAAAAAAAACAGTCAAAATGCGCTCCACTCGGGCTGAAAACGCTGTTGGGGACATTTCATTAATGTTGACTACAAATCAAAAACTAAGCATTTTTCAGCTGAAATAATGAATGTAGTCCTCTTAATTCTTGCTTCTAAAGCATACGCAAGCAGAAATTTCAATGTACAATGATGTTTTTAAAAAAAGGGTCAAAATGTGCTCCACTCGGGCTGAAAACGCTTGTTTGGAACATTTCATTAATGTTGACTATAAATCATAAACTAAGCATTTTTCAGCTGAAATAATGAATGTAGTCCTCTTAATTCTTGCTTCTAAAGCATACGCAAGCAGAAATTTCAATGTACAATGATGTTTTTAAAAAAACAGTCAAAATGTGCTCCACTCGGGCTGAAAACGCTTGTTTGGGACATGACATTAATGTTGACTATAAATCATAAACTAAGCATTTTTCAGCTGAAATAATGAATGTAGTCCTCTTAATTCTTGCTTCTAAAAGCATACGCAAGCAGAAATTTCAATGTACAATGATGTTTTTAAAAAAACAGTCAAAATGTGCTCCACTCAGGCTGAAAACGCTGTTGGGGACATTTCATTAATGTTGACTATAAATCATAAACTAAGCATTTTTCAGCTGAAATAATGAATGTAGTCCTCTTAATTCTTGCTTCTAAAGCATACGCAAGCAGAAATTTCAATGTACAATGATGTTTTTAAAAAAACAGTCAAAATGTGCTCCACTCGGGCTGAAAACGCTTGTTTGGGACATTACATTAATGTTGACTATAAATCATAAACTAAGCATTTTTCAGCTGAAATAATGAATGTAGTCCTCTTAATTCTTGCTTCTACAGCATACGCAAGCAGAAATTTCAATGTACAATGATGTTTTTAAAAAAACGGTCAAAATGTGCTCCACTCGGGCTGAAAACGCTTGTTTGGAACATTTCATTAATGTTGACTATAAATCATAAACTAAGCATTTTTCAGCTGAAATAATGAATGTAGTCCTCTTAATTCTTGCTTCTAAAGCATACGCAAGCAGAAATTTCAATGTACAATGATGTTTTCAAAAAAACAGTCAAAATGTGTTCCACTCGGGCTGAAAACGCTTGTTTGGGACATTACATAAATGTTGACTATAAATCATAAACTAAGCATTTTTCAGCTGAAATAATGAATGTAGTCCTCTTAATTCTTGCT
The DNA here is from genome assembly GCF_059441005.1 of Hippichthys cyanospilos. Classification (NCBI taxonomy): domain Eukaryota; kingdom Metazoa; phylum Chordata; class Actinopteri; order Syngnathiformes; family Syngnathidae; genus Hippichthys; species Hippichthys cyanospilos. Next base: position 250,309 of record NW_028283381.1, read on the forward strand.
TCTAAAGCATACGCAAGCAGAAATTTCAATGTACAATGATGTTTTCAAAAAAACAGTCAAAATGTGCTCCACTCGGGCTGAAAACGCTTGTTTGGGACGTTACATTAATGTTGACTATAAATCATAAACTAAGCATTTTTCAGCTGAAATAATGAATGTAGTCCTCTTAATTCTTGCTTCTAAAGCATACGCAAACAGAAATTTCAATGTACAATGATGTTTTTAAAAAAAACGGTCAAAATGTGCTCCACTCGGGCTGAAAACGCTTGTTTGGAACATTTCATTAATGTTGACTATAAATCATAAACTAAGCATTTTTCAGCTGAAATAATGAATGTAGTCCTCTTAATTCTTGCTTCTAAAGCATACGCAAGCAGAAATTTCAATGTACAATGATGTTTTTAAAAAAAACAGTCAAAATGTGCTCCACTCGGGCTGAAAACGCTGTTGGGGACATTTCATTAATGTTGACTATAAATCATAAACTAAGCATTTTTCAGCTGAAATAATGAATGTAGTCCTCTTAATTCTTGCTTCTAAAGCATACGCAAGCAGAAATTTCAATGTACAATGATGTTTTTAAAAAAAACAGTCAAAATGTGCTCCACTCGGGCTGAAAACGCTGTTGGGGACATTTCATTAATGTTGACTATAAATCATAAACTAAGCATTTTTCAGCTGAAATAATGAATGTAGTCCTCTTAATTCTTGCTTCTAAAGCATACGCAAGCAGAAATTTCAATGTACAATGATGTTTTTAAAAAAAACAGTCAAAATGTGCTCCACTCGGGCTGAAAACGCTGTTGGGGACATTTCATTAATGTTGACTATAAATCAAAAACTAAGCATTTTTCAGCTGAAATAATGAATGTAGTCCTCTTAATTCTTGCTTCTACAGCATACGCAAGCAGAAATTTCAATGTACAATGATGTTTTTAAAAAAACGGTCAAAATGTGCTCCACTCGGGCTGAAAACGCTTGTTTGGAACATTTCATTAATGTTGACTATAAATCATAAACTAAGCATTTTTCAGCTGAAATAATGAATGTAGTCCTCTTAATTCTTGCTTCTAAAGCATACGCAAGCAGAAATTTCAATGTACAATGATGTTTTCAAAAAAACAGTCAAAATGTGCTCCACTCGGGCTGAAAACGCTTGTTTGGGACATTACATTAATGTTGACTATAAATCAAAAACTAAGCATTTTTCAGCTGAAATAATGAATGTAGTCCTCTTAATTCTTGCTTCTAAAGCATACGCAAGCAGAAATTTCAATGTACAATGATGTTTTTAAAAAAAGGGTCAAAATGTGCTCCACTCGGGCTGAAAACGCTTGTTTGGTACATGACATTAATGTTAACTATAAATCATAAACTAAGCATTTTTCAGCTGAAATAATGAATGTAGTCCTCTTAATTCTTGCTTCTAAAGCATACGCAAGCAGAAATTTCAATGTACAATGATGTTTTTAAAAAAACAGTCAAAATGTGCTCCACTCGGGCTGAAAACGCTTGTTTGGGACATGACATTAATGTTGACTATAAATCATAAACTAAGCATTTTTCAGCTGAAATAATGAATGTAGTCCTCTTAATTCTTGCTTCTAAAGCATACGCAAGCAGAAATTTCAATGTACAATGATGTTTTTAAAAAAACAGTCAAAATGTGCTCCACTCGGGCTGAAAACGCTTGTTTGGGACATTACATTAATGTTGACTATAAATCATAAACTAAGCATTTTTCAGCTGAAATAATGAATGTAGTCCTCTTAATTCTTGCTTCTAAAGCATACGCAAACAGAAATTTCAATGTACAATGATGTTTTTTAAAAAACGGTCAAAATGTGCTCCACTCGGGCTGAAAACGCTTGTTCGGAACATTTCCTTAATGTTGACTATAAATCATAAACTAAGCATTTTTCAGCTGAAATAATGAATGTAGTCCTCTTAATTCTTGCTTCTAAAGCATACGCAAGCAGAAATTTCAATGTACAATGATGTTTTTAAAAAAAACAGTCAAAATGCGCTCCACTCGGGCTGAAAACGCTGTTGGGGACATTTCATTAATGTTGACTACAAATCAAAAACTAAGCATTTTTCAGCTGAAATAATGAATGTAGTCCTCTTAATTCTTGCTTCTAAAGCATACGCAAGCAGAAATTTCAATGTACAATGATGTTTTTAAAAAAAGGGTCAAAATGTGCTCCACTCGGGCTGAAAACGCTTGTTTGGAACATTTCATTAATGTTGACTATAAATCATAAACTAAGCATTTTTCAGCTGAAATAATGAATGTAGTCCTCTTAATTCTTGCTTCTAAAGCATACGCAAGCAGAAATTTCAATGTACAATGATGTTTTTAAAAAAACAGTCAAAATGTGCTCCACTCGGGCTGAAAACGCTTGTTTGGGACATGACATTAATGTTGACTATAAATCATAAACTAAGCATTTTTCAGCTGAAATAATGAATGTAGTCCTCTTAATTCTTGCTTCTAAAGCATACGCAAGCAGAAATTTCAATGTACAATGATGTTTTTAAAAAAACAGTCAAAATGTGCTCCACTCAGGCTGAAAACGCTGTTGGGGACATTTCATTAATGTTGACTATAAATCATAAACTAAGCATTTTTCAGCTGAAATAATGAATGTAGTCCTCTTAATTCTTGCTTCTAAAGCATACGCAAGCAGAAATTTCAATGTACAATGATGTTTTTAAAAAAACAGTCAAAATGTGCTCCACTCGGGCTGAAAACGCTTGTTTGGGACATTACATTAATGTTGACTATAAATCATAAACTAAGCATTTTTCAGCTGAAATAATGAATGTAGTCCTCTTAATTCTTGCTTCTACAGCATACGCAAGCAGAAATTTCAATGTACAATGATGTTTTTAAAAAAACGGTCAAAATGTGCTCCACTCGGGCTGAAAACGCTTGTTTGGAACATTTCATTAATGTTGACTATAAATCATAAACTAAGCATTTTTCAGCTGAAATAATGAATGTAGTCCTCTTAATTCTTGCTTCTAAAGCATACGCAAGCAGAAATTTCAATGTACAATGATGTTTTCAAAAAAACAGTCAAAATGTGTTCCACTCGGGCTGAAAACGCTTGTTTGGGACATTACATAAATGTTGACTATAAGTCATAAACTAAGCATTTTTCAGCTGAAATAATGAATGTAGTCCTCTTAATTCTTGCTTCTAAAGCATACGCAAGCAGAAATTTCAATGTACAATGATGTTTTCAAAAAAACAGTCAAAATGTGCTCCACTCGGGCTGAAAACGCTTGTTTGGGACATTACATTAATGTTGACTATAAATCATAAACTAAGCATTTTTCAGCTGAAATAATGAATGTAGTCCTCTTAATTCTTGCTTCTAAAGCATACGCAAACAGAAATTTCAATGTACAATGATGTTTTTAAAAAAACGGTCAAAATGTGCTCCACTCGGGCTGAAAACGCTTGTTTGGAACATTTCATTAATGTTGACTATAAATCATAAACTAAGCATTTTTCAGCTGAAATAATGAATGTAGTCCTCTTAATTCTTGCTTCTAAAGCATACGCAAGCAGAAATTTCAATGTACAATGATGTTTTTAAAAAAAACAGTCAAAATGTGCTCCACTCGGGCTGAAAACGCTGTTGGGGACATTTCATTAATGTTGACTATAAATCATAAACTAAGCATTTTTCAGCTGAAATAATGAATGTAGTCCTCTTAATTCTTGCTTCTAAAGCATACGCAAGCAGAAATTTCAATGTACAATGATGTTTTTAAAAAAAACAGTCAAAATGTGCTCCACTCGGGCTGAAAACGCTGTTGGGGACATTTCATTAATGTTGACTATAAATCATAAACTAAGCATTTTTCAGCTGAAATAATGAATGTAGTCCTCTTAATTCTTGCTTCTAAAGCATACGCAAGCAGAAATTTCAATGTACAATGATGTTTTTAAAAAAAACAGTCAAAATGTGCTCCACTCGGGCTGAAAACGCTGTTGGGGACATTTCATTAATGTTGACTATAAATCAAAAACTAAGCATTTTTCAGCTGAAATAATGAATGTAGTCCTCTTAATTCTTGCTTCTACAGCATACGCAAGCAGAAATTTCAATGTACAATGATGTTTTTAAAAAAACGGTCAAAATGTGCTCCACTCGGGCTGAAAACGCTTGTTTGGAACATTTCATTAATGTTGACTATAAATCATAAACTAAGCATTTTTCAGCTGAAATAATGAATGTAGTCCTCTTAATTCTTGCTTCTAAAGCATACGCAAGCAGAAATTTCAATGTACAATGATGTTTTCAAAAAAACAGTCAAAATGTGCTCCACTCGGGCTGAAAACGCTTGTTTGGGACATTACATTAATGTTGACTATAAATCATAAACTAAGCATTTTTCAGCTGAAATAATGAATGTAGTCCTCTTAATTCTTGCTTCTAAAGCATACGCAAACAGAAATTTCAATGTACAATGATGTTTTTAAAAAAACGGTCAAAATGTGCTCCACTCGGGCTGAAAACGCTTGTTTGGGACATTACATTAATGTTGACTATAAATCATAAACTAAGCATTTTTCAGCTGAAATAATGAATGTAGTCCTCTTAATTCTTGCTTCTAAAGCATACGCAAACAGAAATTTCAAAGTACAATGATGTTTTTAAAAAAACGGTCAAAATGTGCTCCACTCGGGCTGAAAGCGCTTGTTTGGGACATTACATTAATGTTGACTATAAATCAAAAACTAAGCATTTTTCAGCTGAAATAATGAATGTAGTCCTCTTAATTCTTGCTTCTAAAGCATACGCAAGCAGAAATTTCAATGTACAATGATGTTTTTAAAAAAAACAGTCAAAATGTGCTCCACTCGGGCTGAAAACGCTTGTTTGGGACATTACATTAATGTTGACTATAAATCATAAACTAAGCATTTTTCAGCTGAAATAATGAATGTAGTCCTCTTAATTCTTGCTTCTAAAGCATACGCAAGCAGAAATTTCAATGTACAATGATGTTTTTAAAAAAACAGTCAAAATGTGCTCCACTCGGGCTGAAAACGCTTGTTTGGGACATTACATTAATGTTGACTATAAATCATAAACTAAGCATTTTTCAGCTGAAATAATGAATGTAGTCCTCTTAATTCTTGCTTCTAAAGCATACGCAAACAGAAATTTCAATGTACAATGATGTTTTTAAAAAAACGGTCAAAATGTGCTCCACTCGGGCTGAAAACGCTTGTTTGGGACATTACATTAATGTTGACTATAAATCATAAACTAAGCATTTTTCAGCTGAAATAATGAATGTAGTCCTCTTAATTCTTGCTTCTAAAGCATACGCAAACAGAAATTTCAATGTACAATGATGTTTTTAAAAAAACGGTCAAAATGTGCTCCACTCGGGCTGAAAACGCTTGTTTGGGACATTACATTAATGTTGACTATAAATCATAAACTAAGCATTTTTCAGCTGAAATAATGAATGTAGTCCTCTTAATTCTTGCTTCTAAAGCATACGCAAACAGAAATTTCAATGTACAATGATGTTTTTAAAAAAACGGTCAAAATGTGCTCCACTCGGGCTGAAAACGCTTGTTTGGAACATTTCATTAATGTTGACTATAAATCATAAACTAAGCATTTTTCAGCTGAAATAATGAATGTAGTCCTCTTAATTCTTGCTTCTAAAGCATACGCAAGCAGAAATTTCAATGTACAATGATGTTTTTAAAAAAAACAGTCAAAATGTGCTCCACTCGGGCTGAAAACGCTGTTGGGGACATTTCATTAATGTTGACTATAAATCATAAACTAAGCATTTTTCAGCTGAAATAATGAATGTAGTCCTCTTAATTCTTGCTTCTAAAGCATACGCAAGCAGAAATTTCAATGTACAATGATGTTTTTAAAAAAACAGTCAAAATGTGCTCCACTCGGGCTGAAAACGCTTGTTTGGAACATTTCATTAATGTTGACTATAAATCATAAACTAAGCATTTTTCAGCTGAAATAATGAATGTAGTCCTCTTAATTCTTGCTTCTAAAGCATACGCAAGCAGAAATTTCAATGTACAATGATGTTTTTAAAAAAACAGTCAAAATGTGCTCCACTCGGGCTGAAAACGCTTGTTTGGGACATTACATTAATGTTGACTATAAATCATAAACTAAGCATTTTTCAGCTGAAATAATGAATGTAGTCCTCTTAATTCTTGCTTCTAAAGCATACGCAAACAGAAATTTCAATGTACAATGATGTTTTTAAAAAAACGGTCAAAATGTGCTCCACTCGGGCTGAAAACGCTTGTTTGGGACATTACATTAATGTTGACTATAAATCATAAACTAAGCATTTTTCAGCTGAAATAATGAATGTAGTCCTCTTAATTCTTGCTTCTAAAGCATACGCAAACAGAAATTTCAATGTACAATGATGTTTCTAAAAAAACGGTCAAAATGTGCTCCACTCGGGCTGAAAACGCTTGTTTGGGACATTACATTAATGTTGACTATAAATCATAAACTAAGCATTTTTCAGCTGAAATAATGAATGTAGTCCTCTTAATTCTTGCTTCTAAAGCATACGCAAACAGAAATTTCAATGTACAATGATGTTTTTAAAAAAACGGTCAAAATGTGCTCCACTCGGGCTGAAAACGCTTGTTTGGAACATTTCATTAATGTTGACTATAAATCATAAACTAAGCATTTTTCAGCTGAAATAATGAATGTAGTCCTCTTAATTCTTGCTTCTAAAGCATACGCAAGCAGAAATTTCAATGTACAATGATGTTTTTAAAAAAAACAGTCAAAATGTGCTCCACTCGGGCTGAAAACGCTGTTGGGGACATTTCATTAATGTTGACTATAAATCATAAACTAAGCATTTTTCAGCTGAAATAATGAATGTAGTCCTCTTAATTCTTGCTTCTAAAGCATACGCAAGCAGAAATTTCAATGTACAATGATGTTTTTAAAAAAACAGTCAAAATGTGCTCCACTCGGGCTGAAAACGCTTGTTTGGAACATTTCATTAATGTTGACTATAAATCATAAACTAAGCATTTTTAAGCTGAAATAATGAATGTAGTCCTCTTAATTCTTGCTTCTAAAGCATACGCAAACAGAAATTTCAATGTACAATGATGTTTTAAAAAAAACGGTCAAAATGTGCTCCACTCGGGCTGAAAACGCTTGTTTGGAACATTTCATTAATGTTGACTATAAATCATAAACTAAGCATTTTTCAGCTGAAATAATGAATGTAGTGCTCTTAATTCTTGCTTCTAAAGCATACGCAAACAAAAATTTCAATGTACAATGATGTTTTTAAAAAAACGGTCAAAATGTGCTCCACTCGGGCTGAAAACGCTTGTTTGGAACATTTCATTAATGTTGACTATAAATCATAAACTAAGCATTTTTCAGCTGAAATAATGAATGTAGTCCTCTTAATTCTTGCTTCTTAAGCATACGCAAGCAGAAATTTCAATGTACAATGATGTTTTTAAAAAAAACTGTCAAAATGTGCTCCACTCGGGCTGAAAACGCTGTTGGGGACATTTCATTAATGTTGACTATAAATCAAAAACTAAGCATTTTTCAGCTGAAATAATGAATGTAGTCCTCTTAATTCTTGCTTCTAAAGCATACGCAAGCAGAAATTTCAATGTACAATGATGTTTTTAAAAAAACAGTCAAAATGTGCTCCACTCGGGCTGAAAACGCTGTTGGGGACATTTCATTAATGTTGACTATAAATCATAAACTAAGCATTTTTCAGCTGAAATAATGAATGTAGTCCTCTTAATTCTTGCTTCTAAAGCATACGCAAGCAGAAATTTCAATGTACAATGATGTTTTTAAAAAAACAGTCAAAATGTGCTCCACTCGGGCTGAAAACGCTTGTTTGGGACGTTACATTAATGTTGACTATAAATCATAAACTAAGCATTTTTCAGCTGAAATAATGAATGTAGTCCTCTTAATTCTTGCTTCTAAAGCATACGCAAACAGAAATTTCAATGTACAATGATGTTTTTAAAAAAACGGTCAAAATGTGCTCCACTCGGGCTGAAAACGCTTGTTTGGGACATTACATTAATGTTGACTATAAATCATAAACTAAGCATTTTTCAGCTGAAATAATGAATGTAGTCCTCTTAATTCTTGCTTCTAAAGCATACACAAACAGAAATTTCAATGTACAATGATGTTTTTAAAAAAACGGTCAAAATGTGCTCCACTCGGGCTGAAAACGCTTGTTTGGAACATTTCATTAATGTTGACTATAAATCATAAACTAAGCATTTTTCAGCTGAAATAATGAATGTAGTCCTCTTAATTCTTGCTTCTAAAGCATACGCAAACAGAAATTTCAATGTACAATGGTGTTTTTAAAAAAACGGTCAAAATGTGCTCCACTCGGGCTGAAAACGCTTGTTTGGGACATTACATTAATGTTGACTATAAATCATAAACTAAGCATTTTTCAGCTGAAATAATGAATGTAGTCCTCTTAATTCTTGCTTCTAAAGCATACGCAAGCAGAAATTTCAATGTACAATGATGTTTTTAAAAAAACAGTCAAAATGTGCTCCACTCGGGCTGAAAACGCTGTTGGGGACATTTCATTAATGTTGACTATAAATCATAAACTAAGCATTTTTCAGCTGAAATAATGAATGTAGTCCTCTTAATTCTTGCTTCTAAAGCATACGCAAGCAGAAATTTCAATGTACAATGATGTTTTTAAAAAAACAGTCAAAATGTGCTCCACTCGGGCTGAAAACGCTTGTTTGGGACGTTACATTAATGTTGACTATAAATCATAAACTAAGCATTTTTCAGCTGAAATAATGAATGTAGTCCTCTTAATTCTTGCTTCTAAAGCATACGCAAACAGAAATTTCAATGTACAATGATGTTTTTAAAAAAACGGTCAAAATGTGCTCCACTCGGGCTGAAAACGCTTGTTTGGGACATTACATTAATGTTGACTATAAATCATAAACTAAGCATTTTTCAGCTGAAATAATGAATGTAGTCCTCTTAATTCTTGCTTCTAAAGCATACGCAAACAGAAATTTCAATGTACAATGGTGTTTTTAAAAAAACGGTCAAAATGTGCTCCACTCGGGCTGAAAACGCTTGTTTGGGACATTACATTAATGTTGACTATAAATCATAAACTAAGCATTTTTCAGCTGAAATAATGAATGTAGTCCTCTTAATTCTTGCTTCTAAAGCATACGCAAGCAGAAATTTCAATGTACAATGATGTTTTAACAGTCAAAATGTGCTCCACTCGGGCTGAAAACGCTGTTGGGGACATTTCATTAATGTTGACTATAAATCATAAACTAAGCATTTTTCAGCTGAAATAATGAATGTAGTCCTCTTAATTCTTGCTTCTAAAGCATACGCAAGCAGAAATTTCAATGTACAATGATGTTTTTAAAAAAACAGTCAAAATGTGCTCCACTCGGGCTGAAAACGCTTGTTTGGGACATTACATTAATGTTGACTATAAATCATAAACTAAGCATTTTTCAGCTGAAATAATGAATGTAGTCCTCTTAATTCTTGCTTCTAAAGCATACGCAAGCAGAAATTTCAATGTACAATGATGTTTTTAAAAAAAACAGTCAAAATGTGCTCCACTCGGGCTGAAAACGCTTGTTTGGGACATTACATTAATGTTGACTATAAATCATAAACTAAGCATTTTTCAGCTGAAATAATGAATGTAGTCCTCTTAATTCTTGCTTCTAAAGCATACGCAAACAGAAATTTCAATGTACAATGATGTTTTTAAAAAAACGGTCAAAATGTGCTCCACTCGGGCTGAAAACGCTTGTTTGGGACATTACATTAATGTTGACTATAAATCAAAAACTAAGCATTTTTCAGCTGAAATAATGAATGTAGTCCTCTTAATTCTTGCTTCTAAAGCATACGCAAGCAGAAATTTCAATGTACAATGATGTTTTTAAAAAAAACAGTCAAAATGTGCTCCACTCGGGCTGAAAACGCTTGTTTGGGACATTACATTAATGTTGACTATAAATCATAAACTAAGCATTTTTCAGCTGAAATAATGAATGTAGTCCTCTTAATTCTTGCTTCTAAAGCATACGCAAGCAGAAATTTCAATGTACAATGATGTTTTTAAAAAAACAGTCAAAATGTGCTCCACTCGGGCTGAAAACGCTTGTTTGGGACATTACATTAATGTTGACTATAAATCATAAACTAAGCATTTTTCAGCTGAAATAATGAATGTAGTCCTCTTAATTCTTGCTTCTAAAGCATACGCAAACAGAAATTTCAATGTACAATGATGTTTTTAAAAAAATGGTCAAAATGTGCTCCACTCGGGCTGAAAACGCTTGTTTGGGACATTACATTAATGTTGACTATAAATCATAAACTAAGCATTTTTCAGCTGAAATAATGAATGTAGTCCTCTTAATTCTTGCTTCTAAAGCATACGCAAACAGAAATTTCAATGTACAATGATGTTTCTAAAAAAACGGTCAAAATGTGCTCCACTCGGGCTGAAAACGCTTGTTTGGGACATTACATTAATGTTGACTATAAATCATAAACTAAGCATTTTTCAGCTGAAATAATGAATGTAGTCCTCTTAATTCTTGCTTCTAAAGCATACGCAAACAGAAATTTCAATGTACAATGATGTTTTTAAAAAAACGGTCAAAATGTGCTCCACTCGGGCTGAAAACGCTTGTTTGGAACATTTCATTAATGTTGACTATAAATCATAAACTAAGCATTTTTCAGCTGAAATAATGAATGTAGTCCTCTTAATTCTTGCTTCTAAAGCATACGCAAGCAGAAATTTCAATGTACAATGATGTTTTTAAAAAAAACAGTCAAAATGTGCTCCACTCGGGCTGAAAACGCTGTTGGGGACATTTCATTAATGTTGACTATAAATCATAAACTAAGCATTTTTCAGCTGAAATAATGAATGTAGTCCTCTTAATTCTTGCTTCTAAAGCATACGCAAGCAGAAATTTCAATGTACAATGATGTTTTTAAAAAAACAGTCAAAATGTGCTCCACTCGGGCTGAAAACGCTTGTTTGGAACATTTCATTAATGTTGACTATAAATCATAAACTAAGCATTTTTCAGCTGAAATAATGAATGTAGTCCTCTTAATTCTTGCTTCTAAAGCATACGCAAACAGAAATTTCAATGTACAATGATGTTTTAAAAAAAACGGTCAAAATGTGCTCCACTCGGGCTGAAAACGCTTGTTTGGAACATTTCATTAATGTTGACTATAAATCATAAACTAAGCATTTTTCAGCTGAAATAATGAATGTAGTGCTCTTAATTCTTGCTTCTAAAGCATACGCAAACAAAAATTTCAATGTACAATGATGTTTTTAAAAAAACGGTCAAAATGTGCTCCACTCGGGCTGAAAACGCTTGTTTGGAACATTTCATTAATGTTGACTATAAATCATAAACTAAGCATTTTTCAGCTGAAATAATGAATGTAGTCCTCTTAATTCTTGCTTCTTAAGCATACGCAAGCAGAAATTTCAATGTACAATGATGTTTTTAAAAAAAACTGTCAAAATGTGCTCCACTCGGGCTGAAAACGCTGTTGGGGACATTTCATTAATGTTGACTATAAATCAAAAACTAAGCATTTTTCAGCTGAAATAATGAATGTAGTCCTCTTAATTCTTGCTTCTAAAGCATACGCAAGCAGAAATTTCAATGTACAATGATGTTTTTAAAAAAACAGTCAAAATGTGCTCCACTCGGGCTGAAAACGCTGTTGGGGACATTTCATTAATGTTGACTATAAATCATAAACTAAGCATTTTTCAGCTGAAATAATGAATGTAGTCCTCTTAATTCTTGCTTCTAAAGCATACGCAAGCAGAAATTTCAATGTACAATGATGTTTTTAAAAAAACAGTCAAAATGTGCTCCACTCGGGCTGAAAACGCTTGTTTGGGACGTTACATTAATGTTGACTATAAATCATAAACTAAGCATTTTTCAGCTGAAATAATGAATGTAGTCCTCTTAATTCTTGCTTCTAAAGCATACGCAAACAGAAATTTCAATGTACAATGATGTTTTTAAAAAAACGGTCAAAATGTGCTCCACTCGGGCTGAAAACGCTTGTTTGGGACATTACATTAATGTTGACTATAAATCATAAACTAAGCATTTTTCAGCTGAAATAATGAATGTAGTCCTCTTAATTCTTGCTTCTAAAGCATACGCAAACAGAAATTTCAATGTACAATGATGTTTTTAAAAAAACGGTCAAAATGTGCTCCACTCGGGCTGAAAACGCTTGTTTGGGACATTACATTAATGTTGACTATAAATCAAAAACTAAGCATTTTTCAGCTGAAATAATGAATGTAGTCCTCTTAATTCTTGCTTCTAAAGCATACGCAAGCAGAAATTTCAATGTACAATGATGTTTTTAAAAAAAACAGTCAAAATGTGCTCCACTCGGGCTGAAAACGCTTGTTTGGGACATTACATTAATGTTGACTATAAATCATAAACTAAGCATTTTTCAGCTGAAATAATGAATGTAGTCCTCTTAATTCTTGCTTCTAAAGCATACGCAAGCAGAAATTTCAATGTACAATGATGTTTTTAAAAAAACAGTCAAAATGTGCTCCACTCGGGCTGAAAACGCTTGTTTGGGACATTACATTAATGTTGACTATAAATCATAAACTAAGCATTTTTCAGCTGAAATAATGAATGTAGTCCTCTTAATTCTTGCTTCTAAAGCATACGCAAACAGAAATTTCAATGTACAATGATGTTTTTAAAAAAATGGTCAAAATGTGCTCCACTCGGGCTGAAAACGCTTGTTTGGGACATTACATTAATGTTGACTATAAATCATAAACTAAGCATTTTTCAGCTGAAATAATGAATGTAGTCCTCTTAATTCTTGCTTCTAAAGCATACGCAAACAGAAATTTCAATGTACAATGATGTTTCTAAAAAAACGGTCAAAATGTGCTCCACTCGGGCTGAAAACGCTTGTTTGGGACATTACATTAATGTTGACTATAAATCATAAACTAAGCATTTTTCAGCTGAAATAATGAATGTAGTCCTCTTAATTCTTGCTTCTAAAGCATACGCAAACAGAAATTTCAATGTACAATGATGTTTTTAAAAAAACGGTCAAAATGTGCTCCACTCGGGCTGAAAACGCTTGTTTGGAACATTTCATTAATGTTGACTATAAATCATAAACTAAGCATTTTTCAGCTGAAATAATGAATGTAGTCCTCTTAATTCTTGCTTCTAAAGCATACGCAAGCAGAAATTTCAATGTACAATGATGTTTTTAAAAAAAACAGTCAAAATGTGCTCCACTCGGGCTGAAAACGCTGTTGGGGACATTTCATTAATGTTGACTATAAATCATAAACTAAGCATTTTTCAGCTGAAATAATGAATGTAGTCCTCTTAATTCTTGCTTCTAAAGCATACGCAAGCAGAAATTTCAATGTACAATGATGTTTTTAAAAAAACAGTCAAAATGTGCTCCACTCGGGCTGAAAACGCTTGTTTGGAACATTTCATTAATGTTGACTATAAATCATAAACTAAGCATTTTTCAGCTGAAATAATGAATGTAGTCCTCTTAATTCTTGCTTCTAAAGCATACGCAAACAGAAATTTCAATGTACAATGATGTTTTAAAAAAAACGGTCAAAATGTGCTCCACTCGGGCTGAAAACGCTTGTTTGGAACATTTCATTAATGTTGACTATAAATCATAAACTAAGCATTTTTCAGCTGAAATAATGAATGTAGTGCTCTTAATTCTTGCTTCTAAAGCATACGCAAACAAAAATTTCAATGTACAATGATGTTTTTAAAAAAACGGTCAAAATGTGCTCCACTCGGGCTGAAAACGCTTGTTTGGAACATTTCATTAATGTTGACTATAAATCATAAACTAAGCATTTTTCAGCTGAAATAATGAATGTAGTCCTCTTAATTCTTGCTTCTTAAGCATACGCAAGCAGAAATTTCAATGTACAATGATGTTTTTAAAAAAAACTGTCAAAATGTGCTCCACTCGGGCTGAAAACGCTGTTGGGGACATTTCATTAATGTTGACTATAAATCAAAAACTAAGCATTTTTCAGCTGAAATAATGAATGTAGTCCTCTTAATTCTTGCTTCTAAAGCATACGCAAGCAGAAATTTCAATGTACAATGATGTTTTTAAAAAAACAGTCAAAATGTGCTCCACTCGGGCTGAAAACGCTGTTGGGGACATTTCATTAATGTTGACTATAAATCATAAACTAAGCATTTTTCAGCTGAAATAATGAATGTAGTCCTCTTAATTCTTGCTTCTAAAGCATACGCAAGCAGAAATTTCAATGTACAATGATGTTTTTAAAAAAACAGTCAAAATGTGCTCCACTCGGGCTGAAAACGCTTGTTTGGGACGTTACATTAATGTTGACTATAAATCATAAACTAAGCATTTTTCAGCTGAAATAATGAATGTAGTCCTCTTAATTCTTGCTTCTAAAGCATACGCAAACAGAAATTTCAATGTACAATGATGTTTTTAAAAAAACGGTCAAAATGTGCTCCACTCGGGCTGAAAACGCTTGTTTGGGACATTACATTAATGTTGACTATAAATCATAAACTAAGCATTTTTCAGCTGAAATAATGAATGTAGTCCTCTTAATTCTTGCTTCTAAAGCATACACAAACAGAAATTTCAATGTACAATGATGTTTTTAAAAAAACGGTCAAAATGTGCTCCACTCGGGCTGAAAACGCTTGTTTGGAACATTTCATTAATGTTGACTATAAATCATAAACTAAGCATTTTTCAGCTGAAATAATGAATGTAGTCCTCTTAATTCTTGCTTCTAAAGCATACGCAAGCAGAAATTTCAATGTACAATGATGTTTTCAAAAAAACAGTCAAAATGTGCTCCACTCGGGCTGAAAACGCTTGTTTGGGACATTACATTAATGTTGACTATAAATCATAAACTAAGCATTTTTCAGCTGAAATAATGAATGTAGTCCTCTTAATTCTTGCTTCTAAAGCATACGCAAACAGAAATTTCAATGTACAATGATGTTTTTAAAAAAACGGTCAAAATGTGCTCCACTCGGGCTGAAAACGCTTGTTTGGGACAATACATTAATGTTGACTATAAATCATAAACTAAGCATTTTTCAGCTGAAATAATGAATGTAGTCCTCTTAATTCTTGCTTCTACAGCATACGCAAGCAGAAATTTCAATGTACAATGATGTTTTTAAAAAAACGGTCAAAATGTGCTCCACTCGGGCTGAAAACGCTTGTTTGGAACATTTCATTAATGTTGACTATAAATCATAAACTAAGCATTTTTCAGCTGAAATAATGAATGTAGTCCTCTTAATTCTTGCTTCTAAAGCATACGCAAGCAGAAATTTCAATGTACAATGATGTTTTCAAAAAAACAGTCAAAATGTGCTCCACTCGGGCTGAAAACGCTTGTTTGGGACATTACATTAATGTTGACTATAAATCATAAACTAAGCATTTTTCAGCTGAAATAATGAATGTAGTCCTCTTAATTCTTGCTTCTAAAGCATACGCAAACAGAAATTTCAATGTACAATGATGTTTTTAAAAAAACGGTCAAAATGTGCTCCACTCGGGCTGAAAACGCTTGTTTGGGACATTACATTAATGTTGACTATAAATCATAAACTAAGCATTTTTCAGCTGAAATAATGAATGTAGTCCTCTTAATTCTTGCTTCTAAAGCATACGCAAACAGAAATTTCAATGTACAATGATGTTTTTAAAAAAACGGTCAAAATGTGCTCCACTCGGGCTGAAAACGCTTGTTTGGAACATTTCATTAATGTTGACTATAAATCATAAACTAAGCATTTTTCAGCTGAAATAATGAATGTAGTCCTCTTAATTCTTGCTTCTAAAGCATACGCAAGCAGAAATTTCAATGTACAATGATGTTTTTAAAAAAAACAGTCAAAATGTGCTCCACTCGGGCTGAAAACGCTGTTGGGGACATTTCATTAATGTTGACTATAAATAAAAAACTAAGCATTTTTCAGCTGAAATAATGAATGTAGTCCTCTTAATTCTTGCTTCTACAGCATACGCAAGCAGAAATTTCAATGTACAATGATGTTTTTAAAAAAACAGTCAAAATGTGCTCCACTCAGGCTGAAAACGCTGTTGGGGACATTTCATTAATGTTGACTCTACAGCATACGCAAGCAGAAATTTCAATGTACAATGATGTTTTTAAAAAAACGGTCAAAATGTGCTCCACTCGGGCTGAAAACGCTTGTTTGGAACATTTCATTAATGTTGACTATAAATCATAAACTAAGCATTTTTCAGCTGAAATAATGAATGTAGTCCTCTTAATTCTTGCTTCTAAAGCATACGCAAGCAGAAATTTCAATGTACAATGATGTTTTCAAAAAAACAGTCAAAATGTGCTCCACTCGGGCTGAAAACGCTTGTTTGGGACATTACATTAATGTTGACTATAAATCATAAACTAAGCATTTTTCAGCTGAAATAATGAATGTAGTCCTCTTAATTCTTGCTTCTAAAGCATACGCAAACAGAAATTTCAATGTACAATGATGTTTTTAAAAAAACGGTCAAAATGTGCTCCACTCGGGCTGAAAACGCTTGTTTGGGACATTACATTAATGTTGACTATAAATCATAAACTAAGCATTTTTCAGCTGAAATAATGAATGTAGTCCTCTTAATTCTTGCTTCTAAAGCATACGCAAACAGAAATTTCAATGTACAATGATGTTTTTAAAAAAACGGTCAAAATGTGCTCCACTCGGGCTGAAAGCGCTTGTTTGGGACATTACATTAATGTTGACTATAAATCAAAAACTAAGCATTTTTCAGCTGAAATAATGAATGTAGTCCTCTTAATTCTTGCTTCTAAAGCATACGCAAGCAGAAATTTCAATGTACAATGATGTTTTTAAAAAAAACAGTCAAAATGTGCTCCACTCGGGCTGAAAACGCTTGTTTGGGACATTACATTAATGTTGACTATAAATCATAAACTAAGCATTTTTCAGCTGAAATAATGAATGTAGTCCTCTTAATTCTTGCTTCTAAAGCATACGCAAGCAGAAATTTCAATGTACAATGATGTTTTTAAAAAAACAGTCAAAATGTGCTCCACTCGGGCTGAAAACGCTTGTTTGGGACATTACATTAATGTTGACTATAAATCATAAACTAAGCATTTTTCAGCTGAAATAATGAATGTAGTCCTCTTAATTCTTGCTTCTAAAGCATACGCAAACAGAAATTTCAATGTACAATGATGTTTTTAAAAAAACGGTCAAAATGTGCTCCACTCGGGCTGAAAACGCTTGTTTGGGACATTACATTAATGTTGACTATAAATCATAAACTAAGCATTTTTCAGCTGAAATAATGAATGTAGTCCTCTTAATTCTTGCTTCTAAAGCATACGCAAACAGAAATTTCAATGTACAATGATGTTTTTAAAAAAACGGTCAAAATGTGCTCCACTCGGGCTGAAAACGCTTGTTTGGGACATTACATTAATGTTGACTATAAATCATAAACTAAGCATTTTTCAGCTGAAATAATGAATGTAGTCCTCTTAATTCTTGCTTCTAAAGCATACGCAAGCAGAAATTTCAATGTACAATGATGTTTTTAAAAAAAACAGTCAAAATGTGCTCCACTCGGGCTGAAAACGCTGTTGGGGACATTTCATTAATGTTGACTACAAATCAAAAACTAAGCATTTTTCAGCTGAAATAATGAATGTAGTCCTCTTAATTCTTGCTTCTAAAGCATTCGCAAGCAGAAATTTCAATGTACAATGATGTTTTTAAAAAAACAGTCAAAATGTGCTCCACTCGGGCTGAAAACGCTGTTGGGGACATTTCATTAATGTTGACTATAAATCAAAAACTAAGCATTTTTCAGCTGAAATAATGAATGTAGTCCTCTTAATTCTTGCTTCTAAAGCATACGCAAGCAGAAATTTCAATGTACAATGATGTTTTTAAAAAAACAGTCAAAATGTGCTCCACTCGGGCTGAAAACGCTTGTTTGGGACATTACATTAATGTTGACTATAAATCATAAACTAAGCATTTTTCAGCTGAAATAATGAATGTAGTCCTCTTAATTCTTGCTTCTAAAGCATACGCAAACAGAAATTTCAATGTACAATGATGTTTTTTAAAAAACGGTCAAAATGTGCTCCACTCGGGCTGAAAACGCTTGTTCGGAACATTTCCTTAATGTTGACTATAAATCATAAACTAAGCATTTTTCAGCTGAAATAATGAATGTAGTCCTCTTAATTCTTGCTTCTAAAGCATACGCAAGCAGAAATTTCAATGTACAATGATGTTTTTAAAAAAAACAGTCAAAATGCGCTCCACTCGGGCTGAAAACGCTGTTGGGGACATTTCATTAATGTTGACTACAAATCAAAAACTAAGCATTTTTCAGCTGAAATAATGAATGTAGTCCTCTTAATTCTTGCTTCTAAAGCATACGCAAGCAGAAATTTCAATGTACAATGATGTTTTTAAAAAAAGGGTCAAAATGTGCTCCACTCGGGCTGAAAACGCTTGTTTGGAACATTTCATTAATGTTGACTATAAATCATAAACTAAGCATTTTTCAGCTGAAATAATGAATGTAGTCCTCTTAATTCTTGCTTCTAAAGCATACGCAAGCAGAAATTTCAATGTACAATGATGTTTTTAAAAAAACAGTCAAAATGTGCTCCACTCGGGCTGAAAACGCTTGTTTGGGACATGACATTAATGTTGACTATAAATCATAAACTAAGCATTTTTCAGCTGAAATAATGAATGTAGTCCTCTTAATTCTTGCTTCTAAAGCATACGCAAGCAGAAATTTCAATGTACAATGATGTTTTTAAAAAAAGGGTCAAAATGTGCTCCACTCGGGCTGAAAACGCTTGTTTGGAACATTTCATTAATGTTGACTATAAATCATAAACTAAGCATTTTTCAGCTGAAATAATGAATGTAGTCCTCTTAATTCTTGCTTCTAAAGCATACGCAAGCAGAAATTTCAATGTACAATGATGTTTTTAAAAAAACAGTCAAAATGTGCTCCACTCGGGTTGAAAACGCTTGTTTGGGACATGACATTAATGTTGACTATAAATCATAAACTAAGCATTTTTCAGCTGAAATAATGAATGTAGTCCTCTTAATTCTTGCTTCTAAAGCATACGCAAGCAGAAATTTCAATGTACAATGATGTTTTTAAAAAAAGGGTCAAAATGTGCTCCACTCGGGCTGAAAACGCTTGTTTGGTACATGACATTAATGTTAACTATAAATCATAAACTAAGCATTTTTCAGCTGAAATAATGAATGTAGTCCTCTTAATTCTTGCTTCTAAAGCATACGCAAGCAGAAATTTCAATGTACAATGATGTTTTTAAAAAAACAGTCAAAATGTGCTCCACTCGGGCTGAAAACGCTTGTTTGGGACATGACATTAATGTTGACTATAAATCATAAACTAAGCATTTTTCAGCTGAAATAATGAATGTAGTCCTCTTAATTCTTGCTTCTAAAGCATACGCAAGCAGAAATTTCAATGTACAATGATGTTTTTAAAAAAACAGTCAAAATGTGCTCCACTCGGGCTGAAAACGCTTGTTTGGGACATTACATTAATGTTGACTATAAATCATAAACTAAGCATTTTTCAGCTGAAATAATGAATGTAGTCCTCTTAATTCTTGCTTCTAAAGCATACGCAAACAGAAATTTCAATGTACAATGATGTTTTTTAAAAAACGGTCAAAATGTGCTCCACTCGGGCTGAAAACGCTTGTTCGGAACATTTCCTTAATGTTGACTATAAATCATAAACTAAGCATTTTTCAGCTGAAATAATGAATGTAGTCCTCTTAATTCTTGCTTCTAAAGCATACGCAAGCAGAAATTTCAATGTACAATGATGTTTTTAAAAAAAACAGTCAAAATGCGCTCCACTCGGGCTGAAAACGCTGTTGGGGACATTTCATTAATGTTGACTACAAATCAAAAACTAAGCATTTTTCAGCTGAAATAATGAATGTAGTCCTCTTAATTCTTGCTTCTAAAGCATACGCAAGCAGAAATTTCAATGTACAATGATGTTTTTAAAAAAAGGGTCAAAATGTGCTCCACTCGGGCTGAAAACGCTTGTTTGGAACATTTCATTAATGTTGACTATAAATCATAAACTAAGCATTTTTCAGCTGAAATAATGAATGTAGTCCTCTTAATTCTTGCTTCTAAAGCATACGCAAGCAGAAATTTCAATGTACAATGATGTTTTTAAAAAAACAGTCAAAATGTGCTCCACTCGGGCTGAAAACGCTTGTTTGGGACATGACATTAATGTTGACTATAAATCATAAACTAAGCATTTTTCAGCTGAAATAATGAATGTAGTCCTCTTAATTCTTGCTTCTAAAGCATACGCAAGCAGAAATTTCAATGTACAATGATGTTTTTAAAAAAACAGTCAAAATGTGCTCCACTCAGGCTGAAAACGCTGTTGGGGACATTTCATTAATGTTGACTATAAATCATAAACTAAGCATTTTTCAGCTGAAATAATGAATGTAGTCCTCTTAATTCTTGCTTCTAAAGCATACGCAAGCAGAAATTTCAATGTACAATGATGTTTTTAAAAAAACAGTCAAAATGTGCTCCACTCGGGCTGAAAACGCTTGTTTGGGACATTACATTAATGTTGACTATAAATCATAAACTAAGCATTTTTCAGCTGAAATAATGAATGTAGTCCTCTTAATTCTTGCTTCTACAGCATACGCAAGCAGAAATTTCAATGTACAATGATGTTTTTAAAAAAACGGTCAAAATGTGCTCCACTCGGGCTGAAAACGCTTGTTTGGAACATTTCATTAATGTTGACTATAAATCATAAACTAAGCATTTTTCAGCTGAAATAATGAATGTAGTCCTCTTAATTCTTGCTTCTAAAGCATACGCAAGCAGAAATTTCAATGTACAATGATGTTTTCAAAAAAACAGTCAAAATGTGTTCCACTCGGGCTGAAAACGCTTGTTTGGGACATTACATAAATGTTGACTATAAATCATAAACTAAGCATTTTTCAGCTGAAATAATGAATGTAGTCCTCTTAATTCTTGCTTCTAAAGCATACGCAAGCAGAAATTTCAATGTACAATGATGTTTTCAAAAAAACAGTCAAAATGTGCTCCACTCGGGCTGAAAACGCTTGTTTGGGACATTACATTAATGTTGACTATAAATCATAAACTAAGCATTTTTCAGCTGAAATAATGAATGTAGTCCTCTTAATTCTTGCTTCTAAAGCATACGCAAACAGAAATTTCAATGTACAATGATGTTTTTAAAAAAACGGTCAAAATGTGCTCCACTCGGGCTGAAAACGCTTGTTTGGAACATTTCATTAATGTTGACTATAAATCATAAACTAAGCATTTTTCAGCTGAAATAATGAATGTAGTCCTCTTAATTCTTGCTTCTAAAGCATACGCAAGCAGAAATTTCAATGTACAATGATGTTTTTAAAAAAAACAGTCAAAATGTGCTCCACTCGGGCTGAAAACGCTGTTGGGGACATTTCATTAATGTTGACTATAAATCATAAACTAAGCATTTTTCAGCTGAAATAATGAATGTAGTCCTCTTAATTCTTGCTTCTAAAGCATACGCAAGCAGAAATTTCAATGTACAATGATGTTTTTAAAAAAAACAGTCAAAATGTGCTCCACTCGGGCTGAAAACGCTGTTGGGGACATTTCATTAATGTTGACTATAAATCATAAACTAAGCATTTTTCAGCTGAAATAATGAATGTAGTCCTCTTAATTCTTGCTTCTAAAGCATACGCAAGCAGAAATTTCAATGTACAATGATGTTTTTAAAAAAAACAGTCAAAATGTGCTCCACTCGGGCTGAAAACGCTGTTGGGGACATTTCATTAATGTTGACTATAAATCAAAAACTAAGCATTTTTCAGCTGAAATAATGAATGTAGTCCTCTTAATTCTTGCTTCTACAGCATACGCAAGCAGAAATTTCAATGTACAATGATGTTTTTAAAAAAACGGTCAAAATGTGCTCCACTCGGGCTGAAAACGCTTGTTTGGAACATTTCATTAATGTTGACTATAAATCATAAACTAAGCATTTTTCAGCTGAAATAATGAATGTAGTCCTCTTAATTCTTGCTTCTAAAGCATACGCAAGCAGAAATTTCAATGTACAATGATGTTTTCAAAAAAACAGTCAAAATGTGCTCCACTCGGGCTGAAAACGCTTGTTTGGGACATTACATTAATGTTGACTATAAATCAAAAACTAAGCATTTTTCAGCTGAAATAATGAATGTAGTCCTCTTAATTCTTGCTTCTAAAGCATACGCAAGCAGAAATTTCAATGTACAATGATGTTTTTAAAAAAAGGGTCAAAATGTGCTCCACTCGGGCTGAAAACGCTTGTTTGGTACATGACATTAATGTTAACTATAAATCATAAACTAAGCATTTTTCAGCTGAAATAATGAATGTAGTCCTCTTAATTCTTGCTTCTAAAGCATACGCAAGCAGAAATTTCAATGTACAATGATGTTTTTAAAAAAACAGTCAAAATGTGCTCCACTCGGGCTGAAAACGCTTGTTTGGGACATGACATTAATGTTGACTATAAATCATAAACTAAGCATTTTTCAGCTGAAATAATGAATGTAGTCCTCTTAATTCTTGCTTCTAAAGCATACGCAAGCAGAAATTTCAATGTACAATGATGTTTTTAAAAAAACAGTCAAAATGTGCTCCACTCGGGCTGAAAACGCTTGTTTGGGACATTACATTAATGTTGACTATAAATCATAAACTAAGCATTTTTCAGCTGAAATAATGAATGTAGTCCTCTTAATTCTTGCTTCTAAAGCATACGCAAACAGAAATTTCAATGTACAATGATGTTTTTTAAAAAACGGTCAAAATGTGCTCCACTCGGGCTGAAAACGCTTGTTCGGAACATTTCCTTAATGTTGACTATAAATCATAAACTAAGCATTTTTCAGCTGAAATAATGAATGTAGTCCTCTTAATTCTTGCTTCTAAAGCATACGCAAGCAGAAATTTCAATGTACAATGATGTTTTTAAAAAAAACAGTCAAAATGCGCTCCACTCGGGCTGAAAACGCTGTTGGGGACATTTCATTAATGTTGACTACAAATCAAAAACTAAGCATTTTTCAGCTGAAATAATGAATGTAGTCCTCTTAATTCTTGCTTCTAAAGCATACGCAAGCAGAAATTTCAATGTACAATGATGTTTTTAAAAAAAGGGTCAAATTGTGCTCCACTCGGGCTGAAAACGCTTGTTTGGAACATTTCATTAATGTTGACTATAAATCATAAACTAAGCATTTTTCAGCTGAAATAATGAATGTAGTCCTCTTAATTCTTGCTTCTAAAGCATACGCAAGCAGAAATTTCAATGTACAATGATGTTTTTAAAAAAACAGTCAAAATGTGCTCCACTCGGGCTGAAAACGCTTGTTTGGGACATGACATTAATGTTGACTATAAATCATAAACTAAGCATTTTTCAGCTGAAATAATGAATGTAGTCCTCTTAATTCTTGCTTCTAAAGCATACGCAAGCAGAAATTTCAATGTACAATGATGTTTTTAAAAAAACAGTCAAAATGTGCTCCACTCAGGCTGAAAACGCTGTTGGGGACATTTCATTAATGTTGACTATAAATCATAAACTAAGCATTTTTCAGCTGAAATAATGAATGTAGTCCTCTTAATTCTTGCTTCTAAAGCATACGCAAGCAGAAATTTCAATGTACAATGATGTTTTTAAAAAAACAGTCAAAATGTGCTCCACTCGGGCTGAAAACGCTTGTTTGGGACATTACATTAATGTTGACTATAAATCATAAACTAAGCATTTTTCAGCTGAAATAATGAATGTAGTCCTCTTAATTCTTGCTTCTACAGCATACGCAAGCAGAAATTTCAATGTACAATGATGTTTTTAAAAAAACGGTCAAAATGTGCTCCACTCGGGCTGAAAACGCTTGTTTGGAACATTTCATTAATGTTGACTATAAATCATAAACTAAGCATTTTTCAGCTGAAATAATGAATGTAGTCCTCTTAATTCTTGCTTCTAAAGCATACGCAAGCAGAAATTTCAATGTACAATGATGTTTTCAAAAAAACAGTCAAAATGTGTTCCACTCGGGCTGAAAACGCTTGTTTGGGACATTACATAAATGTTGACTATAAGTCATAAACTAAGCATTTTTCAGCTGAAATAATGAATGTAGTCCTCTTAATTCTTGCTTCTAAAGCATACGCAAGCAGAAATTTCAATGTACAATGATGTTTTCAAAAAAACAGTCAAAATGTGCTCCACTCGGGCTGAAAACGCTTGTTTGGGACATTACATTAATGTTGACTATAAATCATAAACTAAGCATTTTTCAGCTGAAATAATGAATGTAGTCCTCTTAATTCTTGCTTCTAAAGCATACGCAAACAGAAATTTCAATGTACAATGATGTTTTTAAAAAAACGGTCAAAATGTGCTCCACTCGGGCTGAAAACGCTTGTTTGGAACATTTCATTAATGTTGACTATAAATCATAAACTAAGCATTTTTCAGCTGAAATAATGAATGTAGTCCTCTTAATTCTTGCTTCTAAAGCATACGCAAGCAGAAATTTCAATGTACAATGATGTTTTTAAAAAAAACAGTCAAAATGTGCTCCACTCGGGCTGAAAACGCTGTTGGGGACATTTCATTAATGTTGACTATAAATCATAAACTAAGCATTTTTCAGCTGAAATAATGAATGTAGTCCTCTTAATTCTTGCTTCTAAAGCATACGCAAGCAGAAATTTCAATGTACAATGATGTTTTTAAAAAAAACAGTCAAAATGTGCTCCACTCGGGCTGAAAACGCTGTTGGGGACATTTCATTAATGTTGACTATAAATCATAAACTAAGCATTTTTCAGCTGAAATAATGAATGTAGTCCTCTTAATTCTTGCTTCTAAAGCATACGCAAGCAGAAATTTCAATGTACAATGATGTTTTTAAAAAAAACAGTCAAAATGTGCTCCACTCGGGCTGAAAACGCTGTTGGGGACATTTCATTAATGTTGACTATAAATCAAAAACTAAGCATTTTTCAGCTGAAATAATGAATGTAGTCCTCTTAATTCTTGCTTCTACAGCATACGCAAGCAGAAATTTCAATGTACAATGATGTTTTTAAAAAAACGGTCAAAATGTGCTCCACTCGGGCTGAAAACGCTTGTTTGGAACATTTCATTAATATTGACTATAAATCATAAACTAAGCATTTTTCAGCTGAAATAATGAATGTAGTCCTCTTAATTCTTGCTTCTAAAGCATACGCAAGCAGAAATTTCAATGTACAATGATGTTTTCAAAAAAACAGTCAAAATGTGCTCCACTCGGGCTGAAAACGCTTGTTTGGGACATTACATTAATGTTGACTATAAATCATAAACTAAGCATTTTTCAGCTGAAATAATGAATGTAGTCCTCTTAATTCTTGCTTCTAAAGCATACGCAAACAGAAATTTCAATGTACAATGATGTTTTTAAAAAAACGGTCAAAATGTGCTCCACTCGGGCTGAAAACGCTTGTTTGGGACATTACATTAATGTTGACTATAAATCATAAACTAAGCATTTTTCAGCTGAAATAATGAATGTAGTCCTCTTAATTCTTGCTTCTAAAGCATACGCAAACAGAAATTTCAAAGTACAATGATGTTTTTAAAAAAACGGTCAAAATGTGCTCCACTCGGGCTGAAAGCGCTTGTTTGGGACATTACATTAATGTTGACTATAAATCAAAAACTAAGCATTTTTCAGCTGAAATAATGAATGTAGTCCTCTTAATTCTTGCTTCTAAAGCATACGCAAGCAGAAATTTCAATGTACAATGATGTTTTTAAAAAAAACAGTCAAAATGTGCTCCACTCGGGCTGAAAACGCTTGTTTGGGACATTACATTAATGTTGACTATAAATCATAAACTAAGCATTTTTCAGCTGAAATAATGAATGTAGTCCTCTTAATTCTTGCTTCTAAAGCATACGCAAGCAGAAATTTCAATGTACAATGATGTTTTTAAAAAAACAGTCAAAATGTGCTCCACTCGGGCTGAAAACGCTTGTTTGGGACATTACATTAATGTTGACTATAAATCATAAACTAAGCATTTTTCAGCTGAAATAATGAATGTAGTCCTCTTAATTCTTGCTTCTAAAGCATACGCAAACAGAAATTTCAATGTACAATGATGTTTTTAAAAAAACGGTCAAAATGTGCTCCACTCGGGCTGAAAACGCTTGTTTGGGACATTACATTAATGTTGACTATAAATCATAAACTAAGCATTTTTCAGCTGAAATAATGAATGTAGTCCTCTTAATTCTTGCTTCTAAAGCATACGCAAACAGAAATTTCAATGTACAATGATGTTTTTAAAAAAACGGTCAAAATGTGCTCCACTCGGGCTGAAAACGCTTGTTTGGGACATTACATTAATGTTGACTATAAATCATAAACTAAGCATTTTTCAGCTGAAATAATGAATGTAGTCCTCTTAATTCTTGCTTCTAAAGCATACGCAAACAGAAATTTCAATGTACAATGATGTTTTTAAAAAAACGGTCAAAATGTGCTCCACTCGGGCTGAAAACGCTTGTTTGGAACATTTCATTAATGTTGACTATAAATCATAAACTAAGCATTTTTCAGCTGAAATAATGAATGTAGTCCTCTTAATTCTTGCTTCTAAAGCATACGCAAGCAGAAATTTCAATGTACAATGATGTTTTTAAAAAAAACAGTCAAAATGTGCTCCACTCGGGCTGAAAACGCTGTTGGGGACATTTCATTAATGTTGACTATAAATCATAAACTAAGCATTTTTCAGCTGAAATAATGAATGTAGTCCTCTTAATTCTTGCTTCTAAAGCATACGCAAGCAGAAATTTCAATGTACAATGATGTTTTTAAAAAAACAGTCAAAATGTGCTCCACTCGGGCTGAAAACGCTTGTTTGGAACATTTCATTAATGTTGACTATAAATCATAAACTAAGCATTTTTCAGCTGAAATAATGAATGTAGTCCTCTTAATTCTTGCTTCTAAAGCATACGCAAACAGAAATTTCAATGTACAATGATGTTTTAAAAAAAACGGTCAAAATGTGCTCCACTCGGGCCGAAAACGCTTGTTTGGAACATTTAATTAATGTTGACTATAAATCATAAACTAAGCATTTTTCAGCTGAAATAATGAATGTAATGCTCTTAATTCTTGCTTCTAAAGCATACGCAAACAAAAATTTCAATGTACAATGATGTTTTTAAAAAAACGGTCAAAATGTGCTCCACTCGGGCTGAAAACGCTTGTTTGGAACATTTCATTAATGTTGACTATAAATCATAAACTAAGCATTTTTCAGCTGAAATAATGAATGTAGTCCTCTTAATTCTTGCTTCTTAAGCATACGCAAGCAGAAATTTCAATGTACAATGATGTTTTTAAAAAAAACTGTCAAAATGTGCTCCACTCGGGCTGAAAACGCTGTTGGGGACATTTCATTAATGTTGACTATAAATCATAAACTAAGCATTTTTCAGCTGAAATAATGAATGTAGTCCTCTTAATTCTTGCTTCTAAAGCATACGCAAGCAGAAATTTCAATGTACAATGATGTTTTTAAAAAAACAGTCAAAATGTGCTCCACTCGGGCTGAAAACGCTTGTTTGGGACATTACATTAATGTTGACTATAAATCATAAACTAAGCATTTTTCAGCTGAAATAATGAATGTAGTCCTCTTAATTCTTGCTTCTAAAGCATACGCAAGCAGAAATTTCAATGTACAATGATGTTTTTAAAAAAAACAGTCAAAATGCGCTCCACTCGGGCTGAAAACGCTGTTGGGGACATTTCATTAATGTTGACTACAAATCAAAAACTAAGCATTTTTCAGCTGAAATAATGAAAGTAGTCCTCTTAATTCTTGCTTCTAAAGCATACGCAAGCAGAAATTTCAATGTACAATGATGTTTTTAAAAAAAGGGTCAAAATGTGCTCCACTCGGGCTGAAAACGCTTGTTTGGAACATTTCATTAATGTTGACTATAAATCATAAACTAAGCATTTTTCAGCTGAAATAATGAATGTAGTCCTCTTAATTCTTGCTTCTAAAGCATACGCAAGCAGAAATTTCAATGTACAATGATGTTTTTAAAAAAACAGTCAAAATGTGCTCCACTCGGGCTGAAAACGCTTGTTTGGGACATGACATTAATGTTGACTATAAATCATAAACTAAGCATTTTTCAGCTGAAATAATGAATGTAGTCCTCTTAATTCTTGCTTCTAAAGCATACGCAAGCAGAAATTTCAATGTACAATGATGTTTTTAAAAAAACAGTCAAAATGTGCTCCACTCAGGCTGAAAACGCTTGTTTGGGACATTACATTAATGTTAACTATAAATCATAAACTAAGCATTTTTCAGCTGAAATAATGAATGTAGTCCTCTTAATTCTTGCTTCTAAAGCATACGCAAAAAGAAATTTCAATGTACAATGATGTTTTTTAAAAAACGGTCAAAATGTGCTCCACTCGGGCTGAAAACGCTTGTTCGGAACATTTCCTTAATGTTGACTATAAATCATAAACTAAGCATTTTTCAGCTGAAATAATGAATGTAGTCCTCTTAATTCTTGCTTCTAAAGCATACGCAAGCAGAAATTTCAATGTACAATGATGTTTTTAAAAAAAACAGTCAAAATGCGCTCCACTCGGGCTGAAAACGCTGTTGGGGACATTTCATTAATGTTGACTACAAATCAAAAACTAAGCATTTTTCAGCTGAAATAATGAAAGTAGTCCTCTTAATTCTTGCTTCTAAAGCATACGCAAGCAGAAATTTCAATGTACAATGATGTTTTTAAAAAAAACAGTCAAAATGTGCTCCACTCGGGCTGAAAACGCTGTTGGGGACATTTCATTAATGTTGACTACAAATCAAAAACTAAGCATTTTTCAGCTGAAATAATGAATGTAGTCCTCTTAATTCTTGCTTCTAAAGCATTCGCAAGCAGAAATTTCAATGTACAATGATGTTTTTAAAAAAACAGTCAAAATGTGCTCCACTCGGGCTGAAAACGCTGTTGGGGACATTTCATTAATGTTGACTATAAATCATAAACTAAGCATTTTTCAGCTGAAATAATGAATGTAGTCCTCTTAATTCTTGCTTCTAAAGCATACGCAAGCAGAAATTTCAATGTACAATGATGTTTTTAAAAAAACAGTCAAAATGTGCTCCACTCGGGCTGAAAACGCTTGTTTGGGACATTACATTAATGTTGACTATAAATCATAAACTAAGCATTTTTCAGCTGAAATAATGAATGTAGTCCTCTTAATTCTTGCTTCTAAAGCATACGCAAACAGAAATTTCAATGTACAATGATGTTTTTTAAAAAACGGTCAAAATGTGCTCCACTCGGGCTGAAAACGCTTGTTCGGAACATTTCCTTAATGTTGACTATAAATCATAAACTAAGCATTTTTCAGCTGAAATAATGAATGTAGTCCTCTTAATTCTTGCTTCTAAAGCATACGCAAGCAGAAATTTCAATGTACAATGATGTTTTTAAAAAAAACAGTCAAAATGCGCTCCACTCGGGCTGAAAACGCTGTTGGGGACATTTCATTAATGTTGACTACAAATCAAAAACTAAGCATTTTTCAGCTGAAATAATGAATGTAGTCCTCTTAATTCTTGCTTCTAAAGCATACGCAAGCAGAAATTTCAATGTACAATGATGTTTTTAAAAAAAGGGTCAAAATGTGCTCCACTCGGGCTGAAAACGCTTGTTTGGAACATTTCATTAATGTTGACTATAAATCATAAACTAAGCATTTTTCAGCTGAAATAATGAATGTAGTCCTCTTAATTCTTGCTTCTAAAGCATACGCAAGCAGAAATTTCAATGTACAATGATGTTTTTAAAAAAACAGTCAAAATGTGCTCCACTCGGGCTGAAAACGCTTGTTTGGGACATGACATTAATGTTGACTATAAATCATAAACTAAGCATTTTTCAGCTGAAATAATGAA
The DNA here is from genome assembly GCF_059441005.1 of Hippichthys cyanospilos. Classification (NCBI taxonomy): domain Eukaryota; kingdom Metazoa; phylum Chordata; class Actinopteri; order Syngnathiformes; family Syngnathidae; genus Hippichthys; species Hippichthys cyanospilos. Next base: position 280,652 of record NW_028283381.1, read on the forward strand.
TGTAGTCCTCTTAATTCTTGCTTCTAAAGCATACGCAAGCAGAAATTTCAATGTACAATGATGTTTTTAAAAAAAGGGTCAAAATGTGCTCCACTCGGGCTGAAAACGCTTGTTTGGAACATTTCATTAATGTTGACTATAAATCATAAACTAAGCATTTTTCAGCTGAAATAATGAATGTAGTCCTCTTAATTCTTGCTTCTAAAGCATACGCAAGCAGAAATTTCAATGTACAATGATGTTTTTAAAAAAGTAGTCAAAATGTGCTCCACTCGGGCTGAAAACGCTTGTTTGGGACATGACATTAATGTTGACTATAAATCATAAACTAAGCATTTTTCAGCTGAAATAATGAATGTAGTCCTCTTAATTCTTGCTTCTAAAGCATACGCAAAAAGAAATTTCAATGTACAATGATGTTTTTTAAAAAACGGTCAAAATGTGCTCCACTCGGGCTGAAAACGCTTGTTCGGAACATTTCCTTAATGTTGACTATAAATCATAAACTAAGCATTTTTCAGCTGAAATAATGAATGTAGTCCTCTTAATTCTTGCTTCTAAAGCATACGCAAGCAGAAATTTCAATGTACAATGATGTTTTTAAAAAAAACAGTCAAAATGCGCTCCACTCGGGCTGAAAACGCTGTTGGGGACATTTCATTAATGTTGACTACAAATCAAAAACTAAGCATTTTTCAGCTGAAATAATGAATGTAGTCCTCTTAATTCTTGCTTCTAAAGCATACGCAAGCAGAAATTTCAATGTACAATGATGTTTTTAAAAAAAGGGTCAAAATGTGCTCCACTCGGGCTGAAAACGCTTGTTTGGAACATTTCATTAATGTTGACTATAAATCATAAACTAAGCATTTTTCAGCTGAAATAATGAATGTAGTCCTCTTAATTCTTGCTTCTAAAGCATACGCAAGCAGAAATTTCAATGTACAATGATGTTTTTAAAAAAACAGTCAAAATGTGCTCCACTCGGGCTGAAAACGCTTGTTTGGGACATGACATTAATGTTGACTATAAATCATAAACTAAGCATTTTTCAGCTGAAATAATGAATGTAGTCCTCTTAATTCTTGCTTCTAAAGCATACGCAAAAAGAAATTTCAATGTACAATGATGTTTTTTAAAAAACGGTCAAAATGTGCTCCACTCGGGCTGAAAACGCTTGTTCGGAACATTTCCTTAATGTTGACTATAAATCATAAACTAAGCATTTTTCAGCTGAAATAATGAATGTAGTCCTCTTAATTCTTGCTTCTAAAGCATACGCAAGCAGAAATTTCAATGTACAATGATGTTTTTAAAAAAAACAGTCAAAATGCGCTCCACTCGGGCTGAAAACGCTGTTGGGGACATTTCATTAATGTTGACTACAAATCAAAAACTAAGCATTTTTCAGCTGAAATAATGAATGTAGTCCTCTTAATTCTTGCTTCTAAAGCATACGCAAGCAGAAATTTCAATGTACAATGATGTTTTTAAAAAAAGGGTCAAAATGTGCTCCACTCGGGCTGAAAACGCTTGTTTGGAACATTTCATTAATGTTGACTATAAATCATAAACTAAGCATTTTTCAGCTGAAATAATGAATGTAGTCCTCTTAATTCTTGCTTCTAAAGCATACGCAAGCAGAAATTTCAATGTACAATGATGTTTTTAAAAAAACAGTCAAAATGTGCTCCACTCGGGCTGAAAACGCTTGTTTGGGACATGACATTAATGTTGACTATAAATCATAAACTAAGCATTTTTCAGCTGAAATAATGAATGTAGTCCTCTTAATTCTTGCTTCTAAAGCATACGCAAGCAGAAATTTCAATGTACAATGATGTTTTTAAAAAAAGGGTCAAAATGTGCTCCACTCGGGCTGAAAACGCTTGTTTGGAACATTTCATTAATGTTGACTATAAATCATAAACTAAGCATTTTTCAGCTGAAATAATGAATGTAGTCCTCTTAATTCTTGCTTCTAAAGCATACGCAAGCAGAAATTTCAATGTACAATGATGTTTTTAAAAAAACAGTCAAAATGTGCTCCACTCGGGCTGAAAACGCTTGTTTGGGACATGACATTAATGTTGACTATAAATCATAAACTAAGCATTTTTCAGCTGAAATAATGAATGTAGTCCTCTTAATTCTTGCTTCTAAAGCATACGCAAGCAGAAATTTCAATGTACAATGATGTTTTTAAAAAAAGGGTCAAAATGTGCTCCACTCGGGCTGAAAACGCTTGTTTGGAACATTTCATTAATGTTGACTATAAATCATAAACTAAGCATTTTTCAGCTGAAATAATGAATGTAGTCCTCTTAATTCTTGCTTCTAAAGCATACGCAAGCAGAAATTTCAATGTACAATGATGTTTTTAAAAAAGCAGTCAAAATGTGCTCCACTCGGGCTGAAAACGCTTGTTTGGGACATGACATTAATGTTGACTATAAATCATAAACTAAGCATTTTTCAGCTGAAATAATGAATGTAGTCCTCTTAATTCTTGCTTCTAAAGCATACGCAAAAAGAAATTTCAATGTACAATGATGTTTTTTAAAAAACGGTCAAAATGTGCTCCACTCGGGCTGAAAACGCTTGTTCGGAACATTTCCTTAATGTTGACTATAAATCATAAACTAAGCATTTTTCAGCTGAAATAATGAATGTAGTCCTCTTAATTCTTGCTTCTAAAGCATACGCAAGCAGAAATTTCAATGTACAATGATGTTTTTAAAAAAAACAGTCAAAATGCGCTCCACTCGGGCTGAAAACGCTGTTGGGGACATTTCATTAATGTTGACTACAAATCAAAAACTAAGCATTTTTCAGCTGAAATAATGAATGTAGTCCTCTTAATTCTTGCTTCTAAAGCATACGCAAGCAGAAATTTCAATGTACAATGATGTTTTTAAAAAAAGGGTCAAAATGTGCTCCACTCGGGCTGAAAACGCTTGTTTGGAACATTTCATTAATGTTGACTATAAATCATAAACTAAGCATTTTTCAGCTGAAATAATGAATGTAGTCCTCTTAATTCTTGCTTCTAAAGCATACGCAAGCAGAAATTTCAATGTACAATGATGTTTTTAAAAAAACAGTCAAAATGTGCTCCACTCGGGCTGAAAACGCTTGTTTGGGACATGACATTAATGTTGACTATAAATCATAAACTAAGCATTTTTCAGCTGAAATAATGAATGTAGTCCTCTTAATTCTTGCTTCTAAAGCATACGCAAAAAGAAATTTCAATGTACAATGATGTTTTTTAAAAAACGGTCAAAATGTGCTCCACTCGAGCTGAAAACGCTTGTTCGGAACATTTCCTTAATGTTGACTATAAATCATAAACTAAGCATTTTTCAGCTGAAATAATGAATGTAGTCCTCTTAATTCTTGCTTCTAAAGCATACGCAAGCAGAAATTTCAATGTACAATGATGTTTTTAAAAAAAACAGTCAAAATGCGCTCCACTCGGGCTGAAAACGCTGTTGGGGACATTTCATTAATATTGACTACAAATCAAAAACTAAGCATTTTTCAGCTGAAATAATGAATGTAGTCCTCTTAATTCTTGCTTCTAAAGCATACGCAAGCAGAAATTTCAATGTACAATGATGTTTTTAAAAAAAGGGTCAAAATGTGCTCCACTCGGGCTGAAAACGCTTGTTTGGAACATTTCATTAATGTTGACTATAAATCATAAACTAAGCATTTTTCAGCTGAAATAATGAATGTAGTCCTCTTAATTCTTGCTTCTAAAGCATACGCAAGCAGAAATTTCAATGTACAATGATGTTTTTAAAAAAAGGGTCAAAATGTGCTCCACTCGGGCTGAAAACGCTTGTTTGGAACATTTCATTAATGTTGACTATAAATCATAAACTAAGCATTTTTCAGCTGAAATAATGAATGTAGTCCTCTTAATTCTTGCTTCTAAAGCATACGCAAGCAGAAATTTCAATGTACAATGATGTTTTTAAAAAAACAGTCAAAATGTGCTCCACTCGGGCTGAAAACGCTTGTTTGGGACATGACATTAATGTTGACTATAAATCATAAACTAAGCATTTTTCAGCTGAAATAATGAATGTAGTCCTCTTAATTCTTGCTTCTAAAGCATACGCAAGCAGAAATTTCAATGTACAATGATGTTTTTAAAAAAACAGTCAAAATGTGCTCCACTCGGGCTGAAAACGCTTGTTTGGGACATTACATTAATGTTGACTATAAATCATAAACTAAGCATTTTTCAGCTGAAATAATGAATGTAGTCCTCTTAATTCTTGCTTCTAAAGCATACGCAAGCAGAAATTTCAATGTACAATGATGTTTTTAAAAAAACGGTCAAAATGTGCTCCACTCGGGCTGAAAACGCTTGTTCGGAACATTTCCTTAATGTTGACTATAAATCATAAACTAAGCATTTTTCAGCTGAAATAATGAATGTAGTCCTCTTAATTCTTGCTTCTAAAGCATACGCAAGCAGAAATTTCAATGTACAATGATGTTTTTAAAAAAACAGTCAAAATGTGCTCCACTCGGGCTGAAAACGCTGTTGGGGACATTTCATTAATGTTGACTACAAATCATAAACTAAGCATTTTTCAGCTGAAATAATGAATGTAGTCCTCTTAATTCTTGCTTCTAAAGCATACGCAAGCAGAAATTTCAATGTACAATGATGTTTTTAAAAAAAGGGTCAAAATGTGCTCCACTCGGGCTGAAAACGCTTGTTTGGAACATTTCATTAATGTTGACTATAAATCATAAACTAAGCATTTTTCAGCTGAAATAATGAATGTAGTCCTCTTAATTCTTGCTTCTAAAGCATACGCAAGCAGAAATTTCAATGTACAATGATGTTTTCAAAAAAACAGTCAAAATGTGTTCCACTCGGGCTGAAAACGCTTGTTTGGGACATTACATAAATGTTGACTATAAATCATAAACTAAGCATTTTTCAGCTGAAATAATGAATGTAGTCCTCTTAATTCTTGCTTCTAAAGCATACGCAAGCAGAAATTTCAATGTACAATGATGTTTTCAAAAAAACAGTCAAAATGTGCTCCACTCGGGCTGAAAACGCTTGTTTGGGACATTACATTAATGTTGACTATAAATCATAAACTAAGCATTTTTCAGCTGAAATAATGAATGTAGTCCTCTTAATTCTTGCTTCTAAAGCATACGCAAACAGAAATTTCAATGTACAATGATGTTTTTAAAAAAACGGTCAAAATGTGCTCCACTCGGGCTGAAAACGCTTGTTTGGAACATTTCATTAATGTTGACTATAAATCATAAACTAAGCATTTTTCAGCTGAAATAATGAATGTAGTCCTCTTAATTCTTGCTTCTAAAGCATACGCAAGCAGAAATTTCAATGTACAATGATGTTTTTAAAAAAAACAGTCAAAATGTGCTCCACTCGGGCTGAAAACGCTGTTGGGGACATTTCATTAATGTTGACTATAAATCATAAACTAAGCATTTTTCAGCTGAAATAATGAATGTAGTCCTCTTAATTCTTGCTTCTAAAGCATACGCAAGCAGAAATTTCAATGTACAATGATGTTTTTAAAAAAAACAGTCAAAATGTGCTCCACTCGGGCTGAAAACGCTGTTGGGGACATTTCATTAATGTTGACTATAAATCATAAACTAAGCATTTTTCAGCTGAAATAATGAATGTAGTCCTCTTAATTCTTGCTTCTAAAGCATACGCAAGCAGAAATTTCAATGTACAATGATGTTTTTAAAAAAAACAGTCAAAATGTGCTCCACTCGGGCTGAAAACGCTGTTGGGGACATTTCATTAATGTTGACTATAAATCAAAAACTAAGCATTTTTCAGCTGAAATAATGAATGTAGTCCTCTTAATTCTTGCTTCTACAGCATACGCAAGCAGAAATTTCAATGTACAATGATGTTTTTAAAAAAACGGTCAAAATGTGCTCCACTCGGGCTGAAAACGCTTGTTTGGAACATTTCATTAATGTTGACTATAAATCATAAACTAAGCATTTTTCAGCTGAAATAATGAATGTAGTCCTCTTAATTCTTGCTTCTAAAGCATACGCAAGCAGAAATTTCAATGTACAATGATTTTTTCAAAAAAACAGTCAAAATGTGCTCCACTCGGGCTGAAAACGCTTGTTTGGGACATTACATTAATGTTGACTATAAATCATAAACTAAGCATTTTTCAGCTGAAATAATGAATGTAGTCCTCTTAATTCTTGCTTCTAAAGCATACGCAAACAGAAATTTCAATGTACAATGATGTTTTTAAAAAAACGGTCAAAATGTGCTCCACTCGGGCTGAAAACGCTTGTTTGGGACATTACATTAATGTTGACTATAAATCATAAACTAAGCATTTTTCAGCTGAAATAATGAATGTAGTCCTCTTAATTCTTGCTTCTAAAGCATACGCAAACAGAAATTTCAATGTACAATGATGTTTTTAAAAAAACGGTCAAAATGTGCTCCACTCGGGCTGAAAGCGCTTGTTTGGGACATTACATTAATGTTGACTATAAATCAAAAACTAAGCATTTTTCAGCTGAAATAATGAATGTAGTCCTCTTAATTCTTGCTTCTAAAGCATACGCAAGCAGAAATTTCAATGTACAATGATGTTTTTAAAAAAAACAGTCAAAATGTGCTCCACTCGGGCTGAAAACGCTTGTTTGGGACATTACATTAATGTTGACTATAAATCATAAACTAAGCATTTTTCAGCTGAAATAATGAATGTAGTCCTCTTAATTCTTGCTTCTAAAGCATACGCAAGCAGAAATTTCAATGTACAATGATGTTTTTAAAAAAACAGTCAAAATGTGCTCCACTCGGGCTGAAAACGCTTGTTTGGGACATGACATTAATGTTGACTATAAATCATAAACTAAGCATTTTTCAGCTGAAATAATGAATGTAGTCCTCTTAATTCTTGCTTCTAAAGCATACGCAAAAAGAAATTTCAATGTACAATGATGTTTTTTAAAAAACGGTCAAAATGTGCTCCACTCGGGCTGAAAACGCTTGTTCGGAACATTTCCTTAATGTTGACTATAAATCATAAACTAAGCATTTTTCAGCTGAAATAATGAATGTAGTCCTCTTAATTCTTGCTTCTAAAGCATACGCAAGCAGAAATTTCAATGTACAATGATGTTTTTAAAAAAAACAGTCAAAATGCGCTCCACTCGGGCTGAAAACGCTGTTGGGGACATTTCATTAATGTTGACTACAAATCAAAAACTAAGCATTTTTCAGCTGAAATAATGAATGTAGTCCTCTTAATTCTTGCTTCTAAAGCATACGCAAGCAGAAATTTCAATGTACAATGATGTTTTTAAAAAAAGGGTCAAAATGTGCTCCACTCGGGCTGAAAACGCTTGTTTGGAACATTTCATTAATGTTGACTATAAATCATAAACTAAGCATTTTTCAGCTGAAATAATGAATGTAGTCCTCTTAATTCTTGCTTCTAAAGCATACGCAAGCAGAAATTTCAATGTACAATGATGTTTTTAAAAAAACAGTCAAAATGTGCTCCACTCGGGCTGAAAACGCTTGTTTGGGACATGACATTAATGTTGACTATAAATCATAAACTAAGCATTTTTCAGCTGAAATAATGAATGTAGTCCTCTTAATTCTTGCTTCTAAAGCATACGCAAAAAGAAATTTCAATGTACAATGATGTTTTTTAAAAAACGGTCAAAATGTGCTCCACTCGGGCTGAAAACGCTTGTTCGGAACATTTCCTTAATGTTGACTATAAATCATAAACTAAGCATTTTTCAGCTGAAATAATGAATGTAGTCCTCTTAATTCTTGCTTCTAAAGCATACGCAAGCAGAAATTTCAATGTACAATGATGTTTTTAAAAAAAACAGTCAAAATGCGCTCCACTCGGGCTGAAAACGCTGTTGGGGACATTTCATTAATGTTGACTACAAATCAAAAACTAAGCATTTTTCAGCTGAAATAATGAATGTAGTCCTCTTAATTCTTGCTTCTAAAGCATACGCAAGCAGAAATTTCAATGTACAATGATGTTTTTAAAAAAAGGGTCAAAATGTGCTCCACTCGGGCTGAAAACGCTTGTTTGGAACATTTCATTAATGTTGACTATAAATCATAAACTAAGCATTTTTCAGCTGAAATAATGAATGTAGTCCTCTTAATTCTTGCTTCTAAAGCATACGCAAGCAGAAATTTCAATGTACAATGATGTTTTTAAAAAAACAGTCAAAATGTGCTCCACTCGGGCTGAAAACGCTTGTTTGGGACATGACATTAATGTTGACTATAAATCATAAACTAAGCATTTTTCAGCTGAAATAATGAATGTAGTCCTCTTAATTCTTGCTTCTAAAGCATACGCAAGCAGAAATTTCAATGTACAATGATGTTTTTAAAAAAAGGGTCAAAATGTGCTCCACTCGGGCTGAAAACGCTTGTTTGGAACATTTCATTAATGTTGACTATAAATCATAAACTAAGCATTTTTCAGCTGAAATAATGAATGTAGTCCTCTTAATTCTTGCTTCTAAAGCATACGCAAGCAGAAATTTCAATGTACAATGATGTTTTTAAAAAAACAGTCAAAATGTGCTCCACTCGGGCTGAAAACGCTTGTTTGGGACATGACATTAATGTTGACTATAAATCATAAACTAAGCATTTTTCAGCTGAAATAATGAATGTAGTCCTCTTAATTCTTGCTTCTAAAGCATACGCAAGCAGAAATTTCAATGTACAATGATGTTTTTAAAAAAAGGGTCAAAATGTGCTCCACTCGGGCTGAAAACGCTTGTTTGGAACATTTCATTAATGTTGACTATAAATCATAAACTAAGCATTTTTCAGCTGAAATAATGAATGTAGTCCTCTTAATTCTTGCTTCTAAAGCATACGCAAGCAGAAATTTCAATGTACAATGATGTTTTTAAAAAAGCAGTCAAAATGTGCTCCACTCGGGCTGAAAACGCTTGTTTGGGACATGACATTAATGTTGACTATAAATCATAAACTAAGCATTTTTCAGCTGAAATAATGAATGTAGTCCTCTTAATTCTTGCTTCTAAAGCATACGCAAAAAGAAATTTCAATGTACAATGATGTTTTTTAAAAAACGGTCAAAATGTGCTCCACTCGGGCTGAAAACGCTTGTTCGGAACATTTCCTTAATGTTGACTATAAATCATAAACTAAGCATTTTTCAGCTGAAATAATGAATGTAGTCCTCTTAATTCTTGCTTCTAAAGCATACGCAAGCAGAAATTTCAATGTACAATGATGTTTTTAAAAAAAACAGTCAAAATGCGCTCCACTCGGGCTGAAAACGCTGTTGGGGACATTTCATTAATGTTGACTACAAATCAAAAACTAAGCATTTTTCAGCTGAAATAATGAATGTAGTCCTCTTAATTCTTGCTTCTAAAGCATACGCAAGCAGAAATTTCAATGTACAATGATGTTTTTAAAAAAGGGGTCAAAATGTGCTCCACTCGGGCTGAAAACGCTTGTTTGGAACATTTCATTAATGTTGACTATAAATCATAAACTAAGCATTTTTCAGCTGAAATAATGAATGTAGTCCTCTTAATTCTTGCTTCTAAAGCATACGCAAGCAGAAATTTCAATGTACAATGATGTTTTTAAAAAAACAGTCAAAATGTGCTCCACTCGGGCTGAAAACGCTTGTTTGGGACATGACATTAATGTTGACTATAAATCATAAACTAAGCATTTTTCAGCTGAAATAATGAATGTAGTCCTCTTAATTCTTGCTTCTAAAGCATACGCAAAAAGAAATTTCAATGTACAATGATGTTTTTTAAAAAACGGTCAAAATGTGCTCCACTCGAGCTGAAAACGCTTGTTCGGAACATTTCCTTAATGTTGACTATAAATCATAAACTAAGCATTTTTCAGCTGAAATAATGAATGTAGTCCTCTTAATTCTTGCTTCTAAAGCATACGCAAGCAGAAATTTCAATGTACAATGATGTTTTTAAAAAAAACAGTCAAAATGCGCTCCACTCGGGCTGAAAACGCTGTTGGGGACATTTCATTAATATTGACTACAAATCAAAAACTAAGCATTTTTCAGCTGAAATAATGAATGTAGTCCTCTTAATTCTTGCTTCTAAAGCATACGCAAGCAGAAATTTCAATGTACAATGATGTTTTTAAAAAAAGGGTCAAAATGTGCTCCACTCGGGCTGAAAACGCTTGTTTGGAACATTTCATTAATGTTGACTATAAATCATAAACTAAGCATTTTTCAGCTGAAATAATGAATGTAGTCCTCTTAATTCTTGCTTCTAAAGCATACGCAAGCAGAAATTTCAATGTACAATGATGTTTTTAAAAAAAGGGTCAAAATGTGCTCCACTCGGGCTGAAAACGCTTGTTTGGAACATTTCATTAATGTTGACTATAAATCATAAACTAAGCATTTTTCAGCTGAAATAATGAATGTAGTCCTCTTAATTCTTGCTTCTAAAGCATACGCAAGCAGAAATTTCAATGTACAATGATGTTTTTAAAAAAACAGTCAAAATGTGCTCCACTCGGGCTGAAAACGCTTGTTTGGGACATGACATTAATGTTGACTATAAATCATAAACTAAGCATTTTTCAGCTGAAATAATGAATGTAGTCCTCTTAATTCTTGCTTCTAAAGCATACGCAAGCAGAAATTTCAATGTACAATGATGTTTTTAAAAAAACAGTCAAAATGTGCTCCACTCGGGCTGAAAACGCTTGTTTGGGACATTACATTAATGTTGACTATAAATCATAAACTAAGCATTTTTCAGCTGAAATAATGAATGTAGTCCTCTTAATTCTTGCTTCTAAAGCATACGCAAGCAGAAATTTCAATGTACAATGATGTTTTTAAAAAAACGGTCAAAATGTGCTCCACTCGGGCTGAAAACGCTTGTTCGGAACATTTCCTTAATGTTGACTATAAATCATAAACTAAGCATTTTTCAGCTGAAATAATGAATGTAGTCCTCTTAATTCTTGCTTCTAAAGCATACGCAAGCAGAAATTTCAATGTACAATGATGTTTTTAAAAAAACAGTCAAAATGTGCTCCACTCGGGCTGAAAACGCTGTTGGGGACATTTCATTAATGTTGACTACAAATCATAAACTAAGCATTTTTCAGCTGAAATAATGAATGTAGTCCTCTTAATTCTTGCTTCTAAAGCATACGCAAGCAGAAATTTCAATGTACAATGATGTTTTTAAAAAAAGGGTCAAAATGTGCTCCACTCGGGCTGAAAACGCTTGTTTGGAACATTTCATTAATGTTGACTATAAATCATAAACTAAGCATTTTTCAGCTGAAATAATGAATGTAGTCCTCTTAATTCTTGCTTCTAAAGCATACGCAAGCAGAAATTTCAATGTACAATGATGTTTTCAAAAAAACAGTCAAAATGTGTTCCACTCGGGCTGAAAACGCTTGTTTGGGACATTACATAAATGTTGACTATAAATCATAAACTAAGCATTTTTCAGCTGAAATAATGAATGTAGTCCTCTTAATTCTTGCTTCTAAAGCATACGCAAGCAGAAATTTCAATGTACAATGATGTTTTCAAAAAAACAGTCAAAATGTGCTCCACTCGGGCTGAAAACGCTTGTTTGGGACATTACATTAATGTTGACTATAAATCATAAACTAAGCATTTTTCAGCTGAAATAATGAATGTAGTCCTCTTAATTCTTGCTTCTAAAGCATACGCAAACAGAAATTTCAATGTACAATGATGTTTTTAAAAAAACGGTCAAAATGTGCTCCACTCGGGCTGAAAACGCTTGTTTGGAACATTTCATTAATGTTGACTATAAATCATAAACTAAGCATTTTTCAGCTGAAATAATGAATGTAGTCCTCTTAATTCTTGCTTCTAAAGCATACGCAAGCAGAAATTTCAATGTACAATGATGTTTTTAAAAAAAACAGTCAAAATGTGCTCCACTCGGGCTGAAAACGCTGTTGGGGACATTTCATTAATGTTGACTATAAATCATAAACTAAGCATTTTTCAGCTGAAATAATGAATGTAGTCCTCTTAATTCTTGCTTCTAAAGCATACGCAAGCAGAAATTTCAATGTACAATGATGTTTTTAAAAAAAACAGTCAAAATGTGCTCCACTCGGGCTGAAAACGCTGTTGGGGACATTTCATTAATGTTGACTATAAATCATAAACTAAGCATTTTTCAGCTGAAATAATGAATGTAGTCCTCTTAATTCTTGCTTCTAAAGCATACGCAAGCAGAAATTTCAATGTACAATGATGTTTTTAAAAAAAACAGTCAAAATGTGCTCCACTCGGGCTGAAAACGCTGTTGGGGACATTTCATTAATGTTGACTATAAATCAAAAACTAAGCATTTTTCAGCTGAAATAATGAATGTAGTCCTCTTAATTCTTGCTTCTACAGCATACGCAAGCAGAAATTTCAATGTACAATGATGTTTTTAAAAAAACGGTCAAAATGTGCTCCACTCGGGCTGAAAACGCTTGTTTGGAACATTTCATTAATGTTGACTATAAATCATAAACTAAGCATTTTTCAGCTGAAATAATGAATGTAGTCCTCTTAATTCTTGCTTCTAAAGCATACGCAAGCAGAAATTTCAATGTACAATGATTTTTTCAAAAAAACAGTCAAAATGTGCTCCACTCGGGCTGAAAACGCTTGTTTGGGACATTACATTAATGTTGACTATAAATCATAAACTAAGCATTTTTCAGCTGAAATAATGAATGTAGTCCTCTTAATTCTTGCTTCTAAAGCATACGCAAACAGAAATTTCAATGTACAATGATGTTTTTAAAAAAACGGTCAAAATGTGCTCCACTCGGGCTGAAAACGCTTGTTTGGGACATTACATTAATGTTGACTATAAATCATAAACTAAGCATTTTTCAGCTGAAATAATGAATGTAGTCCTCTTAATTCTTGCTTCTAAAGCATACGCAAACAGAAATTTCAATGTACAATGATGTTTTTAAAAAAACGGTCAAAATGTGCTCCACTCGGGCTGAAAGCGCTTGTTTGGGACATTACATTAATGTTGACTATAAATCAAAAACTAAGCATTTTTCAGCTGAAATAATGAATGTAGTCCTCTTAATTCTTGCTTCTAAAGCATACGCAAGCAGAAATTTCAATGTACAATGATGTTTTTAAAAAAAACAGTCAAAATGTGCTCCACTCGGGCTGAAAACGCTTGTTTGGGACATTACATTAATGTTGACTATAAATCATAAACTAAGCATTTTTCAGCTGAAATAATGAATGTAGTCCTCTTAATTCTTGCTTCTAAAGCATACGCAAGCAGAAATTTCAATGTACAATGATGTTTTTAAAAAAACAGTCAAAATGTGCTCCACTCGGGCTGAAAACGCTTGTTTGGGACATTACATTAATGTTGACTATAAATCATAAACTAAGCATTTTTCAGCTGAAATAATGAATGTAGTCCTCTTAATTCTTGCTTCTAAAGCATACGCAAACAGAAATTTCAATGTACAATGATGTTTTTAAAAAAACGGTCAAAATGTGCTCCACTCGGGCTGAAAACGCTTGTTTGGGACATTACATTAATGTTGACTATAAATCATAAACTAAGCATTTTTCAGCTGAAATAATGAATGTAGTCCTCTTAATTCTTGCTTCTAAAGCATACGCAAACAGAAATTTCAATGTACAATGATGTTTTTAAAAAAACGGTCAAAATGTGCTCCACTCGGGCTGAAAACGCTTGTTTGGGACATTACATTAATGTTGACTATAAATCATAAACTAAGCATTTTTCAGCTGAAATAATGAATGTAGTCCTCTTAATTCTTGCTTCTAAAGCATACGCAAACAGAAATTTCAATGTACAATGATGTTTTTAAAAAAACGGTCAAAATGTGCTCCACTCGGGCTGAAAACGCTTGTTTGGAACATTTCATTAATGTTGACTATAAATCATAAACTAAGCATTTTTCAGCTGAAATAATGAATGTAGTCCTCTTAATTCTTGCTTCTAAAGCATACGCAAGCAGAAATTTCAATGTACAATGATGTTTTTAAAAAAAACAGTCAAAATGTGCTCCACTCGGGCTGAAAACGCTGTTGGGGACATTTCATTAATGTTGACTATAAATCATAAACTAAGCATTTTTCAGCTGAAATAATGAATGTAGTCCTCTTAATTCTTGCTTCTAAAGCATACGCAAGCAGAAATTTCAATGTACAATGATGTTTTTAAAAAAACAGTCAAAATGTGCTCCACTCGGGCTGAAAACGCTTGTTTGGAACATTTCATTAATGTTGACTATAAATCATAAACTAAGCATTTTTCAGCTGAAATAATGAATGTAGTCCTCTTAATTCTTGCTTCTAAAGCATACGCAAACAGAAATTTCAATGTACAATGATGTTTTAAAAAAAACGGTCAAAATGTGCTCCACTCGGGCCGAAAACGCTTGTTTGGAACATTTCATTAATGTTGACTATAAATCATAAACTAAGCATTTTTCAGCTGAAATAATGAATGTAATGCTCTTAATTCTTGCTTCTAAAGCATACGCAAACAAAAATTTCAATGTACAATGATGTTTTTAAAAAAACAGTCAAAATGTGCTCCACTCGGGCTGAAAACGCTTGTTTGGGACATGACATTAATGTTGACTATAAATCATAAACTAAGCATTTTTCAGCTGAAATAATGAATGTAGTCCTCTTAATTCTTGCTTCTAAAGCATACGCAAACAGAAATTTCAATGTACAATGATGTTTTTAAAAAAACGGTCAAAATGTGCTCCACTCGGGCTGAAAACGCTTGTTTGGGACATTACATTAATGTTGACTATAAATCATAAACTAAGCATTTTTCAGCTGAAATAATGAATGTAGTCCTCTTAATTCTTGCTTCTAAAGCATACGCAAGCAGAAATTTCAATGTACAATGATGTTTTTAAAAAAAGGGTCAAAATGTGCTCCACTCGGGCTGAAAACGCTTGTTTGGAACATTTCATTAATGTTGACTATAAATCATAAACTAAGCATTTTTCAGCTGAAATAATGAATGTAGTCCTCTTAATTCTTGCTTCTAAAGCATACGCAAGCAGAAATTTCAATGTACAATGATGTTTTTAAAAAAACAGTCAAAATGTGCTCCACTCGGGCTGAAAACGCTTGTTTGGGACATGACATTAATGTTGACTATAAATCATAAACTAAGCATTTTTCAGCTGAAATAATGAATGTAGTCCTCTTAATTCTTGCTTCTAAAGCATACGCAAGCAGAAATTTCAATGTACAATGATGTTTTTAAAAAAACAGTCAAAATGTGCTCCACTCAGGCTGAAAACGCTTGTTTGGGACATTACATTAATGTTAACTATAAATCATAAACTAAGCATTTTTCAGCTGAAATAATGAATGTAGTCCTCTTAATTCTTGCTTCTAAAGCATACGCAAAAAGAAATTTCAATGTACAATGATGTTTTTTAAAAAACGGTCAAAATGTGCTCCACTCGGGCTGAAAACGCTTGTTCGGAACATTTCCTTAATGTTGACTATAAATCATAAACTAAGCATTTTTCAGCTGAAATAATGAATGTAGTCCTCTTAATTCTTGCTTCTAAAGCATACGCAAGCAGAAATTTCAATGTACAATGATGTTTTTAAAAAAAACAGTCAAAATGCGCTCCACTCGGGCTGAAAACGCTGTTGGGGACATTTCATTAATGTTGACTACAAATCAAAAACTAAGCATTTTTCAGCTGAAATAATGAAAGTAGTCCTCTTAATTCTTGCTTCTAAAGCATACGCAAGCAGAAATTTCAATGTACAATGATGTTTTTAAAAAAAACAGTCAAAATGTGCTCCACTCGGGCTGAAAACGCTGTTGGGGACATTTCATTAATGTTGACTACAAATCAAAAACTAAGCATTTTTCAGCTGAAATAATGAATGTAGTCCTCTTAATTCTTGCTTCTAAAGCATTCGCAAGCAGAAATTTCAATGTACAATGATGTTTTTAAAAAAACAGTCAAAATGTGCTCCACTCGGGCTGAAAACGCTGTTGGGGACATTTCATTAATGTTGACTATAAATCATAAACTAAGCATTTTTCAGCTGAAATAATGAATGTAGTCCTCTTAATTCTTGCTTCTAAAGCATACGCAAGCAGAAATTTCAATGTACAATGATGTTTTTAAAAAAACAGTCAAAATGTGCTCCACTCGGGCTGAAAACGCTTGTTTGGGACATTACATTAATGTTGACTATAAATCATAAACTAAGCATTTTTCAGCTGAAATAATGAATGTAGTCCTCTTAATTCTTGCTTCTAAAGCATACGCAAACAGAAATTTCAATGTACAATGATGTTTTTTAAAAAACGGTCAAAATGTGCTCCACTCGGGCTGAAAACGCTTGTTCGGAACATTTCCTTAATGTTGACTATAAATCATAAACTAAGCATTTTTCAGCTGAAATAATGAATGTAGTCCTCTTAATTCTTGCTTCTAAAGCATACGCAAGCAGAAATTTCAATGTACAATGATGTTTTTAAAAAAAACAGTCAAAATGCGCTCCACTCGGGCTGAAAACGCTGTTGGGGACATTTCATTAATGTTGACTACAAATCAAAAACTAAGCATTTTTCAGCTGAAATAATGAATGTAGTCCTCTTAATTCTTGCTTCTAAAGCATACGCAAGCAGAAATTTCAATGTACAATGATGTTTTTAAAAAAAGGGTCAAAATGTGCTCCACTCGGGCTGAAAACGCTTGTTTGGAACATTTCATTAATGTTGACTATAAATCATAAACTAAGCATTTTTCAGCTGAAATAATGAATGTAGTCCTCTTAATTCTTGCTTCTAAAGCATACGCAAGCAGAAATTTCAATGTACAATGATGTTTTTAAAAAAACAGTCAAAATGTGCTCCACTCGGGCTGAAAACGCTTGTTTGGGACATGACATTAATGTTGACTATAAATCATAAACTAAGCATTTTTCAGCTGAAATAATGAATGTAGTCCTCTTAATTCTTGCTTCTAAAGCATACGCAAGCAGAAATTTCAATGTACAATGATGTTTTTAAAAAAAGGGTCAAAATGTGCTCCACTCGGGCTGAAAACGCTTGTTTGGAACATTTCATTAATGTTGACTATAAATCATAAACTAAGCATTTTTCAGCTGAAATAATGAATGTAGTCCTCTTAATTCTTGCTTCTAAAGCATACGCAAGCAGAAATTTCAATGTACAATGATGTTTTTAAAAAAACAGTCAAAATGTGCTCCACTCGGGTTGAAAACGCTTGTTTGGGACATGACATTAATGTTGACTATAAATCATAAACTAAGCATTTTTCAGCTGAAATAATGAATGTAGTCCTCTTAATTCTTGCTTCTAAAGCATACGCAAGCAGAAATTTCAATGTACAATGATGTTTTTAAAAAAAGGGTCAAAATGTGCTCCACTCGGGCTGAAAACGCTTGTTTGGTACATGACATTAATGTTAACTATAAATCATAAACTAAGCATTTTTCAGCTGAAATAATGAATGTAGTCCTCTTAATTCTTGCTTCTAAAGCATACGCAAGCAGAAATTTCAATGTACAATGATGTTTTTAAAAAAACAGTCAAAATGTGCTCCACTCGGGCTGAAAACGCTTGTTTGGGACATGACATTAATGTTGACTATAAATCATAAACTAAGCATTTTTCAGCTGAAATAATGAATGTAGTCCTCTTAATTCTTGCTTCTAAAGCATACGCAAGCAGAAATTTCAATGTACAATGATGTTTTTAAAAAAACAGTCAAAATGTGCTCCACTCGGGCTGAAAACGCTTGTTTGGGACATTACATTAATGTTGACTATAAATCATAAACTAAGCATTTTTCAGCTGAAATAATGAATGTAGTCCTCTTAATTCTTGCTTCTAAAGCATACGCAAACAGAAATTTCAATGTACAATGATGTTTTTTAAAAAACGGTCAAAATGTGCTCCACTCGGGCTGAAAACGCTTGTTCGGAACATTTCCTTAATGTTGACTATAAATCATAAACTAAGCATTTTTCAGCTGAAATAATGAATGTAGTCCTCTTAATTCTTGCTTCTAAAGCATACGCAAGCAGAAATTTCAATGTACAATGATGTTTTTAAAAAAAACAGTCAAAATGCGCTCCACTCGGGCTGAAAACGCTGTTGGGGACATTTCATTAATGTTGACTACAAATCAAAAACTAAGCATTTTTCAGCTGAAATAATGAATGTAGTCCTCTTAATTCTTGCTTCTAAAGCATACGCAAGCAGAAATTTCAATGTACAATGATGTTTTTAAAAAAAGGGTCAAAATGTGCTCCACTCGGGCTGAAAACGCTTGTTTGGAACATTTCATTAATGTTGACTATAAATCATAAACTAAGCATTTTTCAGCTGAAATAATGAATGTAGTCCTCTTAATTCTTGCTTCTAAAGCATACGCAAACAGAAATTTCAATGTACAATGATGTTTTTAAAAAAACAGTCAAAATGTGCTCCACTCGGGCTGAAAACGCTTGTTTGGGACATGACATTAATGTTGACTATAAATCATAAACTAAGCATTTTTCAGCTGAAATAATGAATGTAGTCCTCTTAATTCTTGCTTCTAAAGCATACGCAAGCAGAAATTTCAATGTACAATGATGTTTTTAAAAAAACAGTCAAAATGTGCTCCACTCAGGCTGAAAACGCTGTTGGGGACATTTCATTAATGTTGACTATAAATCATAAACTAAGCATTTTTCAGCTGAAATAATGAATGTAGTCCTCTTAATTCTTGCTTCTAAAGCATACGCAAGCAGAAATTTCAATGTACAATGATGTTTTTAAAAAAACAGTCAAAATGTGCTCCACTCGGGCTGAAAACGCTTGTTTGGGACATTACATTAATGTTGACTATAAATCATAAACTAAGCATTTTTCAGCTGAAATAATGAATGTAGTCCTCTTAATTCTTGCTTCTACAGCATACGCAAGCAGAAATTTCAATGTACAATGATGTTTTTAAAAAAACGGTCAAAATGTGCTCCACTCGGGCTGAAAACGCTTGTTTGGAACATTTCATTAATGTTGACTATAAATCATAAACTAAGCATTTTTCAGCTGAAATAATGAATGTAGTCCTCTTAATTCTTGCTTCTAAAGCATACGCAAGCAGAAATTTCAATGTACAATGATGTTTTCAAAAAAACAGTCAAAATGTGTTCCACTCGGGCTGAAAACGCTTGTTTGGGACATTACATAAATGTTGACTATAAATCATAAACTAAGCATTTTTCAGCTGAAATAATGAATGTAGTCCTCTTAATTCTTGCTTCTAAAGCATAC
Source organism: Hippichthys cyanospilos (assembly GCF_059441005.1). Classification (NCBI taxonomy): domain Eukaryota; kingdom Metazoa; phylum Chordata; class Actinopteri; order Syngnathiformes; family Syngnathidae; genus Hippichthys; species Hippichthys cyanospilos. The sequence goes on from NW_028283381.1 coordinate 300,086, forward strand.
GCAAGCAGAAATTTCAATGTACAATGATGTTTTCAAAAAAACAGTCAAAATGTGCTCCACTCGGGCTGAAAACGCTTGTTTGGGACATTACATTAATGTTGACTATAAATCATAAACTAAGCATTTTTCAGCTGAAATAATGAATGTAGTCCTCTTAATTCTTGCTTCTAAAGCATACGCAAACAGAAATTTCAATGTACAATGATGTTTTTAAAAAAACGGTCAAAATGTGCTCCACTCGGGCTGAAAACGCTTGTTTGGAACATTTCATTAATGTTGACTATAAATCATAAACTAAGCATTTTTCAGCTGAAATAATGAATGTAGTCCTCTTAATTCTTGCTTCTAAAGCATACGCAAGCAGAAATTTCAATGTACAATGATGTTTTTAAAAAAAACAGTCAAAATGTGCTCCACTCGGGCTGAAAACGCTGTTGGGGACATTTCATTAATGTTGACTATAAATCATAAACTAAGCATTTTTCAGCTGAAATAATGAATGTAGTCCTCTTAATTCTTGCTTCTAAAGCATACGCAAGCAGAAATTTCAATGTACAATGATGTTTTTAAAAAAAACAGTCAAAATGTGCTCCACTCGGGCTGAAAACGCTGTTGGGGACATTTCATTAATGTTGACTATAAATCATAAACTAAGCATTTTTCAGCTGAAATAATGAATGTAGTCCTCTTAATTCTTGCTTCTAAAGCATACGCAAGCAGAAATTTCAATGTACAATGATGTTTTTAAAAAAAACAGTCAAAATGTGCTCCACTCGGGCTGAAAACGCTGTTGGGGACATTTCATTAATGTTGACTATAAATCAAAAACTAAGCATTTTTCAGCTGAAATAATGAATGTAGTCCTCTTAATTCTTGCTTCTACAGCATACGCAAGCAGAAATTTCAATGTACAATGATGTTTTTAAAAAAACGGTCAAAATGTGCTCCACTCGGGCTGAAAACGCTTGTTTGGAACATTTCATTAATGTTGACTATAAATCATAAACTAAGCATTTTTCAGCTGAAATAATGAATGTAGTCCTCTTAATTCTTGCTTCTAAAGCATACGCAAGCAGAAATTTCAATGTACAATGATGTTTTCAAAAAAACAGTCAAAATGTGCTCCACTCGGGCTGAAAACGCTTGTTTGGGACATTACATTAATGTTGACTATAAATCATAAACTAAGCATTTTTCAGCTGAAATAATGAATGTAGTCCTCTTAATTCTTGCTTCTAAAGCATACGCAAACAGAAATTTCAATGTACAATGATGTTTTTAAAAAAACGGTCAAAATGTGCTCCACTCGGGCTGAAAACGCTTGTTTGGGACATTACATTAATGTTGACTATAAATCATAAACTAAGCATTTTTCAGCTGAAATAATGAATGTAGTCCTCTTAATTCTTGCTTCTAAAGCATACGCAAACAGAAATTTCAAAGTACAATGATGTTTTTAAAAAAACGGTCAAAATGTGCTCCACTCGGGCTGAAAGCGCTTGTTTGGGACATTACATTAATGTTGACTATAAATCAAAAACTAAGCATTTTTCAGCTGAAATAATGAATGTAGTCCTCTTAATTCTTGCTTCTAAAGCATACGCAAGCAGAAATTTCAATGTACAATGATGTTTTTAAAAAAAACAGTCAAAATGTGCTCCACTCGGGCTGAAAACGCTTGTTTGGGACATTACATTAATGTTGACTATAAATCATAAACTAAGCATTTTTCAGCTGAAATAATGAATGTAGTCCTCTTAATTCTTGCTTCTAAAGCATACGCAAGCAGAAATTTCAATGTACAATGATGTTTTTAAAAAAACAGTCAAAATGTGCTCCACTCGGGCTGAAAACGCTTGTTTGGGACATTACATTAATGTTGACTATAAATCATAAACTAAGCATTTTTCAGCTGAAATAATGAATGTAGTCCTCTTAATTCTTGCTTCTAAAGCATACGCAAACAGAAATTTCAATGTACAATGATGTTTTTAAAAAAACGGTCAAAATGTGCTCCACTCGGGCTGAAAACGCTTGTTTGGGACATTACATTAATGTTGACTATAAATCATAAACTAAGCATTTTTCAGCTGAAATAATGAATGTAGTCCTCTTAATTCTTGCTTCTAAAGCATACGCAAACAGAAATTTCAATGTACAATGATGTTTTTAAAAAAACGGTCAAAATGTGCTCCACTCGGGCTGAAAACGCTTGTTTGGGACATTACATTAATGTTGACTATAAATCATAAACTAAGCATTTTTCAGCTGAAATAATGAATGTAGTCCTCTTAATTCTTGCTTCTAAAGCATACGCAAACAGAAATTTCAATGTACAATGATGTTTTTAAAAAAACGGTCAAAATGTGCTCCACTCGGGCTGAAAACGCTTGTTTGGAACATTTCATTAATGTTGACTATAAATCATAAACTAAGCATTTTTCAGCTGAAATAATGAATGTAGTCCTCTTAATTCTTGCTTCTAAAGCATACGCAAGCAGAAATTTCAATGTACAATGATGTTTTTAAAAAAAACAGTCAAAATGTGCTCCACTCGGGCTGAAAACGCTGTTGGGGACATTTCATTAATGTTGACTATAAATCATAAACTAAGCATTTTTCAGCTGAAATAATGAATGTAGTCCTCTTAATTCTTGCTTCTAAAGCATACGCAAGCAGAAATTTCAATGTACAATGATGATTTTAAAAAAACAGTCAAAATGTGCTCCACTCGGGCTGAAAACGCTTGTTTGGAACATTTCATTAATGTTGACTATAAATCATAAACTAAGCATTTTTCAGCTGAAATAATGAATGTAGTCCTCTTAATTCTTGCTTCTAAAGCATACGCAAACAGAAATTTCAATGTACAATGATGTTTTAAAAAAAACGGTCAAATGTGCTCCACTCGGGCCGAAAACGCTTGTTTGGAACATTTCATTAATGTTGACTATAAATCATAAACTAAGCATTTTTCAGCTGAAATAATGAATGTAATGCTCTTAATTCTTGCTTCTAAAGCATACGCAAACAAAAATTTCAATGTACAATGATGTTTTTAAAAAAACGGTCAAAATGTGCTCCACTCGGGCTGAAAACGCTTGTTTGGAACATTTCATTAATGTTGACTATAAATCATAAACTAAGCATTTTTCAGCTGAAATAATGAATGTAGTCCTCTTAATTCTTGCTTCTTAAGCATACGCAAGCAGAAATTTCAATGTACAATGATGTTTTTAAAAAAAACTGTCAAAATGTGCTCCACTCGGGCTGAAAACGCTGTTGGGGACATTTCATTAATGTTGACTATAAATCATAAACTAAGCATTTTTCAGCTGAAATAATGAATGTAGTCCTCTTAATTCTTGCTTCTAAAGCATACGCAAGCAGAAATTTCAATGTACAATGATGTTTTTAAAAAAACAGTCAAAATGTGCTCCACTCGGGCTGAAAACGCTTGTTTGGGACATTACATTAATGTTGACTATAAATCATAAACTAAGCATTTTTCAGCTGAAATAATGAATGTAGTCCTCTTAATTCTTGCTTCTAAAGCATACGCAAACAGAAATTTCAATGTACAATGATGTTTTTTAAAAAACGGTCAAAATGTGCTCCACTCGGGCTGAAAACGCTTGTTCGGAACATTTCCTTAATGTTGACTATAAATCATAAACTAAGCATTTTTCAGCTGAAATAATGAATGTAGTCCTCTTAATTCTTGCTTCTAAAGCATACGCAAGCAGAAATTTCAATGTACAATGATGTTTTTAAAAAAAACAGTCAAAATGCGCTCCACTCGGGCTGAAAACGCTGTTGGGGACATTTCATTAATGTTGACTACAAATCAAAAACTAAGCATTTTTCAGCTGAAATAATGAAAGTAGTCCTCTTAATTCTTGCTTCTAAAGCATACGCAAGCAGAAATTTCAATGTACAATGATGTTTTTAAAAAAAGGGTCAAAATGTGCTCCACTCGGGCTGAAAACGCTTGTTTGGAACATTTCATTAATGTTGACTATAAATCATAAACTAAGCATTTTTCAGCTGAAATAATGAATGTAGTCCTCTTAATTCTTGCTTCTAAAGCATACGCAAGCAGAAATTTCAATGTACAATGATGTTTTTAAAAAAACAGTCAAAATGTGCTCCACTCGGGCTGAAAACGCTTGTTTGGGACATGACATTAATGTTGACTATAAATCATAAACTAAGCATTTTTCAGCTGAAATAATGAATGTAGTCCTCTTAATTCTTGCTTCTAAAGCATACGCAAGCAGAAATTTCAATGTACAATGATGTTTTTAAAAAAACAGTCAAAATGTGCTCCACTCAGGCTGAAAACGCTTGTTTGGGACATTACATTAATGTTAACTATAAATCATAAACTAAGCATTTTTCAGCTGAAATAATGAATGTAGTCCTCTTAATTCTTGCTTCTAAAGCATACGCAAAAAGAAATTTCAATGTACAATGATGTTTTTTAAAAAACGGTCAAAATGTGCTCCACTCGGGCTGAAAACGCTTGTTCGGAACATTTCCTTAATGTTGACTATAAATCATAAACTAAGCATTTTTCAGCTGAAATAATGAATGTAGTCCTCTTAATTCTTGCTTCTAAAGCATACGCAAGCAGAAATTTCAATGTACAATGATGTTTTTAAAAAAAACAGTCAAAATGCGCTCCACTCGGGCTGAAAACGCTGTTGGGGACATTTCATTAATGTTGACTACAAATCAAAAACTAAGCATTTTTCAGCTGAAATAATGAAAGTAGTCCTCTTAATTCTTGCTTCTAAAGCATACGCAAGCAGAAATTTCAATGTACAATGATGTTTTTAAAAAAAACAGTCAAAATGTGCTCCACTCGGGCTGAAAACGCTGTTGGGGACATTTCATTAATGTTGACTACAAATCAAAAACTAAGCATTTTTCAGCTGAAATAATGAATGTAGTCCTCTTAATTCTTGCTTCTAAAGCATTCGCAAGCAGAAATTTCAATGTACAATGATGTTTTTAAAAAAACAGTCAAAATGTGCTCCACTCGGGCTGAAAACGCTGTTGGGGACATTTCATTAATGTTGACTATAAATCATAAACTAAGCATTTTTCAGCTGAAATAATGAATGTAGTCCTCTTAATTCTTGCTTCTAAAGCATACGCAAGCAGAAATTTCAATGTACAATGATGTTTTTAAAAAAACAGTCAAAATGTGCTCCACTCGGGCTGAAAACGCTTGTTTGGGACATTACATTAATGTTGACTATAAATCATAAACTAAGCATTTTTCAGCTGAAATAATGAATGTAGTCCTCTTAATTCTTGCTTCTAAAGCATACGCAAACAGAAATTTCAATGTACAATGATGTTTTTTAAAAAACGGTCAAAATGTGCTCCACTCGGGCTGAAAACGCTTGTTCGGAACATTTCCTTAATGTTGACTATAAATCATAAACTAAGCATTTTTCAGCTGAAATAATGAATGTAGTCCTCTTAATTCTTGCTTCTAAAGCATACGCAAGCAGAAATTTCAATGTACAATGATGTTTTTAAAAAAAACAGTCAAAATGCGCTCCACTCGGGCTGAAAACGCTGTTGGGGACATTTCATTAATGTTGACTACAAATCAAAAACTAAGCATTTTTCAGCTGAAATAATGAATGTAGTCCTCTTAATTCTTGCTTCTAAAGCATACGCAAGCAGAAATTTCAATGTACAATGATGTTTTTAAAAAAAGGGTCAAAATGTGCTCCACTCGGGCTGAAAACGCTTGTTTGGAACATTTCATTAATGTTGACTATAAATCATAAACTAAGCATTTTTCAGCTGAAATAATGAATGTAGTCCTCTTAATTCTTGCTTCTAAAGCATACGCAAGCAGAAATTTCAATGTACAATGATGTTTTTAAAAAAACAGTCAAAATGTGCTCCACTCGGGCTGAAAACGCTTGTTTGGGACATGACATTAATGTTGACTATAAATCATAAACTAAGCATTTTTCAGCTGAAATAATGAATGTAGTCCTCTTAATTCTTGCTTCTAAAGCATACGCAAGCAGAAATTTCAATGTACAATGATGTTTTTAAAAAAAGGGTCAAAATGTGCTCCACTCGGGCTGAAAACGCTTGTTTGGAACATTTCATTAATGTTGACTATAAATCATAAACTAAGCATTTTTCAGCTGAAATAATGAATGTAGTCCTCTTAATTCTTGCTTCTAAAGCATACGCAAGCAGAAATTTCAATGTACAATGATGTTTTTAAAAAAGCAGTCAAAATGTGCTCCACTCGGGCTGAAAACGCTTGTTTGGGACATGACATTAATGTTGACTATAAATCATAAACTAAGCATTTTTCAGCTGAAATAATGAATGTAGTCCTCTTAATTCTTGCTTCTAAAGCATACGCAAAAAGAAATTTCAATGTACAATGATGTTTTTTAAAAAACGGTCAAAATGTGCTCCACTCGGGCTGAAAACGCTTGTTCGGAACATTTCCTTAATGTTGACTATAAATCATAAACTAAGCATTTTTCAGCTGAAATAATGAATGTAGTCCTCTTAATTCTTGCTTCTAAAGCATACGCAAGCAGAAATTTCAATGTACAATGATGTTTTTAAAAAAAACAGTCAAAATGCGCTCCACTCGGGCTGAAAACGCTGTTGGGGACATTTCATTAATGTTGACTACAAATCAAAAACTAAGCATTTTTCAGCTGAAATAATGAATGTAGTCCTCTTAATTCTTGCTTCTAAAGCATACGCAAGCAGAAATTTCAATGTACAATGATGTTTTTAAAAAAAGGGTCAAAATGTGCTCCACTCGGGCTGAAAACGCTTGTTTGGAACATTTCATTAATGTTGACTATAAATCATAAACTAAGCATTTTTCAGCTGAAATAATGAATGTAGTCCTCTTAATTCTTGCTTCTAAAGCATACGCAAGCAGAAATTTCAATGTACAATGATGTTTTTAAAAAAACAGTCAAAATGTGCTCCACTCGGGCTGAAAACGCTTGTTTGGGACATGACATTAATGTTGACTATAAATCATAAACTAAGCATTTTTCAGCTGAAATAATGAATGTAGTCCTCTTAATTCTTGCTTCTAAAGCATACGCAAAAAGAAATTTCAATGTACAATGATGTTTTTTAAAAAACGGTCAAAATGTGCTCCACTCGAGCTGAAAACGCTTGTTCGGAACATTTCCTTAATGTTGACTATAAATCATAAACTAAGCATTTTTCAGCTGAAATAATGAATGTAGTCCTCTTAATTCTTGCTTCTAAAGCATACGCAAGCAGAAATTTCAATGTACAATGATGTTTTTAAAAAAAACAGTCAAAATGCGCTCCACTCGGGCTGAAAACGCTGTTGGGGACATTTCATTAATGTTGACTACAAATCAAAAACTAAGCATTTTTCAGCTGAAATAATGAATGTAGTCCTCTTAATTCTTGCTTCTAAAGCATACGCAAGCAGAAATTTCAATGTACAATGATGTTTTTAAAAAAAGGGTCAAAATGTGCTCCACTCGGGCTGAAAACGCTTGTTTGGAACATTTCATTAATGTTGACTATAAATCATAAACTAAGCATTTTTCAGCTGAAATAATGAATGTAGTCCTCTTAATTCTTGCTTCTAAAGCATACGCAAGCAGAAATTTCAATGTACAATGATGTTTTTAAAAAAAGGGTCAAAATGTGCTCCACTCGGGCTGAAAACGCTTGTTTGGAACATTTCATTAATGTTGACTATAAATCATAAACTAAGCATTTTTCAGCTGAAATAATGAATGTAGTCCTCTTAATTCTTGCTTCTAAAGCATACGCAAGCAGAAATTTCAATGTACAATGATGTTTTTAAAAAAACAGTCAAAATGTGCTCCACTCGGGCTGAAAACGCTTGTTTGGGACATGACATTAATGTTGACTATAAATCATAAACTAAGCATTTTTCAGCTGAAATAATGAATGTAGTCCTCTTAATTCTTGCTTCTAAAGCATACGCAAGCAGAAATTTCAATGTACAATGATGTTTTTAAAAAAACAGTCAAAATGTGCTCCACTCGGGCTGAAAACGCTTGTTTGGGACATTACATTAATGTTGACTATAAATCATAAACTAAGCATTTTTCAGCTGAAATAATGAATGTAGTCCTCTTAATTCTTGCTTCTAAAGCATACGCAAGCAGAAATTTCAATGTACAATGATGTTTTTAAAAAAACGGTCAAAATGTGCTCCACTCGGGCTGAAAACGCTTGTTCGGAACATTTCCTTAATGTTGACTATAAATCATAAACTAAGCATTTTTCAGCTGAAATAATGAATGTAGTCCTCTTAATTCTTGCTTCTAAAGCATACGCAAGCAGAAATTTCAATGTACAATGATGTTTTTAAAAAAACAGTCAAAATGTGCTCCACTCGGGCTGAAAACGCTGTTGGGGACATTTCATTAATGTTGACTACAAATCATAAACTAAGCATTTTTCAGCTGAAATAATGAATGTAGTCCTCTTAATTCTTGCTTCTAAAGCATACGCAAGCAGAAATTTCAATGTACAATGATGTTTTTAAAAAAAGGGTCAAAATGTGCTCCACTCGGGCTGAAAACGCTTGTTTGGAACATTTCATTAATGTTGACTATAAATCATAAACTAAGCATTTTTCAGCTGAAATAATGAATGTAGTCCTCTTAATTCTTGCTTCTAAAGCATACGCAAGCAGAAATTTCAATGTACAATGATGTTTTTAAAAAAACAGTCAAAATGTGCTCCACTCGGGCTGAAAACGCTTGTTTGGGACATGACATTAATGTTGACTATAAATCATAAACTAAGCATTTTTCAGCTGAAATAATGAATGTAGTCCTCTTAATTCTTGCTTCTAAAGCATACGCAAGCAGAAATTTCAATGTACAATGATGTTTTTAAAAAAACAGTCAAAATGTGCTCCACTCGGACTGAAAACGCTTGTTTGGGACATTACATTAATGTTGACTATAAATCATAAACTAAGCATTTTTCAGCTGAAATAATGAATGTAGTCCTCTTAATTCTTGCTTCTAAAGCATACGCAAGCAGAAATTTCAATGTACAATGATGTTTTTTAAAAAACGGTCAAAATGTGCTCCACTCGGGCTGAAAACGCTTGTTTGGAACATTTCATTAATGTTGACTATAAATCATAAACTAAGCATTTTTCAGCTGAAATAATGAATGTAGTCCTCTTAATTCTTGCTTCTAAAGCATACGCAAGCAGAAATTTCAATGTACAATGATGTTTTTAAAAAAACAGTCAAAATGTGCTCCACTCGGGCAGAAAACGCTTGTTTGGGACATTACATTAATGTTGACTATAAATCATAAACTAAGCATTTTTCAGCTGAAATAATGAATGTAGTCCTCTTAATTCTTGCTTCTAAAGCAGACGCAAGCAGAAATTTCAATGTACAATGATGTTTTTAAAAAAACGGTCAAAATGTGCTCCACTCGGGCTGAAAACGCTTGTTTGGAACATTTCATTAATGTTGACTATAAATCATAAACTAAGCATTTTTCAGCTGAAATAATGAATGTAGTCCTCTTAATTCTTGCTTCTAAAGCATACGCAAACAGAAATTTCAATGTACAATGATGTTTTTAAAAAAACGGTCAAAATGTGCTCCACTCGGGCTGAAAGCGCTTGTTTGGGACATTACATTAATGTTGACTATAAATCATAAACTAAGCATTTTTCAGCTGAAATAATGAATGTAGTCCTCTTAATTCTTGCTTCTAAAGCATACGCAAGCAGAAATTTCAATGTACAATGATGTTTTTAAAAAAAACAGTCAAAATGTGCTCCACTCGGGCTGAAAACGCTGTTGGGGACATTTCATTAATGTTGACTATAAATCATAAACTAAGCATTTTTCAGCTGAAATAATGAATGTAGTCCTCTTAATTCTTGCTTCTAAAGCATACGCAAGCAGAAATTTCAATGTACAATGATGTTTTTAAAAAAAACAGTCAAAATGTGCTCCACTCGGGCTGAAAACGCTGTTGGGGACATTTCATTAATGTTGACTATAAATCATAAACTAAGCATTTTTCAGCTGAAATAATGAATGTAGTCCTCTTAATTCTTGCTTCTAAAGCATACGCAAGCAGAAATTTCAATGTACAATGATGTTTTTAAAAAAAACAGTCAAAATGTGCTCCACTCGGGCTGAAAACGCTGTTGGGGACATTTCATTAATGTTGACTATAAATCAAAAACTAAGCATTTTTCAGCTGAAATAATGAATGTAGTCCTCTTAATTCTTGCTTCTACAGCATACGCAAGCAGAAATTTCAATGTACAATGATGTTTTTAAAAAAACGGTCAAAATGTGCTCCACTCGGGCTGAAAACGCTTGTTTGGAACATTTCATTAATGTTGACTATAAATCATAAACTAAGCATTTTTCAGCTGAAATAATGAATGTAGTCCTCTTAATTCTTGCTTCTAAAGCATACGCAAGCAGAAATTTCAATGTACAATGATGTTTTCAAAAAAACAGTCAAAATGTGCTCCACTCGGGCTGAAAACGCTTGTTTGGGACATTACATTAATGTTGACTATAAATCATAAACTAAGCATTTTTCAGCTGAAATAATGAATGTAGTCCTCTTAATTCTTGCTTCTAAAGCATACGCAAACAGAAATTTCAATGTACAATGATGTTTTTAAAAAAACGGTCAAAATGTGCTCCACTCGGGCTGAAAACGCTTGTTTGGGACATTACATTAATGTTGACTATAAATCATAAACTAAGCATTTTTCAGCTGAAATAATGAATGTAGTCCTCTTAATTCTTGCTTCTAAAGCATACGCAAACAGAAATTTCAATGTACAATGATGTTTTTAAAAAAACGGTCAAAATGTGCTCCACTCGGGCTGAAAGCGCTTGTTTGGGACATTACATTAATGTTGACTATAAATCATAAACTAAGCATTTTTCAGCTGAAATAATGAATGTAGTCCTCTTAATTCTTGCTTCTAAAGCATACGCAAACAGAAATTTCAATGTACAATGATGTTTTTAAAAAAACGGTCAAAATGTGCTCCACTCGGGCTGAAAACGCTTGTTTGGAACATTTCATTAATGTTGACTATAAATCATAAACTAAGCATTTTTCAGCTGAAATAATGAATGTAGTCCTCTTAATTCTTGCTTCTAAAGCATACGCAAGCAGAAATTTCAATGTACAATGATGTTTTTAAAAAAAACAGTAAAAATGTGCTCCACTCGGGCTGAAAACGCTGTTGGGGACATTTCATTAATGTTGACTATAAATCAAAAACTAAGCATTTTTCAGCTGAAATAATGAATGTAGTCCTCTTAATTCTTGCTTCTAAAGCATACGCAAGCAGAAATGTCAATGTACAATGATGTTTTTAAAAAAAACAGTCAAAATGTGCTCCACTCAGGCTGAAAACGCTGTTGGGGACATTTCATTAATGTTGACTATAAATCATAAACTAAGCATTTTTCAGCTGAAATAATGAATGTAGTCCTCTTAATTCTTGCTTCTAAAGCATACGCAAGCAGAAATTTCAATGTACAATGATGTTTTTAAAAAAACAGTCAAAATGTGCTCCACTCGGGCTGAAAACGCTTGTTTGGGACATTACATTAATGTTGACTATAAATCATAAACTAAGCATTTTTCAGCTGAAATAATGAATGTAGTCCTCTTAATTCTTGCTTCTAAAGCATACGCAAACAGAAATTTCAATGTACAATGATGTTTTTAAAAAAACAGTCAAAATGTGCTCCACTCGGGCTGAAAACGCTTGTTTGGGACATGACATTAATGTTGACTATAAATCATAAACTAAGCATTTTTCAGCTGAAATAATGAATGTAGTCCTCTTAATTCTTGCTTCTAAAGCATACGCAAGCAGAAATTTCAATGTACAATGATGTTTTTAAAAAAACAGTCAAAATGTGCTCCACTCAGGCTGAAAACGCTGTTGGGGACATTTCATTAATGTTGACTATAAATCATAAACTAAGCATTTTTCAGCTGAAATAATGAATGTAGTCCTCTTAATTCTTGCTTCTAAAGCATACGCAAGCAGAAATTTCAATGTACAATGATGTTTTTAAAAAAACAGTCAAAATGTGCTCCACTCGGGCTGAAAACGCTTGTTTGGGACATTACATTAATGTTGACTATAAATCATAAACTAAGCATTTTTCAGCTGAAATAATGAATGTAGTCCTCTTAATTCTTGCTTCTACAGCATACGCAAGCAGAAATTTCAATGTACAATGATGTTTTTAAAAAAACGGTCAAAATGTGCTCCACTCGGGCTGAAAACGCTTGTTTGGAACATTTCATTAATGTTGACTATAAATCATAAACTAAGCATTTTTCAGCTGAAATAATGAATGTAGTCCTCTTAATTCTTGCTTCTAAAGCATACGCAAGCAGAAATTTCAATGTACAATGATGTTTTCAAAAAAACAGTCAAAATGTGTTCCACTCGGGCTGAAAACGCTTGTTTGGGACATTACATAAATGTTGACTATAAATCATAAACTAAGCATTTTTCAGCTGAAATAATGAATGTAGTCCTCTTAATTCTTGCTTCTAAAGCATACGCAAGCAGAAATTTCAATGTACAATGATGTTTTCAAAAAAACAGTCAAAATGTGCTCCACTCGGGCTGAAAACGCTTGTTTGGGACATTACATTAATGTTGACTATAAATCATAAACTAAGCATTTTTCAGCTGAAATAATGAATGTAGTCCTCTTAATTCTTGCTTCTAAAGCATACGCAAACAGAAATTTCAATGTACAATGATGTTTTTAAAAAAACGGTCAAAATGTGCTCCACTCGGGCTGAAAACGCTTGTTTGGAACATTTCATTAATGTTGACTATAAATCATAAACTAAGCATTTTTCAGCTGAAATAATGAATGTAGTCCTCTTAATTCTTGCTTCTAAAGCATACGCAAGCAGAAATTTCAATGTACAATGATGTTTTTAAAAAAAACAGTCAAAATGTGCTCCACTCGGGCTGAAAACGCTGTTGGGGACATTTCATTAATGTTGACTATAAATCATAAACTAAGCATTTTTCAGCTGAAATAATGAATGTAGTCCTCTTAATTCTTGCTTCTAAAGCATACGCAAGCAGAAATTTCAATGTACAATGATGTTTTTAAAAAAAACAGTCAAAATGTGCTCCACTCGGGCTGAAAACGCTGTTGGGGACATTTCATTAATGTTGACTATAAATCATAAACTAAGCATTTTTCAGCTGAAATAATGAATGTAGTCCTCTTAATTCTTGCTTCTAAAGCATACGCAAGCAGAAATTTCAATGTACAATGATGTTTTTAAAAAAAACAGTCAAAATGTGCTCCACTCGGGCTGAAAACGCTGTTGGGGACATTTCATTAATGTTGACTATAAATCAAAAACTAAGCATTTTTCAGCTGAAATAATGAATGTAGTCCTCTTAATTCTTGCTTCTACAGCATACGCAAGCAGAAATTTCAATGTACAATGATGTTTTTAAAAAAACGGTCAAAATGTGCTCCACTCGGGCTGAAAACGCTTGTTTGGAACATTTCATTAATGTTGACTATAAATCATAAACTAAGCATTTTTCAGCTGAAATAATGAATGTAGTCCTCTTAATTCTTGCTTCTAAAGCATACGCAAGCAGAAATTTCAATGTACAATGATGTTTTCAAAAAAACAGTCAAAATGTGCTCCACTCGGGCTGAAAACGCTTGTTTGGGACATTACATTAATGTTGACTATAAATCATAAACTAAGCATTTTTCAGCTGAAATAATGAATGTAGTCCTCTTAATTCTTGCTTCTAAAGCATACGCAAACAGAAATTTCAATGTACAATGATGTTTTTAAAAAAACGGTCAAAATGTGCTCCACTCGGGCTGAAAACGCTTGTTTGGGACATTACATTAATGTTGACTATAAATCATAAACTAAGCATTTTTCAGCTGAAATAATGAATGTAGTCCTCTTAATTCTTGCTTCTAAAGCATACGCAAACAGAAATTTCAAAGTACAATGATGTTTTTAAAAAAACGGTCAAAATGTGCTCCACTCGGGCTGAAAGCGCTTGTTTGGGACATTACATTAATGTTGACTATAAATCAAAAACTAAGCATTTTTCAGCTGAAATAATGAATGTAGTCCTCTTAATTCTTGCTTCTAAAGCATACGCAAGCAGAAATTTCAATGTACAATGATGTTTTTAAAAAAAACAGTCAAAATGTGCTCCACTCGGGCTGAAAACGCTTGTTTGGGACATTACATTAATGTTGACTATAAATCATAAACTAAGCATTTTTCAGCTGAAATAATGAATGTAGTCCTCTTAATTCTTGCTTCTAAAGCATACGCAAGCAGAAATTTCAATGTACAATGATGTTTTTAAAAAAACAGTCAAAATGTGCTCCACTCGGGCTGAAAACGCTTGTTTGGGACATTACATTAATGTTGACTATAAATCATAAACTAAGCATTTTTCAGCTGAAATAATGAATGTAGTCCTCTTAATTCTTGCTTCTAAAGCATACGCAAACAGAAATTTCAATGTACAATGATGTTTTTAAAAAAACGGTCAAAATGTGCTCCACTCGGGCTGAAAACGCTTGTTTGGGACATTACATTAATGTTGACTATAAATCATAAACTAAGCATTTTTCAGCTGAAATAATGAATGTAGTCCTCTTAATTCTTGCTTCTAAAGCATACGCAAACAGAAATTTCAATGTACAATGATGTTTTTAAAAAAACGGTCAAAATGTGCTCCACTCGGGCTGAAAACGCTTGTTTGGGACATTACATTAATGTTGACTATAAATCATAAACTAAGCATTTTTCAGCTGAAATAATGAATGTAGTCCTCTTAATTCTTGCTTCTAAAGCATACGCAAACAGAAATTTCAATGTACAATGATGTTTTTAAAAAAACGGTCAAAATGTGCTCCACTCGGGCTGAAAACGCTTGTTTGGAACATTTCATTAATGTTGACTATAAATCATAAACTAAGCATTTTTCAGCTGAAATAATGAATGTAGTCCTCTTAATTCTTGCTTCTAAAGCATACGCAAGCAGAAATTTCAATGTACAATGATGTTTTTAAAAAAAACAGTCAAAATGTGCTCCACTCGGGCTGAAAACGCTGTTGGGGACATTTCATTAATGTTGACTATAAATCATAAACTAAGCATTTTTCAGCTGAAATAATGAATGTAGTCCTCTTAATTCTTGCTTCTAAAGCATACGCAAGCAGAAATTTCAATGTACAATGATGATTTTAAAAAAACAGTCAAAATGTGCTCCACTCGGGCTGAAAACGCTTGTTTGGAACATTTCATTAATGTTGACTATAAATCATAAACTAAGCATTTTTCAGCTGAAATAATGAATGTAGTCCTCTTAATTCTTGCTTCTAAAGCATACGCAAACAGAAATTTCAATGTACAATGATGTTTTAAAAAAAACGGTCAAATGTGCTCCACTCGGGCCGAAAACGCTTGTTTGGAACATTTCATTAATGTTGACTATAAATCATAAACTAAGCATTTTTCAGCTGAAATAATGAATGTAATGCTCTTAATTCTTGCTTCTAAAGCATACGCAAACAAAAATTTCAATGTACAATGATGTTTTTAAAAAAACGGTCAAAATGTGCTCCACTCGGGCTGAAAACGCTTGTTTGGAACATTTCATTAATGTTGACTATAAATCATAAACTAAGCATTTTTCAGCTGAAATAATGAATGTAGTCCTCTTAATTCTTGCTTCTTAAGCATACGCAAGCAGAAATTTCAATGTACAATGATGTTTTTAAAAAAAACTGTCAAAATGTGCTCCACTCGGGCTGAAAACGCTGTTGGGGACATTTCATTAATGTTGACTATAAATCATAAACTAAGCATTTTTCAGCTGAAATAATGAATGTAGTCCTCTTAATTCTTGCTTCTAAAGCATACGCAAGCAGAAATTTCAATGTACAATGATGTTTTTAAAAAAACAGTCAAAATGTGCTCCACTCGGGCTGAAAACGCTTGTTTGGGACATTACATTAATGTTGACTATAAATCATAAACTAAGCATTTTTCAGCTGAAATAATGAATGTAGTCCTCTTAATTCTTGCTTCTAAAGCATACGCAAACAGAAATTTCAATGTACAATGATGTTTTTTAAAAAACGGTCAAAATGTGCTCCACTCGGGCTGAAAACGCTTGTTCGGAACATTTCCTTAATGTTGACTATAAATCATAAACTAAGCATTTTTCAGCTGAAATAATGAATGTAGTCCTCTTAATTCTTGCTTCTAAAGCATACGCAAGCAGAAATTTCAATGTACAATGATGTTTTTAAAAAAAACAGTCAAAATGCGCTCCACTCGGGCTGAAAACGCTGTTGGGGACATTTCATTAATGTTGACTACAAATCAAAAACTAAGCATTTTTCAGCTGAAATAATGAAAGTAGTCCTCTTAATTCTTGCTTCTAAAGCATACGCAAGCAGAAATTTCAATGTACAATGATGTTTTTAAAAAAAGGGTCAAAATGTGCTCCACTCGGGCTGAAAACGCTTGTTTGGAACATTTCATTAATGTTGACTATAAATCATAAACTAAGCATTTTTCAGCTGAAATAATGAATGTAGTCCTCTTAATTCTTGCTTCTAAAGCATACGCAAGCAGAAATTTCAATGTACAATGATGTTTTTAAAAAAACAGTCAAAATGTGCTCCACTCGGGCTGAAAACGCTTGTTTGGGACATGACATTAATGTTGACTATAAATCATAAACTAAGCATTTTTCAGCTGAAATAATGAATGTAGTCCTCTTAATTCTTGCTTCTAAAGCATACGCAAGCAGAAATTTCAATGTACAATGATGTTTTTAAAAAAACAGTCAAAATGTGCTCCACTCAGGCTGAAAACGCTTGTTTGGGACATTACATTAATGTTAACTATAAATCATAAACTAAGCATTTTTCAGCTGAAATAATGAATGTAGTCCTCTTAATTCTTGCTTCTAAAGCATACGCAAAAAGAAATTTCAATGTACAATGATGTTTTTTAAAAAACGGTCAAAATGTGCTCCACTCGGGCTGAAAACGCTTGTTCGGAACATTTCCTTAATGTTGACTATAAATCATAAACTAAGCATTTTTCAGCTGAAATAATGAATGTAGTCCTCTTAATTCTTGCTTCTAAAGCATACGCAAGCAGAAATTTCAATGTACAATGATGTTTTTAAAAAAAACAGTCAAAATGCGCTCCACTCGGGCTGAAAACGCTGTTGGGGACATTTCATTAATGTTGACTACAAATCAAAAACTAAGCATTTTTCAGCTGAAATAATGAAAGTAGTCCTCTTAATTCTTGCTTCTAAAGCATACGCAAGCAGAAATTTCAATGTACAATGATGTTTTTAAAAAAAACAGTCAAAATGTGCTCCACTCGGGCTGAAAACGCTGTTGGGGACATTTCATTAATGTTGACTACAAATCAAAAACTAAGCATTTTTCAGCTGAAATAATGAATGTAGTCCTCTTAATTCTTGCTTCTAAAGCATTCGCAAGCAGAAATTTCAATGTACAATGATGTTTTTAAAAAAACAGTCAAAATGTGCTCCACTCGGGCTGAAAACGCTGTTGGGGACATTTCATTAATGTTGACTATAAATCATAAACTAAGCATTTTTCAGCTGAAATAATGAATGTAGTCCTCTTAATTCTTGCTTCTAAAGCATACGCAAGCAGAAATTTCAATGTACAATGATGTTTTTAAAAAAACAGTCAAAATGTGCTCCACTCGGGCTGAAAACGCTTGTTTGGGACATTACATTAATGTTGACTATAAATCATAAACTAAGCATTTTTCAGCTGAAATAATGAATGTAGTCCTCTTAATTCTTGCTTCTAAAGCATACGCAAACAGAAATTTCAATGTACAATGATGTTTTTTAAAAAACGGTCAAAATGTGCTCCACTCGGGCTGAAAACGCTTGTTCGGAACATTTCCTTAATGTTGACTATAAATCATAAACTAAGCATTTTTCAGCTGAAATAATGAATGTAGTCCTCTTAATTCTTGCTTCTAAAGCATACGCAAGCAGAAATTTCAATGTACAATGATGTTTTTAAAAAAAACAGTCAAAATGCGCTCCACTCGGGCTGAAAACGCTGTTGGGGACATTTCATTAATGTTGACTACAAATCAAAAACTAAGCATTTTTCAGCTGAAATAATGAATGTAGTCCTCTTAATTCTTGCTTCTAAAGCATACGCAAGCAGAAATTTCAATGTACAATGATGTTTTTAAAAAAAGGGTCAAAATGTGCTCCACTCGGGCTGAAAACGCTTGTTTGGAACATTTCATTAATGTTGACTATAAATCATAAACTAAGCATTTTTCAGCTGAAATAATGAATGTAGTCCTCTTAATTCTTGCTTCTAAAGCATACGCAAGCAGAAATTTCAATGTACAATGATGTTTTTAAAAAAACAGTCAAAATGTGCTCCACTCGGGCTGAAAACGCTTGTTTGGGACATGACATTAATGTTGACTATAAATCATAAACTAAGCATTTTTCAGCTGAAATAATGAATGTAGTCCTCTTAATTCTTGCTTCTAAAGCATACGCAAGCAGAAATTTCAATGTACAATGATGTTTTTAAAAAAAGGGTCAAAATGTGCTCCACTCGGGCTGAAAACGCTTGTTTGGAACATTTCATTAATGTTGACTATAAATCATAAACTAAGCATTTTTCAGCTGAAATAATGAATGTAGTCCTCTTAATTCTTGCTTCTAAAGCATACGCAAGCAGAAATTTCAATGTACAATGATGTTTTTAAAAAAGCAGTCAAAATGTGCTCCACTCGGGCTGAAAACGCTTGTTTGGGACATGACATTAATGTTGACTATAAATCATAAACTAAGCATTTTTCAGCTGAAATAATGAATGTAGTCCTCTTAATTCTTGCTTCTAAAGCATACGCAAAAAGAAATTTCAATGTACAATGATGTTTTTTAAAAAACGGTCAAAATGTGCTCCACTCGGGCTGAAAACGCTTGTTCGGAACATTTCCTTAATGTTGACTATAAATCATAAACTAAGCATTTTTCAGCTGAAATAATGAATGTAGTCCTCTTAATTCTTGCTTCTAAAGCATACGCAAGCAGAAATTTCAATGTACAATGATGTTTTTAAAAAAAACAGTCAAAATGCGCTCCACTCGGGCTGAAAACGCTGTTGGGGACATTTCATTAATGTTGACTACAAATCAAAAACTAAGCATTTTTCAGCTGAAATAATGAATGTAGTCCTCTTAATTCTTGCTTCTAAAGCATACGCAAGCAGAAATTTCAATGTACAATGATGTTTTTAAAAAAAGGGTCAAAATGTGCTCCACTCGGGCTGAAAACGCTTGTTTGGAACATTTCATTAATGTTGACTATAAATCATAAACTAAGCATTTTTCAGCTGAAATAATGAATGTAGTCCTCTTAATTCTTGCTTCTAAAGCATACGCAAGCAGAAATTTCAATGTACAATGATGTTTTTAAAAAAACAGTCAAAATGTGCTCCACTCGGGCTGAAAACGCTTGTTTGGGACATGACATTAATGTTGACTATAAATCATAAACTAAGCATTTTTCAGCTGAAATAATGAATGTAGTCCTCTTAATTCTTGCTTCTAAAGCATACGCAAAAAGAAATTTCAATGTACAATGATGTTTTTTAAAAAACGGTCAAAATGTGCTCCACTCGAGCTGAAAACGCTTGTTCGGAACATTTCCTTAATGTTGACTATAAATCATAAACTAAGCATTTTTCAGCTGAAATAATGAATGTAGTCCTCTTAATTCTTGCTTCTAAAGCATACGCAAGCAGAAATTTCAATGTACAATGATGTTTTTAAAAAAAACAGTCAAAATGCGCTCCACTCGGGCTGAAAACGCTGTTGGGGACATTTCATTAATGTTGACTACAAATCAAAAACTAAGCATTTTTCAGCTGAAATAATGAATGTAGTCCTCTTAATTCTTGCTTCTAAAGCATACGCAAGCAGAAATTTCAATGTACAATGATGTTTTTAAAAAAAGGGTCAAAATGTGCTCCACTCGGGCTGAAAACGCTTGTTTGGAACATTTCATTAATGTTGACTATAAATCATAAACTAAGCATTTTTCAGCTGAAATAATGAATGTAGTCCTCTTAATTCTTGCTTCTAAAGCATACGCAAGCAGAAATTTCAATGTACAATGATGTTTTTAAAAAAAGGGTCAAAATGTGCTCCACTCGGGCTGAAAACGCTTGTTTGGAACATTTCATTAATGTTGACTATAAATCATAAACTAAGCATTTTTCAGCTGAAATAATGAATGTAGTCCTCTTAATTCTTGCTTCTAAAGCATACGCAAGCAGAAATTTCAATGTACAATGATGTTTTTAAAAAAACAGTCAAAATGTGCTCCACTCGGGCTGAAAACGCTTGTTTGGGACATGACATTAATGTTGACTATAAATCATAAACTAAGCATTTTTCAGCTGAAATAATGAATGTAGTCCTCTTAATTCTTGCTTCTAAAGCATACGCAAGCAGAAATTTCAATGTACAATGATGTTTTTAAAAAAACAGTCAAAATGTGCTCCACTCGGGCTGAAAACGCTTGTTTGGGACATTACATTAATGTTGACTATAAATCATAAACTAAGCATTTTTCAGCTGAAATAATGAATGTAGTCCTCTTAATTCTTGCTTCTAAAGCATACGCAAGCAGAAATTTCAATGTACAATGATGTTTTTAAAAAAACGGTCAAAATGTGCTCCACTCGGGCTGAAAACGCTTGTTCGGAACATTTCCTTAATGTTGACTATAAATCATAAACTAAGCATTTTTCAGCTGAAATAATGAATGTAGTCCTCTTAATTCTTGCTTCTAAAGCATACGCAAGCAGAAATTTCAATGTACAATGATGTTTTTAAAAAAACAGTCAAAATGTGCTCCACTCGGGCTGAAAACGCTGTTGGGGACATTTCATTAATGTTGACTACAAATCATAAACTAAGCATTTTTCAGCTGAAATAATGAATGTAGTCCTCTTAATTCTTGCTTCTAAAGCATACGCAAGCAGAAATTTCAATGTACAATGATGTTTTTAAAAAAAGGGTCAAAATGTGCTCCACTCGGGCTGAAAACGCTTGTTTGGAACATTTCATTAATGTTGACTATAAATCATAAACTAAGCATTTTTCAGCTGAAATAATGAATGTAGTCCTCTTAATTCTTGCTTCTAAAGCATACGCAAGCAGAAATTTCAATGTACAATGATGTTTTTAAAAAAACAGTCAAAATGTGCTCCACTCGGGCTGAAAACGCTTGTTTGGGACATGACATTAATGTTGACTATAAATCATAAACTAAGCATTTTTCAGCTGAAATAATGAATGTAGTCCTCTTAATTCTTGCTTCTAAAGCATACGCAAGCAGAAATTTCAATGTACAATGATGTTTTTAAAAAAACAGTCAAAATGTGCTCCACTCGGACTGAAAACGCTTGTTTGGGACATTACATTAATGTTGACTATAAATCATAAACTAAGCATTTTTCAGCTGAAATAATGAATGTAGTCCTCTTAATTCTTGCTTCTAAAGCATACGCAAAAAGAAATTTCAATGTACAATGATGTTTTTTAAAAAACGGTCAAAATGTGCTCCACTCGGGCTGAAAACGCTTGTTCGGAACATTTCCTTAATGTTGACTATAAATCATAAACTAAGCATTTTTCAGCTGAAATAATGAATGTAGTCCTCTTAATTCTTGCTTCTAAAGCATACGCAAGCAGAAATTTCAATGTACAATGATGTTTTTAAAAAAAACAGTCAAAATGCGCTCCACTCGGGCTGAAAACGCTGTTGGGGACATTTCATTAATGTTGACTACAAATCAAAAACTAAGCATTTTTCAGCTGAAATAATGAATGTAGTCCTCTTAATTCTTGCTTCTAAAGCATACGCAAGCAGAAATTTCAATGTACAATGATGTTTTTAAAAAAACGGTCAAAATGTGCTCCACTCAGGCTGAAAACGCTTGTTTGGAACATTTCATTAATGTTGACTATAAATCATAAACTAAGCATTTTTCAGCTGAAATAATGAATGTAGTCCTCTTAATTCTTGCTTCTTAAGCATACGCAAGCAGAAATTTCAATGTACAATGATGTTTTTAAAAAAACAGTCAAAATGTGCTCCACTCGGGCTGAAAACGCTTGTTTGGGACATGACATTAATGTTGACTATAAATCATAAACTAAGCATTTTTCAGCTGAAATAATGAATGTAGTCCTCTTAATTCTTGCTTCTAAAGCATACGCAAAAAGAAATTTCAATGTACAATGATGTTTTTTAAAAAACGGTCAAAATGTGCTCCACTCGGGCTGAAAACGCTTGTTCGGAACATTTCCTTAATGTTGACTATAAATCATAAACTAAGCATTTTTCAGCTGAAATAATGAATGTAGTCCTCTTAATTCTTGCTTCTAAAGCATACGCAAGCAGAAATTTCAATGTACAATGATGTTTTTAAAAAAAACAGTCAAAATGCGCTCCACTCGGGCTGAAAACGCTGTTGGGGACATTTCATTAATGTTGACTACAAATCAAATACTAAGCATTTTTCAGCTGAAATAATGAATGTAGTCCTCTTAATTCTTGCTTCTAAAGCATACGCAAGCAGAAATTTCAATGTACAATGATGTTTTTAAAAAAAACAGTCAAAATGCGCTCCACTCGGGCTGAAAACGCTGTTGGGGACATTTCATTAATGTTGACTACAAATCAAAAACTAAGCATTTTTCAGCTGAAATAATGAATGTAGTCCTCTTAATTCTTGCTTCTAAAGCATACGCAAGCAGAAATTTCAATGTACAATGATGTTTTTAAAAAAAGGGTCAAAATGTGCTCCACTCGGGCTGAAAACGCTTGTTTGGAACATTTCATTAATGTTGACTATAAATCATAAACTAAGCATTTTTCAGCTGAAATAATGAATGTAGTCCTCTTAATTCTTGCTTCTAAAGCATACGCAAGCAGAAATTTCAATGTACAATGATGTTTTTAAAAAAAGGGTCAAAATGTGCTCCACTCGGGCTGAAAACGCTTGTTTGGAACATTTCATTAATGTTGACTATAAATCATAAACTAAGCATTTTTCAGCTGAAATAATGAATGTAGTCCTCTTAATTCTTGCTTCTAAAGCATACGCAAGCAGAAATTTCAATGTACAATGATGTTTTTAAAAAAACAGTCAAAATGTGCTCCACTCGGGCTGAAAACGCTTGTTTGGGACATGACATTAATGTTGACTATAAATCATAAACTAAGCATTTTTCAGCTGAAATAATGAATGTAGTCCTCTTAATTCTTGCTTCTAAAGCATACGCAAGCAGAAATTTCAATGTACAATGATGTTTTTAAAAAAACAGTCAAAATGTGCTCCACTCGGGCTGAAAACGCTTGTTTGGGACATTACATTAATGTTGACTATAAATCATAAACTAAGCATTTTTCAGCTGAAATAATGAATGTAGTCCTCTTAATTCTTGCTTCTAAAGCATACGCAAGCAGAAATTTCAATGTACAATGATGTTTTTAAAAAAACGGTCAAAATGTGCTCCACTCGGGCTGAAAACGCTTGTTCGGAACATTTCCTTAATGTTGACTATAAATCATAAACTAAGCATTTTTCAGCTGAAATAATGAATGTAGTCCTCTTAATTCTTGCTTCTAAAGCATACGCAAGCAGAAATTTCAATGTACAATGATGTTTTTAAAAAAACAGTCAAAATGTGCTCCACTCGGGCTGAAAACGCTGTTGGGGACATTTCATTAATGTTGACTACAAATCATAAACTAAGCATTTTTCAGCTGAAATAATGAATGTAGTCCTCTTAATTCTTGCTTCTAAAGCATACGCAAGAAGAAATTTCAATGTACAATGATGTTTTTAAAAAAAGGGTCAAAATGTGCTCCACTCGGGCTGAAAACGCTTGTTTGGAACATTTCATTAATGTTGACTATAAATCATAAACTAAGCATTTTTCAGCTGAAATAATGAATGTAGTCCTCTTAATTCTTGCTTCTAAAGCATACGCAAGCAGAAATTTCAATGTACAATGATGTTTTTAAAAAATCAGTCAAAATGTGCTCCACTCGGGCTGAAAACGCTTGTTTGGGACATGACATTAATGTTGACTATAAATCATAAACTAAGCATTTTTCAGCTGAAATAATGAATGTAGTCCTCTTAATTCTTGCTTCTAAAGCATACGCAAGCAGAAATTTCAATGTACAATGATGTTTTTAAAAAAAGGGTCAAAATGTGCTCCACTCGGGCTGAAAACGCTAGTTTGGAACATTTCATTAATGTTGACTATAAATCATAAACTAAGCATTTTTCAGCTGAAATAATGAATGTAGTCCTCTTAATTCTTGCTTCTAAAGCATACGCAAACAGAAATTTCAATGTACAATGATGTTTTTAAAAAAACAGTCAAAATGTGCTCCACTCGGGCTGAAAACGCTTGTTTGGGACATTACATTAATGTTGACTATAAATCATAAACTAAGCATTTTTCAGCTGAAATAATGAATGTAGTCCTCTTAATTCTTGCTTCTAAAGCATACGCAAGCAGAAATTTCAATGTACAATGATGTTTTTAAAAAAACGGTCAAAATGTGCTCCACTCGGGCTGAAAACGCTTGTTCGGAACATTTCCTTAATGTTGACTATAAATCATAAACTAAGCATTTTTCAGCTGAAATAATGAATGTAGTCCTCTTAATTCTTGCTTCTAAAGCATACGCAAGCAGAAATTTCAATGTACAATGATGTTTTTAAAAAAACAGTCAAAATGTGCTCCACTCGGGCTGAAAACGCTGTTGGGGACATTTCATTAATGTTGACTACAAATCATAAACTAAGCATTTTTCAGCTGAAATAATGAATGTAGTCCTCTTAATTCTTGCTTCTAAAGCATACGCAAGCAGAAATTTCAATGTACAATGATGTTTTTAAAAAAAGGGTCAAAATGTGCTCCACTCGGGCTGAAAACGCTTGTTTGGAACATTTTATTAATGTTGACTATAAATCATAAACTAAGCATTTTTCAGCTGAAATAATGAATGTAGTCCTCTTAATTCTTGCTTCTAAAGCATACGCAAGCAGAAATTTCAATGTACAATGATGTTTTTAAAAAAACAGTCAAAATGTGCTCCACTCGGGCTGAAAACGCTTGTTTGGGACATGACATTAATGTTGACTATAAATCATAAACTAAGCATTTTTCAGCTGAAATAATGAATGTAGTCCTCTTAATTCTTGCTTCTAAAGCATACGCAAGCAGAAATTTCAATGTACAATGATGTTTTTAAAAAAACAGTCAAAATGTGCTCCACTCGGGCTGAAAACGCTTGTTTGGGACATTACATTAATGTTGACTATAAATCATAAACTAAGCATTTTTCAGCTGAAATAATGAATGTAGTCCTCTTAATTCTTGCTTCTAAAGCATACGCAAGCAGAAATTTCAATGTACAATGATGTTTTTAAAAAAACGGTCAAAATGTGCTCCACTCGGGCTGAAAACGCTTGTTCGGAACATTTCCTTAATGTTGACTATAAATCATAAACTAAGCATTTTTCAGCTGAAATAATGAATGTAGTCCTCTTAATTCTTGCTTCTAAAGCATACGCAAGCAGAAATTTCAATGTACAATGATGTTTTTAAAAAAACAGTCAAAATGTGCTCCACTCGGGCTGAAAACGCTGTTGGGGACATTTCATTAATGTTGACTACAAATCATAAACTAAGCATTTTTCAGCTGAAATAATGAATGTAGTCCTCTTAATTCTTGCTTCTAAAGCATACGCAAGCAGAAATTTCAATGTACAATGATGTTTTTAAAAAAACAGTCAAAATGTGCTCCACTCGGGCTGAAAACGCTTGTTTGGGACATTACATTAATGTTGACTATAAATCATAAACTAAGCATTTTTCAGCTGAAATAATGAATGTAGTCCTCTTAATTCTTGCTTCTAAAGCATACGCAAGCAGAAATTTCAATGTACAATGATGTTTTTAAAAAAACGGTCAAAATGTGCTCCACTCGGGCTGAAAACGCTTGTTCGGAACATTTCCTTAATGTTGACTATAAATCATAAACTAAGCATTTTTCAGCTGAAATAATGAATGTAGTCCTCTTAATTCTTGCTTCTAAAGCATACGCAAGCAGAAATTTCAATGTACAATGATGTTTTTAAAAAAACAGTCAAAATGTGCTCCACTCGGGCTGAAAACGCTGTTGGGGACATTTCATTAATGTTGACTACAAATCAAAAACTAAGCATTTTTCAGCTGAAATAATGAATGTAGTCCTCTTAATTCTTGCTTCTAAAGCATACGCAAGCAGAAATTTCAATGTACAATGATGTTTTTAAAAAAAGGGTCAAAATGTGCTCCACTCGGGCTGAAAACGCTTGTTTGGAACATTTCATTAATGTTGACTATAAATCATAAACTAAGCATTTTTCAGCTGAAATAATGAATGTAGTCCTCTTAATTCTTGCTTCTAAAGCATACGCAAGCAGAAATTTCAATGTACAATGATGTTTTTAAAAAAACAGTCAAAATGTGCTCCACTCGGGCTGAAAACGCTTGTTTGGGACATGACATTAATGTTGACTATAAATCATAAACTAAGCATTTTTCAGCTGAAATAATGAATGTAGTCCTCTTAATTCTTGCTTCTAAAGCATACGCAAGCAGAAATTTCAATGTACAATGATGTTTTTAAAAAAACAGTCAAAATGTGCTCCACTCGGGCTGAAAACGCTTGTTTGGGACATTACATTAATGTTGACTATAAATCATAAACTAAGCATTTTTCAGCTGAAATAATGAATGTAGTCCTCTTAATTCTTGCTTCTAAAGCATACGCAAGCAGAAATTTCAATGTACAATGATGTTTTTAAAAAAACGGTCAAAATGTGCTCCACTCGGGCTGAAAACGCTTGTTCGGAACATTTCCTTAATGTTGACTATAAATCATAAACTAAGCATTTTTCAGCTGAAATAATGAATGTAGTCCTCTTAATTCTTGCTTCTAAAGCATACGCAAGCAGAAATTTCAATGTACAATGATGTTTTTAAAAAAAACAGTCAAAATGCGCTCCACTCGGGCTGAAAACGCTGTTGGGGACATTTCATTAATGTTGACTACAAATCAAAAACTAAGCATTTTTCAGCTGAAATAATGAATGTAGTCCTCTTAATTCTTGCTTCTAAAGCATACGCAAGCAGAAATTTCAATGTACAATGATGTTTTTAAAAAAAACAGTCAAAATGCGCTCCACTCGGGCTGAAAACGCTGTTGGGGACATTTCATTAATGTTGACTACAAATCAAAAACTAAGCATTTTTCAGCTGAAATAATGAATGTAGTCCTCTTAATTCTTGCTTCTAAAGCATACGCAAGCAGAAATTTCAATGTACAATGATGTTTTTAAAAAAAGGGTCAAAATGTGCTCCACTCGGGCTGAAAACGCTTGTTTGGAACATTTCATTAATGTTGACTATAAATCATAAACTAAGCATTTTTCAGCTGAAATAATGAATGTAGTCCTCTTAATTCTTGCTTCTAAAGCATACGCAAGCAGAAATTTCAATGTACAATGATGTTTTTAAAAAAACAGTCAAAATGTGCTCCACTCGGGCTGAAAACGCTTGTTTGGGACATGACATTAATGTTGACTATAAATCATAAACTAAGCATTTTTCAGCTGAAATAATGAATGTAGTCCTCTTAATTCTTGCTTCTAAAGCATACGCAAGCAGAAATTTCAATGTACAATGATGTTTTTAAAAAAACAGTCAAAATGTGCTCCACTCGGGCTGAAAACGCTTGTTTGGGACATTACATTAATGTTGACTATAAATCATAAACTAAGCATTTTTCAGCTGAAATAATGAATGTAGTCCTCTTAATTCTTGCTTCTAAAGCATACGCAAGCAGAAATTTCAATGTACAATGATGTTTTTAAAAAAACGGTCAAAATGTGCTCCACTCGGGCTGAAAACGCTTGTTCGGAACATTTCCTTAATGTTGACTATAAATCATAAACTAAGCATTTTTCAGCTGAAATAATGAATGTAGTCCTCTTAATTCTTGCTTCTAAAGCATACGCAAGCAGAAATTTCAATGTACAATGATGTTTTTAAAAAAACAGTCAAAATGTGCTCCACTCGGGCTGAAAACGCTGTTGGGGACATTTCATTAATGTTGACTACAAATCATAAACTAAGCATTTTTCAGCTGAAATAATGAATGTAGTCCTCTTAATTCTTGCTTCTAAAGCATACGCAAGAAGAAATTTCAATGTACAATGATGTTTTTAAAAAAAGGGTCAAAATGTGCTCCACTCGGGCTGAAAACGCTTGTTTGGAACATTTCATTAATGTTGACTATAAATCATAAACTAAGCATTTTTCAGCTGAAATAATGAATGTAGTCCTCTTAATTCTTGCTTCTAAAGCATACGCAAGCAGAAATTTCAATGTACAATGATGTTTTTAAAAAATCAGTCAAAATGTGCTCCACTCGGGCTGAAAACGCTTGTTTGGGACATGACATTAATGTTGACTATAAATCATAAACTAAGCATTTTTCAGCTGAAATAATGAATGTAGTCCTCTTAATTCTTGCTTCTAAAGCATACGCAAGCAGAAATTTCAATGTACAATGATGTTTTTAAAAAAAGGGTCAAAATGTGCTCCACTCGGGCTGAAAACGCTAGTTTGGAACATTTCATTAATGTTGACTATAAATCATAAACTAAGCATTTTTCAGCTGAAATAATGAATGTAGTCCTCTTAATTCTTGCTTCTAAAGCATACGCAAACAGAAATTTCAATGTACAATGATGTTTTTAAAAAAACAGTCAAAATGTGCTCCACTCGGGCTGAAAACGCTTGTTTGGGACATTACATTAATGTTGACTATAAATCATAAACTAAGCATTTTTCAGCTGAAATAATGAATGTAGTCCTCTTAATTCTTGCTTCTAAAGCATACGCAAGCAGAAATTTCAATGTACAATGATGTTTTTAAAAAAACGGTCAAAATGTGCTCCACTCGGGCTGAAAACGCTTGTTCGGAACATTTCCTTAATGTTGACTATAAATCATAAACTAAGCATTTTTCAGCTGAAATAATGAATGTAGTCCTCTTAATTCTTGCTTCTAAAGCATACGCAAGCAGAAATTTCAATGTACAATGATGTTTTTAAAAAAACAGTCAAAATGTGCTCCACTCGGGCTGAAAACGCTGTTGGGGACATTTCATTAATGTTGACTACAAATCATAAACTAAGCATTTTTCAGCTGAAATAATGAATGTAGTCCTCTTAATTCTTGCTTCTAAAGCATACGCAAGCAGAAATTTCAATGTACAATGATGTTTTTAAAAAAAGGGTCAAAATGTGCTCCACTCGGGCTGAAAACGCTTGTTTGGAACATTTCATTAATGTTGACTATAAATCATAAACTAAGCATTTTTCAGCTGAAATAATGAATGTAGTCCTCTTAATTCTTGCTTCTAAAGCATACGCAAGCAGAAATTTCAATGTACAATGATGTTTTTAAAAAAACAGTCAAAATGTGCTCCACTCGGGCTGAAAACGCTTGTTTGGGACATGACATTAATGTTGACTATAAATCATAAACTAAGCATTTTTCAGCTGAAATAATGAATGTAGTCCTCTTAATTCTTGCTTCTAAAGCATACGCAAGCAGAAATTTCAATGTACAATGATGTTTTTAAAAAAACAGTCAAAATGTGCTCCACTCGGACTGAAAACGCTTGTTTGGGACATTACATTAATGTTGACTATAAATCATAAACTAAGCATTTTTCAGCTGAAATAATGAATGTAGTCCTCTTAATTCTTGCTTCTAAAGCATACGCAAAAAGAAATTTCAATGTACAATGATGTTTTTTAAAAAACGGTCAAAATGTGCTCCACTCGGGCTGAAAACGCTTGTTCGGAACATTTCCTTAATGTTGACTATAAATCATAAACTAAGCATTTTTCAGCTGAAATAATGAATGTAGTCCTCTTAATTCTTGCTTCTAAAGCATACGCAAGCAGAAATTTCAATGTACAATGATGTTTTTAAAAAAAACAGTCAAAATGCGCTCCACTCGGGCTGAAAACGCTGTTGGGGACATTTCATTAATGTTGACTACAAATCAAAAACTAAGCATTTTTCAGCTGAAATAATGAATGTAGTCCTCTTAATTCTTGCTTCTAAAGCATACGCAAGCAGAAATTTCAATGTACAATGATGTTTTTAAAAAAACGGTCAAAATGTGCTCCACTCAGGCTGAAAACGCTTGTTTGGAACATTTCATTAATGTTGACTATAAATCATAAACTAAGCATTTTTCAGCTGAAATAATGAATGTAGTCCTCTTAATTCTTGCTTCTTAAGCATACGCAAGCAGAAATTTCAATGTACAATGATGTTTTTAAAAAAACAGTCAAAATGTGCTCCACTCGGGCTGAAAACGCTTGTTTGGGACATGACATTAATGTTGACTATAAATCATAAACTAAGCATTTTTCAGCTGAAATAATGAATGTAGTCCTCTTAATTCTTGCTTCTAAAGCATACGCAAAAAGAAATTTCAATGTACAATGATGTTTTTTAAAAAACGGTCAAAATGTGCTCCACTCGGGCTGAAAACGCTTGTTCGGAACATTTCCTTAATGTTGACTATAAATCATAAACTAAGCATTTTTCAGCTGAAATAATGAATGTAGTCCTCTTAATTCTTGCTTCTAAAGCATACGCAAGCAGAAATTTCAATGTACAATGATGTTTTTAAAAAAAACAGTCAAAATGCGCTCCACTCGGGCTGAAAACGCTGTTGGGGACATTTCATTAATGTTGACTACAAATCAAAAACTAAGCATTTTTCAGCTGAAATAATGAATGTAGTCCTCTTAATTCTTGCTTCTAAAGCATACGCAAGCAGAAATTTCAATGTACAATGATGTTTTTAAAAAAAACAGTCAAAATGCGCTCCACTCGGGCTGAAAACGCTGTTGGGGACATTTCATTAATGTTGACTACAAATCAAAAACTAAGCATTTTTCAGCTGAAATAATGAATGTAGTCCTCTTAATTCTTGCTTCTAAAGCATACGCAAGCAGAAATTTCAATGTACAATGATGTTTTTAAAAAAAGGGTCAAAATGTGCTCCACTCGGGCTGAAAACGCTTGTTTGGAACATTTCATTAATGTTGACTATAAATCATAAACTAAGCATTTTTCAGCTGAAATAATGAATGTAGTCCTCTTAATTCTTGCTTCTAAAGCATACGCAAGCAGAAATTTCAATGTACAATGATGTTTTTAAAAAAAGGGTCAAAATGTGCTCCACTCGGGCTGAAAACGCTTGTTTGGAACATTTCATTAATGTTGACTATAAATCATAAACTAAGCATTTTTCAGCTGAAATAATGAATGTAGTCCTCTTAATTCTTGCTTCTAAAGCATACGCAAGCAGAAATTTCAATGTACAATGATGTTTTTAAAAAAACAGTCAAAATGTGCTCCACTCGGGCTGAAAACGCTTGTTTGGGACATGACATTAATGTTGACTATAAATCATAAACTAAGCATTTTTCAGCTGAAATAATGAATGTAGTCCTCTTAATTCTTGCTTCTAAAGCATACGCAAGCAGAAATTTCAATGTACAATGATGTTTTTAAAAAAACAGTCAAAATGTGCTCCACTCGGGCTGAAAACGCTGTTGGGGACATTTCATTAATGTTGACTACAAATCATAAACTAAGCATTTTTCAGCTGAAATAATGAATGTAGTCCTCTTAATTCTTGCTTCTAAAGCATACGCAAGAAGAAATTTCAATGTACAATGATGTTTTTAAAAAAAGGGTCAAAATGTGCTCCACTCGGGCTGAAAACGCTTGTTTGGAACATTTCATTAATGTTGACTATAAATCATAAACTAAGCATTTTTCAGCTGAAATAATGAATGTAGTCCTCTTAATTCTTGCTTCTAAAGCATACGCAAGCAGAAATTTCAATGTACAATGATGTTTTTAAAAAATCAGTCAAAATGTGCTCCACTCGGGCTGAAAACGCTTGTTTGGAACATTTCATTAATGTTGACTATAAATCATAAACTAAGCATTTTTCAGCTGAAATAATGAATGTAGTCCTCTTAATTCTTGCTTCTAAAGCATACGCAAGCAGAAATTTCAATGTACAATGATGTTTTTAAAAAAACAGTCAAAATGTGCTCCACTCGGGCTGAAAACGCTTGTTTGGGACATGACATTAATGTTGACTATAAATCATAAACTAAGCATTTTTCAGCTGAAATAATGAATGTAGTCCTCTTAATTCTTGCTTCTAAAGCATACGCAAGCAGAAATTTCAATGTACAATGATGTTTTTAAAAAAACAGTCAAAATGTGCTCCACTCGGGCTGAAAACGCTTGTTTGGGACATTACATTAATGTTGACTATAAATCATAAACTAAGCATTTTTCAGCTGAAATAATGAATGTAGTCCTCTTAATTCTTGCTTCTAAAGCATACGCAAGCAGAAATTTCAATGTACAATGATGTTTTTAAAAAAACGGTCAAAATGTGCTCCACTCGGGCTGAAAACGCTTGTTCGGAACATTTCCTTAATGTTGACTATAAATCATAAACTAAGCATTTTTCAGCTGAAATAATGAATGTAGTCCTCTTAATTCTTGCTTCTAAAGCATACGCAAGCAGAAATTTCAATGTACAATGATGTTTTTAAAAAAACAGTCAAAATGTGCTCCACTCGGGCTGAAAACGCTGTTGGGGACATTTCATTAATGTTGACTACAAATCATAAACTAAGCATTTTTCAGCTGAAATAATGAATGTAGTCCTCTTAATTCTTGCTTCTAAAGCATACGCAAGAAGAAATTTCAATGTACAATGATGTTTTTAAAAAAAGGGTCAAAATGTGCTCCACTCGGGCTGAAAACGCTTGTTTGGAACATTTCATTAATGTTGACTATAAATCATAAACTAAGCATTTTTCAGCTGAAATAATGAATGTAGTCCTCTTAATTCTTGCTTCTAAAGCATACGCAAGCAGAAATTTCAATGTACAATGATGTTTTTAAAAAATCAGTCAAAATGTGCTCCACTCGGGCTGAAAACGCTTGTTTGGAACATTTCATTAATGTTGACTATAAATCATAAACTAAGCATTTTTCAGCTGAAATAATGAATGTAGTCCTCTTAATTCTTGCTTCTAAAGCATACGCAAGCAGAAATTTCAATGTACAATGATGTTTTTAAAAAAACAGTCAAAATGTGCTCCACTCGGGCTGAAAACGCTTGTTTGGGACATGACATTAATGTTGACTATAAATCATAAACTAAGCATTTTTCAGCTGAAATAATGAATGTAGTCCTCTTAATTCTTGCTTCTAAAGCATACGCAAGCAGAAATTTCAATGTACAATGATGTTTTTAAAAAAACAGTCAAAATGTGCTCCACTCGGGCTGAAAACGCTTGTTTGGGACATTACATTAATGTTGACTATAAATCATAAACTAAGCATTTTTCAGCTGAAATAATGAATGTAGTCCTCTTAATTCTTGCTTCTAAAGCATACGCAAGCAGAAATTTCAATGTACAATGATGTTTTTAAAAAAACGGTCAAAATGTGCTCCACTCGGGCTGAAAACGCTGTTGGGGACATTTCATTAATGTTGACTACAAATCAAAAACTAAGCATTTTTCAGCTGAAATAATGAATGTAGTCCTCTTAATTCTTGCTTCTAAAGCATACGCAAGCAGAAATTTCAATGTACAATGATGTTTTTAAAAAAACAGTCAAAATGTGCTCCACTCGGGCTGAAAACGCTGTTGGGGACATTTCAATAATGTTGACTATAAATCATAAACTAAGCATTTTTCAGCTGAAATAATGAATGTAGTCCTCTTAATTCTTGCTTCTAAAGCATACGCAAGCAGAAATTTCAATGTACAATGATGTTTTTAAAAAAAGGGTCAAAATGTGCTCCACTCGGGCTGAAAACGCTTGTTTGGAACATTTCATTAATGTTGACTATAAATCATAAACTAAGCATTTTTCAGCTGAAATAATGAATGTAGTCCTCTTAATTCTTGCTTCTAAAGCATACGCAAGCAGAAATTTCAATGTACAATGATGTTTTTAAAAAAACAGTCAAAATGTGCTCCACTCGGGCTGAAAACGCTTGTTTGGGACATGACATTAATGTTGACTATAAATCATAAACTAAGCATTTTTCAGCTGAAATAATGAATGTAGTCCTCTTAATTCTTGCTTCTAAAGCATACGCAAGCAGAAATTTCAATGTACAATGATGTTTTTAAAAAAACGGTCAAAATGTGCTCCACTCGGGCTGAAAACGCTTGTTTGGAACATTTCATTAATGTTGACTATAAATCATAAACTAAGCATTTTTCAGCTGAAATAATGAATGTAGTCCTCTTAATTCTTGCTTCTAAAGCATACGCAAGCAGAAATTTTAATGTACAATGATGTTTTTAAAAAAACAGTCAAAATGTGCTCCACTCGGGCTGAAAACGCTGTTGGGGACATTTCATTAATGTTGACTATAAATCATAAACTAAGCATTTTTCAGCTGAAATAATGAATGTAGTCCTTTTAATTCTTGCTTCTAAAGCATACGCAAGCAGAAATTTCAATGTACAATGATGTTTTTAAAAAAAACAGTCAAAATGTGCTCCACTCGGGCTGAAAACGCTGTTGGGGACATTTCATTAATGTTGACTATAAATCAAAAACTAAGCATTTTTCAGCTGAAATAATGAATGTAGTCCTCTTAATTCTTGCTTCTAAAGCATACGCAAGCAGAAATTTCAATGTACAATGATGTTTTTAAAAAAACAGTCAAAATGTGCTCCACTCGGGCTGAAAACGCTGTTGGGGACATTTCATTAATGTTGACTATAAATCATAAACTAAGCATTTTTCAGCTGAAATAATGAATGTAGTCCTCTTAATTCTTGCTTCTAAAGCATACGCAAGCAGAAATTTCAATGTACAATGATGTTTTTAAAAAAAACAGTCAAAATGTGCTCCACTCGGGCTGAAAACGCTGTTGGGGACATTTCATTAATGTTGACTATAAATCATAAATTAAGCATTTTTCAGCTGAAATAATGAATGTAGTCCTCTTAATTCTTGCTTCTAAAGCATACGCAAGCAGAAATTTCAATGTACAATGATGTTTTTAAAAAAACGGTCAAAATGTGCTCCACTCGGGCTGAAAACGCTGTTGGGGACATTTCAGTAATGTTGGCTACAAATCAAAAACTAAGCATTTTTCAGCTGAAATAATGAATGTAGTCCTCTTAATTCTTGCTTCTAAAGCATACGCAAGCAGAAATTTCAATGTACAATGATGTTTTTAAAAAAACAGTCAAAATGTGCTCCACTCGGGCTGAAAACGCTTGTTTGGGACATGACATTAATGTTGACTATAAATCATAAACTAAGCATTTTTCAGCTGAAATAATGAATGTAGTCCTCTTAATTCTTGCTTCTAAAGCATACGCAAGCAGAAATTTCAATGTACAATGATGTTTTTAAAAAAACGGTCAAAATGTGCTCCACTCGGGCTGAAAACGCTTGTTTGGAACATTTCATTAATGTTGACTATAAATCATAAACTAAGCATTTTTCAGCTGAAATAATGAATGTAGTCCTCTTAATTCTTGCTTCTAAAGCATACGCAAGCAGAAATTTCAATGTACAATGATGTTTTTAAAAAAAGGGTCAAAATGTGCTCCACTCGGGCTGAAAACGCTTGTTTGGAACATTTCATTAATGTTGACTATAAATCATAAACTAAGCATTTTTCAGCTGAAATAATGAATGTAGTCCTCTTAATTCTTGCTTCTAAAGCATACGCAAGCAGAAATTTCAATGTACAATGATGTTTTTAAAAAAACAGTCAAAATGTGCTCCACTCGGGCTGAAAACGCTTGTTTGGGACATGACATTAATGTTGACTATAAATCATAAACTAAGCATTTTTCAGCTGAAATAATGAATGTAGTCCTCTTAATTCTTGCTTCTAAAGCATACGCAAGCAGAAATTTCAATGTACAATGATGTTTTTAAAAAAACGGTCAAAATGTGCTCCACTCGGGCTGAAAACGCTTGTTTGGAACATTTCATTAATGTTGACTATAAATCATAAACTAAGCATTTTTCAGCTGAAATAATGAATGTAGTCCTCTTAATTCTTGCTTCTAAAGCATACGCAAGCAGAAATTTTAATGTACAATGATGTTTTTAAAAAAACAGTCAAAATGTGCTCCACTCGGGCTGAAAACGCTGTTGGGGACATTTCATTAATGTTGACTATAAATCATAAACTAAGCATTTTTCAGCTGAAATAATGAATGTAGTCCTTTTAATTCTTGCTTCTAAAGCATACGCAAGCAGAAATTTCAATGTACAATGATGTTTTTAAAAAAAACAGTCAAAATGTGCTCCACTCGGGCTGAAAACGCTGTTGGGGACATTTCATTAATGTTGACTATAAATCAAAAACTAAGCATTTTTCAGCTGAAATAATGAATGTAGTCCTCTTAATTCTTGCTTCTAAAGCATACGCAAGCAGAAATTTCAATGTACAATGATGTTTTTAAAAAAACAGTCAAAATGTGCTCCACTCGGGCTGAAAACGCTGTTGGGGACATTTCATTAATGTTGACTATAAATCATAAACTAAGCATTTTTCAGCTGAAATAATGAATGTAGTCCTCTTAATTCTTGCTTCTAAAGCATACGCAAGCAGAAATTTCAATGTACAATGATGTTTTTAAAAAAAACAGTCAAAATGTGCTCCACTCGGGCTGAAAACGCTGTTGGGGACATTTCATTAATGTTGACTATAAATCATAAATTAAGCATTTTTCAGCTGAAATAATGAATGTAGTCCTCTTAATTCTTGCTTCTAAAGCATACGCAAGCAGAAATTTCAATGTACAATGATGTTTTTAAAAAAACGGTCAAAATGTGCTCCACTCGGGCTGAAAACGCTGTTGGGGACATTTCAGTAATGTTGGCTACAAATCAAAAACTAAGCATTTTTCAGCTGAAATAATGAATGTAGTCCTCTTAATTCTTGCTTCTAAAGCATACGCAAGCAGAAATTTCAATGTACAATGATGTTTTTAAAAAAACAGTCAAAATGTGCTCCACTCGGGCTGAAAACGCTTGTTTGGGACATGACATTAATGTTGACTATAAATCATAAACTAAGCATTTTTCAGCTGAAATAATGAATGTAGTCCTCTTAATTCTTGCTTCTAAAGCATACGCAAGCAGAAATTTCAATGTACAATGATGTTTTTAAAAAAACGGTCAAAATGTGCTCCACTCGGGCTGAAAACGCTTGTTTGGAACATTTCATTAATGTTGACTATAAATCATAAACTAAGCATTTTTCAGCTGAAATAATGAATGTAGTCCTCTTAATTCTTGCTTCTAAAGCATACGCAAGCAGAAATTTCAATGTACAATGATGTTTTTAAAAAAACAGTCAAAATGTGCTCCACTCGGGCTGAAAACGCTTGTTTGGGACATGACATTAATGTTGACTATAAATCATAAACTAAGCATTTTTCAGCTGAAATAATGAATGTAGTCCTCTTAATTCTTGCTTCTAAAGCATACGCAAGCAGAAATTTCAATGTACAATGATGTTTTTAAAAAAACGGTCAAAATGTGCTCCACTCGGGCTGAAAACGCTTGTTTGGAACATTTCATTAATGTTGACTATAAATCATAAACTAAGCATTTTTCAGCTGAAATAATGAATGTAGTCCTCTTAATTCTTGCTTCTAAAGCATACGCAAGCAGAAATTTCAATGTACAATGATGTTTTTAAAAAAAACAGTCAAAATGTGCTCCACTCGGGCTGAAAACGCTGTTGGGGACATTTCATTAATGTTGACTATAAATCATAAATTAAGCATTTTTCAGCTGAAATAATGAATGTAGTCCTCTTAATTCTTGCTTCTAAAGCATACGCAAGCAGAAATTTCAATGTACAATGATGTTTTTAAAAAAACGGTCAAAATGTGCTCCACTCGGGCTG
The DNA here is from genome assembly GCF_059441005.1 of Hippichthys cyanospilos. Taxonomy (NCBI): domain Eukaryota; kingdom Metazoa; phylum Chordata; class Actinopteri; order Syngnathiformes; family Syngnathidae; genus Hippichthys; species Hippichthys cyanospilos. The sequence goes on from NW_028283381.1 coordinate 338,403, forward strand.
AAAACGCTGTTGGGGACATTTCATTAATGTTGACTACAAATCAAAAACTAAGCATTTTTCAGCTGAAATAATGAATGTAGTCCTCTTAATTCTTGCTTCTAAAGCATACGCAAGCAGAAATTTCAATGTACAATGATGTTTTTAAAAAAACAGTCAAAATGTGCTCCACTCGGGCTGAAAACGCTGTTGGGGACATTTCAATAATGTTGACTATAAATCATAAACTAAGCATTTTTCAGCTGAAATAATGAATGTAGTCCTCTTAATTCTTGCTTCTAAAGCATACGCAAGCAGAAATTTCAATGTACAATGATGTTTTTAAAAAAAGGGTCAAAATGTGCTCCACTCGGGCTGAAAACGCTTGTTTGGAACATTTCATTAATGTTGACTATAAATCATAAACTAAGCATTTTTCAGCTGAAATAATGAATGTAGTCCTCTTAATTCTTGCTTCTAAAGCATACGCAAGCAGAAATTTCAATGTACAATGATGTTTTTAAAAAAACAGTCAAAATGTGCTCCACTCGGGCTGAAAACGCTTGTTTGGGACATGACATTAATGTTGACTATAAATCATAAACTAAGCATTTTTCAGCTGAAATAATGAATGTAGTCCTCTTAATTCTTGCTTCTAAAGCATACGCAAGCAGAAATTTCAATGTACAATGATGTTTTTAAAAAAAGGGTCAAAATGTGCTCCACTCGGGCTGAAAACGCTTGTTTGGAACATTTCATTAATGTTGACTATAAATCATAAACTAAGCATTTTTCAGCTGAAATAATGAATGTAGTCCTCTTAATTCTTGCTTCTAAAGCATACGCAAGCAGAAATTTCAATGTACAATGATGTTTTTAAAAAAACAGTCAAAATGTGCTCCACTCGGGCTGAAAACGCTGTTGGGGACATTTCATTAATGTTGACTATAAATCATAAACTAAGCATTTTTCAGCTGAAATAATGAATGTAGTCCTTTTAATTCTTGCTTCTAAAGCATACGCAAGCAGAAATTTCAATGTACAATGATGTTTTTAAAAAAAACAGTCAAAATGTGCTCCACTCGGGCTGAAAACGCTGTTGGGGACATTTCATTAATGTTGACTATAAATCAAAAACTAAGCATTTTTCAGCTGAAATAATGAATGTAGTCCTCTTAATTCTTGCTTCTAAAGCATACGCAAGCAGAAATTTCAATGTACAATGATGTTTTTAAAAAAACAGTCAAAATGTGCTCCACTCGGGCTGAAAACGCTGTTGGGGACATTTCATTAATGTTGACTATAAATCATAAACTAAGCATTTTTCAGCTGAAATAATGAATGTAGTCCTCTTAATTCTTGCTTCTAAAGCATACGCAAGCAGAAATTTCAATGTACAATGATGTTTTTAAAAAAAACGGTCAAAATGTGCTCCACTCGGGCTGAAAACGCTGTTGGGGACATTTCATTAATGTTGACTACAAATCAAAAACTAAGCATTTTTCAGCTGAAATAATGAATGTAGTCCTCTTAATTCTTGCTTCTAAAGCATACGCAAGCAGAAATTTCAATGTACAATGATGTTTTTAAAAAAAACAGTCAAAATGTGCTCCACTCGGGCTGAAAACGCTGTTGGGGACATTTCATTAATGTTGACTACAAATCAAAAACTAAGCATTTTTCAGCTGAAATAATGAATGTAGTCCTCTTAATTCTTGCTTCTAAAGCATACGCAAGCAGAAATTTCAATGTACAATGATGTTTTTAAAAAAACAGTCAAAATGTGCTCCACTCGGGCTGAAAACGCTTGTTTGGGACATTACATTAATGTTGACTATAAATCATAAACTAAGCATTTTTCAGCTGAAATAATGAATGTAGTCCTCTTAATTCTTGCTTCTAAAGCATACGCAAACAGAAATTTCAATGTACAATGATGTTTTTAAAAAAAACAGTCAAAATGTGCTCCACTCGGGCTGAAAACGCTGTTGGGGACATTTCATTAATGTTGACTACATATCAAAAACTAAGCATTTTTCAGCTGAAATAATGAATGTAGTCCTCTTAATTCTTGCTTCTAAAGCATACGCAAGCAGAAATTTCAATGTACAATGATGTTTTTAAAAAAACAGTCAAAATGTGCTCCACTCGGGCTGAAAACGCTGTTGGGGACATTTCATTAATGTTGACTATAAATCATAAACTAAGCATTTTTCAGCTGAAATAATGAATGTAGTCCTCTTAATTCTTGCTTCTAAAGCATACGCAAGCAGAAATTTCAATGTACAATGATGTTTTTAAAAAAACAGTCAAAATGTGCTCCACTCGGGCTGAAAACGCTTGTTTGGGACATTACATTAATGTTGACTATAAATCATAAACTAAGCATTTTTCAGCTGAAATAATGAATGTAGTCCTCTTAATTCTTGCTTCTAAAGCATACGCAAACAGAAATTTCAATGTACAATGATGTTTTTAAAAAAACGGTCAAAATGTGCTCCACTCGGGCTGAAAACGCTTGTTCGGAACATTTCCTTAATGTTGACTATAAATCATAAACTAAGCATTTTTCAGCTGAAATAATGAATGTAGTCCTCTTAATTCTTGCTTCTAAAGCATACGCAAGCAGAAATTTCAATGTACAATGATGTTTTAAAAAAAAACAGTCAAAATGCGCTCCACTCGGGCTGAAAACGCTGTTGGGGACATTTCATTAATGTTGACTATAAATCATAAACTAAGCATTTTTCAGCTGAAATAATGAATGTAGTCCTCTTAATTCTTGCTTCTAAAGCATACGCAAGCAGAAATTTCAATGTACAATGATGTTTTTAAAAAAAGGGTCAAAATGTGCTCCACTCGGGCTGAAAACGCTTGTTTGGAACATTTCATTAATGTTGACTATAAATCATAAACTAAGCATTTTTCAGCTGAAATAATGAATGTAGTCCTCTTAATTCTTGCTTCTAAAGCATACGCAAGCAGAAATTTCAATGTACAATGATGTTTTTAAAAAAACAGTCAAAATGTGCTCCACTCGGGCTGAAAACGCTTGTTTGGGACATGACATTAATGTTGACTATAAATCATAAACTAAGCATTTTTCAGCTGAAATAATTAATGTAGTCCTCTTAATTCTTGCTTCTAAAGCATACGCAAGCAGAAATTTCAATGTACAATGATGTTTTTAAAAAAACGGTCCAAATGTGCTCCACTCGGGCTGAAAACGCTTGTTTGGAACATTTCATTAATGTTGACTATAAATCATAAACTAAGCATTTTTCAGCTGAAATAATGAATGTAGTCCTCTTAATTCTTGCTTCTAAAGCATACGCAAGCAGAAATTTCAATGTACAATGATGTTTTTAAAAAAACAGTCAAAATGTGCTCCACTCGGGCTGAAAACGCTTGTTTGGGACATGACATTAATGTTGACTATAAATCATAAACTAAGCATTTTTCAGCTGAAATAATGAATGTAGTCCTCTTAATTCTTGCTTCTAAAGCATACGCAAGCAGAAATTTCAATGTACAATGATGTTTTTAAAAAAACGGTCAAAATGTGCTCCACTCGGGCTGAAAACGCTTGTTTGGAACATTTCATTAATGTTGACTATAAATCATAAACTAAGCATTTTTCAGCTGAAATAATGAATGTAGTCCTCTTAATTCTTGCTTCTAAAGCATACGCAAGCAGAAATTTCAATGTACAATGATGTTTTTAAAAAAAACAGTCAAAATGTGCTCCACTCGGGCTGAAAACGCTGTTGGGGACATTTCATTAATGTTGACTATAAATCATAAATTAAGCATTTTTCAGCTGAAATAATGAATGTAGTCCTCTTAATTCTTGCTTCTAAAGCATACGCAAGCAGAAATTTCAATGTACAATGATGTTTTTAAAAAAACGGTCAAAATGTGCTCCACTCGGGCTGAAAACGCTGTTGGGGACATTTCAGTAATGTTGACTACAAATCAAAAACTAAGCATTTTTCAGCTGAAATAATGAATGTAGTCCTCTTAATTCTTGCTTCTAAAGCATACGCAAGCAGAAATTTCAATGTACAATGATGTTTTTAAAAAAACAGTCAAAATGTGCTCCACTCGGGCTGAAAACGCTTGTTTGGGACATGACATTAATGTTGACTATAAATCATAAACTAAGCATTTTTCAGCTGAAATAATGAATGTAGTCCTCTTAATTCTTGCTTCTAAAGCATACGCAAGCAGAAATTTCAATGTACAATGATGTTTTTAAAAAAACGGTCAAAATGTGCTCCACTCGGGCTGAAAACGCTTGTTTGGAACATTTCATTAATGTTGACTATAAATCATAAACTAAGCATTTTTCAGCTGAAATAATGAATGTAGTCCTCTTAATTCTTGCTTCTAAAGCATACGCAAGCAGAAATTTCAATGTACAATGATGTTTTTAAAAAAAACAGTCAAAATGTGCTCCACTCGGGCTAAAAACGCTTGTTTGGGACATGACATTAATGTTGACTATAAATCATAAACTAAGCATTTTTCAGCTGAAATAATGAATGTAGTCCTCTTAATTCTTGCTTCTAAAGCATACGCAAGCAGAAATTTCAATGTACAATGATGTTTTTAAAAAAACGGTCAAAATGTGCTCCACTCGGGCTGAAAACGCTTGTTTGGAACATTTCATTAATGTTGACTATAAATCATAAACTAAGCATTTTTCAGCTGAAATAATGAATGTAGTCCTCTTAATTCTTGCTTCTAAAGCATACGCAAGCAGAAATTTCAATGTACAATGATGTTTTTAAAAAAAACAGTCAAAATGTGCTCCACTCGGGCTGAAAACGCTGTTGGGGACATTTCATTAATGTTGACTATAAATCATAAATTAAGCATTTTTCAGCTGAAATAATGAATGTAGTCCTCTTAATTCTTGCTTCTAAAGCATACGCAAGCAGAAATTTCAATGTACAATGATGTTTTTAAAAAAACGGTCAAAATGTGCTCCACTCGGGCTGAAAACGCTGTTGGGGACATTTCATTAATGTTGACTACAAATCAAAAACTAAGCATTTTTCAGCTGAAATAATGAATGTAGTCCTCTTAATTCTTGCTTCTAAAGCATACGCAAGCAGAAATTTCAATGTACAATGATGTTTTTAAAAAAACAGTCAAAATGTGCTCCACTCGGGCTGAAAACGCTGTTGGGGACATTTCAATAATGTTGACTATAAATCATAAACTAAGCATTTTTCAGCTGAAATAATGAATGTAGTCCTCTTAATTCTTGCTTCTAAAGCATACGCAAGCAGAAATTTCAATGTACAATGATGTTTTTAAAAAAACAGTCAAAATGTGCTCCACTCGGGCTGAAAACGCTGTTGGGGACATTTCAATAATGTTGACTATAAATCATAAACTAAGCATTTTTCAGCTGAAATAATGAATGTAGTCCTCTTAATTCTTGCTTCTAAAGCATACGCAAGCAGAAATTTCAATGTACAATGATGTTTTTAAAAAAACGGTCAAAATGTGCTCCACTCGGGCTGAAAACGCTTGTTTGGAACATTTCATTAATGTTGACTATAAATCATAAACTAAGCATTTTTCAGCTGAAATAATGAATGTAGTCCTCTTAATTCTTGCTTCTAAAGCATACGCAAGCAGAAATTTCAATGTACAATGATGTTTTTAAAAAAAACAGTCAAAATGTGCTCCACTCGGGCTAAAAACGCTTGTTTGGGACATGACATTAATGTTGACTATAAATCATAAACTAAGCATTTTTCAGCTGAAATAATGAATGTAGTCCTCTTAATTCTTGCTTCTAAAGCATACGCAAGCAGAAATTTCAATGTACAATGATGTTTTTAAAAAAAGGGTCAAAATGTGCTCCACTCGGGCTGAAAACGCTTGTTTGGAACATTTCATTAATGTTGACTATAAATCATAAACTAAGCATTTTTCAGCTGAAATAATGAATGTAGTCCTCTTAATTCTTGCTTCTAAAGCATACGCAAGCAGAAATTTCAATGTACAATGATGTTTTTAAAAAAACGGTCAAAATGTGCTCCACTCGGGCTGAAAACGCTTGTTCGGAACATTTCCTTAATGTTGACTATAAATCATAAACTAAGCATTTTTCAGCTGAAATAATGAATGTAGTCCTCTTAATTCTTGCTTCTAAAGCATACGCAAGCAGAAATTTCAATGTACAATGATGTTTTAAAAAAAAACAGTCAAAATGCGCTCCACTCGGGCTGAAAACGCTGTTGGGGACATTTCATTAATGTTGACTATAAATCATAAACTAAGCATTTTTCAGCTGAAATAATGAATGTAGTCCTCTTAATTCTTGCTTCTAAAGCATACGCAAGCAGAAATTTCAATGTACAATGATGTTTTTAAAAAAAGGGTCAAAATGTGCTCCACTCGGGCTGAAAACGCTTGTTTGGAACATTTCATTAATGTTGACTATAAATCATAAACTAAGCATTTTTCAGCTGAAATAATGAATGTAGTCCTCTTAATTCTTGCTTCTAAAGCATACGCAAGCAGAAATTTCAATGTACAATGATGTTTTTAAAAAAACAGTCAAAATGTGCTCCACTCGGGCTGAAAACGCTTGTTTGGGACATGACATTAATGTTGACTATAAATCATAAACTAAGCATTTTTCAGCTGAAATAATTAATGTAGTCCTCTTAATTCTTGCTTCTAAAGCATACGCAAGCAGAAATTTCAATGTACAATGATGTTTTTAAAAAAACGGTCCAAATGTGCTCCACTCGGGCTGAAAACGCTTGTTTGGAACATTTCATTAATGTTGACTATAAATCATAAACTAAGCATTTTTCAGCTGAAATAATGAATGTAGTCCTCTTAATTCTTGCTTCTAAAGCATACGCAAGCAGAAATTTCAATGTACAATGATGTTTTTAAAAAAACAGTCAAAATGTGCTCCACTCGGGCTGAAAACGCTTGTTTGGGACATGACATTAATGTTGACTATAAATCATAAACTAAGCATTTTTCAGCTGAAATAATGAATGTAGTCCTCTTAATTCTTGCTTCTAAAGCATACGCAAGCAGAAATTTCAATGTACAATGATGTTTTTAAAAAAACGGTCAAAATGTGCTCCACTCGGGCTGAAAACGCTTGTTTGGAACATTTCATTAATGTTGACTATAAATCATAAACTAAGCATTTTTCAGCTGAAATAATGAATGTAGTCCTCTTAATTCTTGCTTCTAAAGCATACGCAAGCAGAAATTTCAATGTACAATGATGTTTTTAAAAAAAACAGTCAAAATGTGCTCCACTCGGGCTGAAAACGCTGTTGGGGACATTTCATTAATGTTGACTATAAATCATAAATTAAGCATTTTTCAGCTGAAATAATGAATGTAGTCCTCTTAATTCTTGCTTCTAAAGCATACGCAAGCAGAAATTTCAATGTACAATGATGTTTTTAAAAAAACGGTCAAAATGTGCTCCACTCGGGCTGAAAACGCTGTTGGGGACATTTCAGTAATGTTGACTACAAATCAAAAACTAAGCATTTTTCAGCTGAAATAATGAATGTAGTCCTCTTAATTCTTGCTTCTAAAGCATACGCAAGCAGAAATTTCAATGTACAATGATGTTTTTAAAAAAACAGTCAAAATGTGCTCCACTCGGGCTGAAAACGCTTGTTTGGGACATGACATTAATGTTGACTATAAATCATAAACTAAGCATTTTTCAGCTGAAATAATGAATGTAGTCCTCTTAATTCTTGCTTCTAAAGCATACGCAAGCAGAAATTTCAATGTACAATGATGTTTTTAAAAAAACGGTCAAAATGTGCTCCACTCGGGCTGAAAACGCTTGTTTGGAACATTTCATTAATGTTGACTATAAATCATAAACTAAGCATTTTTCAGCTGAAATAATGAATGTAGTCCTCTTAATTCTTGCTTCTAAAGCATACGCAAGCAGAAATTTCAATGTACAATGATGTTTTTAAAAAAAACAGTCAAAATGTGCTCCACTCGGGCTAAAAACGCTTGTTTGGGACATGACATTAATGTTGACTATAAATCATAAACTAAGCATTTTTCAGCTGAAATAATGAATGTAGTCCTCTTAATTCTTGCTTCTAAAGCATACGCAAGCAGAAATTTCAATGTACAATGATGTTTTTAAAAAAACGGTCAAAATGTGCTCCACTCGGGCTGAAAACGCTTGTTTGGAACATTTCATTAATGTTGACTATAAATCATAAACTAAGCATTTTTCAGCTGAAATAATGAATGTAGTCCTCTTAATTCTTGCTTCTAAAGCATACGCAAGCAGAAATTTCAATGTACAATGATGTTTTTAAAAAAAACAGTCAAAATGTGCTCCACTCGGGCTGAAAACGCTGTTGGGGACATTTCATTAATGTTGACTATAAATCATAAATTAAGCATTTTTCAGCTGAAATAATGAATGTAGTCCTCTTAATTCTTGCTTCTAAAGCATACGCAAGCAGAAATTTCAATGTACAATGATGTTTTTAAAAAAACGGTCAAAATGTGCTCCACTCGGGCTGAAAACGCTGTTGGGGACATTTCATTAATGTTGACTACAAATCAAAAACTAAGCATTTTTCAGCTGAAATAATGAATGTAGTCCTCTTAATTCTTGCTTCTAAAGCATACGCAAGCAGAAATTTCAATGTACAATGATGTTTTTAAAAAAACAGTCAAAATGTGCTCCACTCGGGCTGAAAACGCTGTTGGGGACATTTCAATAATGTTGACTATAAATCATAAACTAAGCATTTTTCAGCTGAAATAATGAATGTAGTCCTCTTAATTCTTGCTTCTAAAGCATACGCAAGCAGAAATTTCAATGTACAATGATGTTTTTAAAAAAACAGTCAAAATGTGCTCCACTCGGGCTGAAAACGCTGTTGGGGACATTTCAATAATGTTGACTATAAATCATAAACTAAGCATTTTTCAGCTGAAATAATGAATGTAGTCCTCTTAATTCTTGCTTCTAAAGCATACGCAAGCAGAAATTTCAATGTACAATGATGTTTTTAAAAAAAGGGTCAAAATGTGCTCCACTCGGGCTGAAAACGCTTGTTTGGAACATTTCATTAATGTTGACTATAAATCATAAACTAAGCATTTTTCAGCTGAAATAATGAATGTAGTCCTCTTAATTCTTGCTTCTAAAGCATACGCAAACAGAAATTTCAATGTACAATGGTGTTTTTAAAAAAACGGTCAAAATGTGCTCCACTCGGGCTGAAAACGCTTGTTTGGGACATTACATTAATGTTGACTATAAATCATAAACTAAGCATTTTTCAGCTGAAATAATGAATGTAGTCCTCTTAATTCTTGCTTCTAAAGCATACGCAAGCAGAAATTTCAATGTACAATGATGTTTTTAAAAAAACAGTCAAAATGTGCTCCACTCGGGCTGAAAACGCTGTTGGGGACATTTCATTAATGTTGACTATAAATCATAAACTAAGCATTTTTCAGCTGAAATAATGAATGTAGTCCTCTTAATTCTTGCTTCTTAAGCATACGCAAGCAGAAATTTCAATGTACAATGATGTTTTTAAAAAAACAGTCAAAATGTGCTCCACTCGGGCTGAAAACGCTTGTTTGGGACATGACATTAATGTTGACTATAAATCATAAACTAAGCATTTTTCAGCTGAAATAATGAATGTAGTCCTCTTAATTCTTGCTTCTAAAGCATACGCAAGCAGAAATTTCAATGTACAATGATGTTTTTAAAAAAAACGGTCAAAATGTGCTCCACTCGGGCTGAAAACGCTGTTGGGGACATTTCATTAATGTTGACTACAAATCAAAAACTAAGCATTTTTCAGCTGAAATAATGAATGTAGTCCTCTTAATTCTTGCTTCTAAAGCATACGCAAGCAGAAATTTCAATGTACAATGATGTTTTTAAAAAAAACAGTCAAAATGTGCTCCACTCGGGCTGAAAACGCTGTTGGGGACATTTCATTAATGTTGACTACAAATCAAAAACTAAGCATTTTTCAGCTGAAATAATGAATGTAGTCCTCTTAATTCTTGCTTCTAAAGCATACGCAAGCAGAAATTTCAATGTACAATGATGTTTTTAAAAAAACAGTCAAAATGTGCTCCACTCGGGCTGAAAACGCTTGTTTGGGACATTACATTAATGTTGACTATAAATCATAAACTAAGCATTTTTCAGCTGAAATAATGAATGTAGTCCTCTTAATTCTTGCTTCTAAAGCATACGCAAACAGAAATTTCAATGTACAATGATGTTTTTAAAAAAAACAGTCAAAATGTGCTCCACTCGGGCTGAAAACGCTGTTGGGGACATTTCATTAATGTTGACTACAAATCAAAAACTAAGCATTTTTCAGCTGAAATAATGAATGTAGTCCTCTTAATTCTTGCTTCTAAAGCATACGCAAGCAGAAATTTCAATGTACAATGATGTTTTTAAAAAAACAGTCAAAATGTGCTCCACTCGGGCTGAAAACGCTGTTGGGGACATTTCATTAATGTTGACTATAAATCATAAACTAAGCATTTTTCAGCTGAAATAATGAATGTAGTCCTCTTAATTCTTGCTTCTAAAGCATACGCAAGCAGAAATTTCAATGTACAATGATGTTTTTAAAAAAACAGTCAAAATGTGCTCCACTCGGGCTGAAAACGCTTGTTTGGGACATTACATTAATGTTGACTATAAATCATAAACTAAGCATTTTTCAGCTGAAATAATGAATGTAGTCCTCTTAATTCTTGCTTCTAAAGCATACGCAAGCAGAAATTTCAATGTACAATGATGTTTTAAAAAAAAACAGTCAAAATGCGCTCCACTCGGGCTGAAAACGCTGTTGGGGACATTTCATTAATGTTGACTATAAATCATAAACTAAGCATTTTTCAGCTGAAATAATGAATGTAGTCCTCTTAATTCTTGCTTCTAAAGCATACGCAAGCAGAAATTTCAATGTACAATGATGTTTTTAAAAAAAGGGTCAAAATGTGCTCCACTCGGGCTGAAAACGCTTGTTTGGAACATTTCATTAATGTTGACTATAAATCATAAACTAAGCATTTTTCAGCTGAAATAATGAATGTAGTCCTCTTAATTCTTGCTTCTAAAGCATACGCAAGCAGAAATTTCAATGTACAATGATGTTTTTAAAAAAACAGTCAAAATGTGCTCCACTCGGGCTGAAAACGCTTGTTTGGGACATGACATTAATGTTGACTATAAATCATAAACTAAGCATTTTTCAGCTGAAATAATTAATGTAGTCCTCTTAATTCTTGCTTCTAAAGCATACGCAAGCAGAAATTTCAATGTACAATGATGTTTTTAAAAAAACGGTCCAAATGTGCTCCACTCGGGCTGAAAACGCTTGTTTGGAACATTTCATTAATGTTGACTATAAATCATAAACTAAGCATTTTTCAGCTGAAATAATGAATGTAGTCCTCTTAATTCTTGCTTCTAAAGCATACGCAAGCAGAAATTTCAATGTACAATGATGTTTTTAAAAAAACAGTCAAAATGTGCTCCACTCGGGCTGAAAACGCTGTTGGGGACATTTCATTAATGTTGACTATAAATCATAAACTAAGCATTTTTCAGCTGAAATAATGAATGTAGTCCTTTTAATTCTTGCTTCTAAAGCATACGCAAGCAGAAATTTCAATGTACAATGATGTTTTTAAAAAAAACAGTCAAAATGTGCTCCACTCGGGCTGAAAACGCTGTTGGGGACATTTCATTAATGTTGACTATAAATCAAAAACTAAGCATTTTTCAGCTGAAATAATGAATGTAGTCCTCTTAATTCTTGCTTCTAAAGCATACGCAAGCAGAAATTTCAATGTACAATGATGTTTTTAAAAAAACAGTCAAAATGTGCTCCACTCGGGCTGAAAACGCTGTTGGGGACATTTCATTAATGTTGACTATAAATCATAAACTAAGCATTTTTCAGCTGAAATAATGAATGTAGTCCTCTTAATTCTTGCTTCTAAAGCATACGCAAGCAGAAATTTCAATGTACAATGATGTTTTTAAAAAAAACGGTCAAAATGTGCTCCACTCGGGCTGAAAACGCTGTTGGGGACATTTCATTAATGTTGACTACAAATCAAAAACTAAGCATTTTTCAGCTGAAATAATGAATGTAGTCCTCTTAATTCTTGCTTCTAAAGCATACGCAAGCAGAAATTTCAATGTACAATGATGTTTTTAAAAAAAACAGTCAAAATGTGCTCCACTCGGGCTGAAAACGCTGTTGGGGACATTTCATTAATGTTGACTACAAATCAAAAACTAAGCATTTTTCAGCTGAAATAATGAATGTAGTCCTCTTAATTCTTGCTTCTAAAGCATACGCAAGCAGAAATTTCAATGTACAATGATGTTTTTAAAAAAACAGTCAAAATGTGCTCCACTCGGGCTGAAAACGCTTGTTTGGGACATTACATTAATGTTGACTATAAATCATAAACTAAGCATTTTTCAGCTGAAATAATGAATGTAGTCCTCTTAATTCTTGCTTCTAAAGCATACGCAAACAGAAATTTCAATGTACAATGATGTTTTTAAAAAAAACAGTCAAAATGTGCTCCACTCGGGCTGAAAACGCTGTTGGGGACATTTCATTAATGTTGACTACAAATCAAAAACTAAGCATTTTTCAGCTGAAATAATGAATGTAGTCCTCTTAATTCTTGCTTCTAAAGCATACGCAAGCAGAAATTTCAATGTACAATGATGTTTTTAAAAAAACAGTCAAAATGTGCTCCACTCGGGCTGAAAACGCTGTTGGGGACATTTCATTAATGTTGACTATAAATCATAAACTAAGCATTTTTCAGCTGAAATAATGAATGTAGTCCTCTTAATTCTTGCTTCTAAAGCATACGCAAGCAGAAATTTCAATGTACAATGATGTTTTTAAAAAAACAGTCAAAATGTGCTCCACTCGGGCTGAAAACGCTTGTTTGGGACATTACATTAATGTTGACTATAAATCATAAACTAAGCATTTTTCAGCTGAAATAATGAATGTAGTCCTCTTAATTCTTGCTTCTAAAGCATACGCAAACAGAAATTTCAATGTACAATGATGTTTTTAAAAAAACGGTCAAAATGTGCTCCACTCGGGCTGAAAACGCTTGTTCGGAACATTTCCTTAATGTTGACTATAAATCATAAACTAAGCATTTTTCAGCTGAAATAATGAATGTAGTCCTCTTAATTCTTGCTTCTAAAGCATACGCAAGCAGAAATTTCAATGTACAATGATGTTTTAAAAAAAAACAGTCAAAATGCGCTCCACTCGGGCTGAAAACGCTGTTGGGGACATTTCATTAATGTTGACTATAAATCATAAACTAAGCATTTTTCAGCTGAAATAATGAATGTAGTCCTCTTAATTCTTGCTTCTAAAGCATACGCAAGCAGAAATTTCAATGTACAATGATGTTTTTAAAAAAAGGGTCAAAATGTGCTCCACTCGGGCTGAAAACGCTTGTTTGGAACATTTCATTAATGTTGACTATAAATCATAAACTAAGCATTTTTCAGCTGAAATAATGAATGTAGTCCTCTTAATTCTTGCTTCTAAAGCATACGCAAGCAGAAATTTCAATGTACAATGATGTTTTTAAAAAAACAGTCAAAATGTGCTCCACTCGGGCTGAAAACGCTTGTTTGGGACATGACATTAATGTTGACTATAAATCATAAACTAAGCATTTTTCAGCTGAAATAATGAATGTAGTCCTCTTAATTCTTGCTTCTAAAGCATACGCAAGCAGAAATTTCAATGTACAATGATGTTTTTAAAAAAACGGTCCAAATGTGCTCCACTCGGGCTGAAAACGCTTGTTTGGAACATTTCATTAATGTTGACTATAAATCATAAACTAAGCATTTTTCAGCTGAAATAATGAATGTAGTCCTCTTAATTCTTGCTTCTAAAGCATACGCAAGCAGAAATTTCAATGTACAATGATGTTTTTAAAAAAACAGTCAAAATGTGCTCCACTCGGGCTGAAAACGCTGTTGGGGACATTTCATTAATGTTGACTATAAATCATAAACTAAGCATTTTTCAGCTGAAATAATGAATGTAGTCCTTTTAATTCTTGCTTCTAAAGCATACGCAAGCAGAAATTTCAATGTACAATGATGTTTTTAAAAAAAACAGTCAAAATGTGCTCCACTCGGGCTGAAAACGCTGTTGGGGACATTTCATTAATGTTGACTATAAATCAAAAACTAAGCATTTTTCAGCTGAAATAATGAATGTAGTCCTCTTAATTCTTGCTTCTAAAGCATACGCAAGCAGAAATTTCAATGTACAATGATGTTTTTAAAAAAACAGTCAAAATGTGCTCCACTCGGGCTGAAAACGCTGTTGGGGACATTTCATTAATGTTGACTATAAATCATAAACTAAGCATTTTTCAGCTGAAATAATGAATGTAGTCCTCTTAATTCTTGCTTCTAAAGCATACGCAAGCAGAAATTTCAATGTACAATGATGTTTTTAAAAAAAACGGTCAAAATGTGCTCCACTCGGGCTGAAAACGCTGTTGGGGACATTTCATTAATGTTGACTACAAATCAAAAACTAAGCATTTTTCAGCTGAAATAATGAATGTAGTCCTCTTAATTCTTGCTTCTAAAGCATACGCAAGCAGAAATTTCAATGTACAATGATGTTTTTAAAAAAAACAGTCAAAATGTGCTCCACTCGGGCTGAAAACGCTGTTGGGGACATTTCATTAATGTTGACTACAAATCAAAAACTAAGCATTTTTCAGCTGAAATAATGAATGTAGTCCTCTTAATTCTTGCTTCTAAAGCATACGCAAGCAGAAATTTCAATGTACAATGATGTTTTTAAAAAAACAGTCAAAATGTGCTCCACTCGGGCTGAAAACGCTTGTTTGGGACATTACATTAATGTTGACTATAAATCATAAACTAAGCATTTTTCAGCTGAAATAATGAATGTAGTCCTCTTAATTCTTGCTTCTAAAGCATACGCAAACAGAAATTTCAATGTACAATGATGTTTTTAAAAAAAACAGTCAAAATGTGCTCCACTCGGGCTGAAAACGCTGTTGGGGACATTTCATTAATGTTGACTACAAATCAAAAACTAAGCATTTTTCAGCTGAAATAATGAATGTAGTCCTCTTAATTCTTGCTTCTAAAGCATACGCAAGCAGAAATTTCAATGTACAATGATGTTTTTAAAAAAACAGTCAAAATGTGCTCCACTCGGGCTGAAAACGCTGTTGGGGACATTTCATTAATGTTGACTATAAATCATAAACTAAGCATTTTTCAGCTGAAATAATGAATGTAGTCCTCTTAATTCTTGCTTCTAAAGCATACGCAAGCAGAAATTTCAATGTACAATGATGTTTTTAAAAAAAGGGTCAAAATGTGCTCCACTCGGGCTGAAAACGCTTGTTTGGGACATTACATTAATGTTGACTATAAATCATAAACTAAGCATTTTTCAGCTGAAATAATGAATGTAGTCCTCTTAATTCTTGCTTCTAAAGCATACGCAAACAGAAATTTCAATGTACAATGATGTTTTTAAAAAAACAGTCAAAATGTGCTCCACTCGGGCTGAAAACGCTTGTTTGGGACATGACATTAATGTTGACTATAAATCATAAACTAAGCATTTTTCAGCTGAAATAATGAATGTAGTCCTCTTAATTCTTGCTTCTAAAGCATACGCAAGCAGAAATTTCAATGTACAATGATGTTTTTAAAAAAACGGTCAAAATGTGCTCCACTCGGGCTGAAAACGCTTGTTTGGAACATTTCATTAATGTTGACTATAAATCATAAACTAAGCATTTTTCAGCTGAAATAATGAATGTAGTCCTCTTAATTCTTGCTTCTAAAGCATACGCAAGCAGAAATTTCAATGTACAATGATGTTTTTAAAAAAAACAGTCAAAATGTGCTCCACTCGGGCTGAAAACGCTGTTGGGGACATTTCATTAATGTTGACTATAAATCATAAATTAAGCATTTTTCAGCTGAAATAATGAATGTAGTCCTCTTAATTCTTGCTTCTAAAGCATACGCAAGCAGAAATTTCAATGTACAATGATGTTTTTAAAAAAACGGTCAAAATGTGCTCCACTCGGGCTGAAAACGCTGTTGGGGACATTTCATTAATGTTGACTACAAATCAAAAACTAAGCATTTTTCAGCTGAAATAATGAATGTAGTCCTCTTAATTCTTGCTTCTAAAGCATACGCAAGCAGAAATTTCAATGTACAATGATGTTTTTAAAAAAACAGTCAAAATGTGCTCCACTCGGGCTGAAAACGCTGTTGGGGACATTTCATTAATGTTGACTACAAATCATAAACTAAGCATTTTTCAGCTGAAATAATGAATGTAGTCCTCTTAATTCTTGCTTCTAAAGCATACGCAAGAAGAAATTTCAATGTACAATGATGTTTTTAAAAAAAGGGTCAAAATGTGCTCCACTCGGGCTGAAAACGCTTGTTTGGAACATTTCATTAATGTTGACTATAAATCATAAACTAAGCATTTTTCAGCTGAAATAATGAATGTAGTCCTCTTAATTCTTGCTTCTAAAGCATACGCAAGCAGAAATTTCAATGTACAATGATGTTTTTAAAAAATCAGTCAAAATGTGCTCCACTCGGGCTGAAAACGCTTGTTTGGAACATTTCATTAATGTTGACTATAAATCATAAACTAAGCATTTTTCAGCTGAAATAATGAATGTAGTCCTCTTAATTCTTGCTTCTAAAGCATACGCAAGCAGAAATTTCAATGTACAATGATGTTTTTAAAAAAACAGTCAAAATGTGCTCCACTCGGGCTGAAAACGCTTGTTTGGGACATGACATTAATGTTGACTATAAATCATAAACTAAGCATTTTTCAGCTGAAATAATGAATGTAGTCCTCTTAATTCTTGCTTCTAAAGCATACGCAAGCAGAAATTTCAATGTACAATGATGTTTTTAAAAAAACAGTCAAAATGTGCTCCACTCAGGCTGAAAACGCTTGTTTGGGACATTACATTAATGTTGACTATAAATCATAA
Source organism: Hippichthys cyanospilos (assembly GCF_059441005.1). Lineage (NCBI taxonomy): Eukaryota > Metazoa > Chordata > Actinopteri > Syngnathiformes > Syngnathidae > Hippichthys > Hippichthys cyanospilos. The sequence goes on from NW_028283381.1 coordinate 355,518, forward strand.
ACTAAGCATTTTTCAGCTGAAATAATGAATGTAGTCCTCTTAATTCTTGCTTCTAAAGCATACGCAAGCAGAAATTTCAATGTACAATGATGTTTTTAAAAAAACGGTCAAAATGTGCTCCACTCGGGCTGAAAACGCTTGTTCGGAACATTTCCTTAATGTTGACTATAAATCATAAACTAAGCATTTTTCAGCTGAAATAATGAATGTAGTCCTCTTAATTCTTGCTTCTAAAGCATACGCAAGCAGAAATTTCAATGTACAATGATGTTTTTAAAAAAACAGTCAAAATGTGCTCCACTCGGGCTGAAAACGCTGTTGGGGACATTTCATTAATGTTGACTACAAATCAAAAACTAAGCATTTTTCAGCTGAAATAATGAATGTAGTCCTCTTAATTCTTGCTTCTAAAGCATACGCAAGCAGAAATTTCAATGTACAATGATGTTTTTAAAAAAAGGGTCAAAATGTGCTCCACTCGGGCTGAAAACGCTTGTTTGGAACATTTCATTAATGTTGACTATAAATCATAAACTAAGCATTTTTCAGCTGAAATAATGAATGTAGTCCTCTTAATTCTTGCTTCTAAAGCATACGCAAGCAGAAATTTCAATGTACAATGATGTTTTTAAAAAAACAGTCAAAATGTGCTCCACTCGGGCTGAAAACGCTTGTTTGGGACATGACATTAATGTTGACTATAAATCATAAACTAAGCATTTTTCAGCTGAAATAATGAATGTAGTCCTCTTAATTCTTGCTTCTAAAGCATACGCAAGCAGAAATTTCAATGTACAATGATGTTTTTAAAAAAACAGTCAAAATGTGCTCCACTCGGACTGAAAACGCTTGTTTGGGACATTACATTAATGTTGACTATAAATCATAAACTAAGCATTTTTCAGCTGAAATAATGAATGTAGTCCTCTTAATTCTTGCTTCTAAAGCATACGCAAAAAGAAATTTCAATGTACAATGATGTTTTTTAAAAAACGGTCAAAATGTGCTCCACTCGGGCTGAAAACGCTTGTTCGGAACATTTCCTTAATGTTGACTATAAATCATAAACTAAGCATTTTTCAGCTGAAATAATGAATGTAGTCCTCTTAATTCTTGCTTCTAAAGCATACGCAAGCAGAAATTTCAATGTACAATGATGTTTTTAAAAAAAACAGTCAAAATGCGCTCCACTCGGGCTGAAAACGCTGTTGGGGACATTTCATTAATGTTGACTACAAATCAAAAACTAAGAATTTTTCAGCTGAAATAATGAATGTAGTCCTCTTAATTCTTGCTTCTAAAGCATACGCAAGCAGAAATTTCAATGTACAATGATGTTTTTAAAAAAACGGTCAAAATGTGCTCCACTCAGGCTGAAAACGCTTGTTTGGAACATTTCATTAATGTTGACTATAAATCATAAACTAAGCATTTTTCAGCTGAAATAATGAATGTAGTCCTCTTAATTCTTGCTTCTTAAGCATACGCAAGCAGAAATTTCAATGTACAATGATGTTTTTAAAAAAAACAGTCAAAATGTGCTCCACTCGGGCTGAAAACGCTGTTGGGGACATTTCATTAATGTTGACTATAAATCATAAATTAAGCATTTTTCAGCTGAAATAATGAATGTAGTCCTCTTAATTCTTGCTTCTAAAGCATACGCAAGCAGAAATTTCAATGTACAATGATGTTTTTAAAAAAACGGTCAAAATGTGCTCCACTCGGGCTGAAAACGCTGTTGGGGACATTTCATTAATGTTGACTACAAATCAAAAACTAAGCATTTTTCAGCTGAAATAATGAATGTAGTCCTCTTAATTCTTGCTTCTAAAGCATACGCAAGCAGAAATTTCAATGTACAATGATGTTTTTAAAAAAACAGTCAAAATGTGCTCCACTCGGGCTGAAAACGCTGTTGGGGACATTTCATTAATGTTGACTACAAATCATAAACTAAGCATTTTTCAGCTGAAATAATGAATGTAGTCCTCTTAATTCTTGCTTCTAAAGCATACGCAAGAAGAAATTTCAATGTACAATGATGTTTTTAAAAAAAGGGTCAAAATGTGCTCCACTCGGGCTGAAAACGCTTGTTTGGAACATTTCATTAATGTTGACTATAAATCATAAACTAAGCATTTTTCAGCTGAAATAATGAATGTAGTCCTCTTAATTCTTGCTTCTAAAGCATACGCAAGCAGAAATTTCAATGTACAATGATGTTTTTAAAAAATCAGTCAAAATGTGCTCCACTCGGGCTGAAAACGCTTGTTTGGAACATTTCATTAATGTTGACTATAAATCATAAACTAAGCATTTTTCAGCTGAAATAATGAATGTAGTCCTCTTAATTCTTGCTTCTAAAGCATACGCAAGCAGAAATTTCAATGTACAATGATGTTTTTAAAAAAACAGTCAAAATGTGCTCCACTCGGGCTGAAAACGCTTGTTTGGGACATGACATTAATGTTGACTTTAAATCATAAACTAAGCATTTTTCAGCTGAAATAATGAATGTAGTCCTCTTAATTCTTGCTTCTAAAGCATACGCAAGCAGAAATTTCAATGTACAATGATGTTTTTAAAAAAACAGTCAAAATGTGCTCCACTCGGGCTGAAAACGCTTGTTTGGGACATTACATTAATGTTGACTATAAATCATAAACTAAGCATTTTTCAGCTGAAATAATGAATGTAGTCCTCTTAATTCTTGCTTCTAAAGCATACGCAAGCAGAAATTTCAATGTACAATGATGTTTTTAAAAAAACGGTCAAAATGTGCTCCACTCGGGCTGAAAACGCTTGTTCGGAACATTTCCTTAATGTTGACTATAAATCATAAACTAAGCATTTTTCAGCTGAAATAATGAATGTAGTCCTCTTAATTCTTGCTTCTAAAGCATACGCAAGCAGAAATTTCAATGTACAATGATGTTTTTAAAAAAACAGTCAAAATGTGCTCCACTCGGGCTGAAAACGCTGTTGGGGACATTTCATTAATGTTGACTACAAATCAAAAACTAAGCATTTTTCAGCTGAAATAATGAATGTAGTCCTCTTAATTCTTGCTTCTAAAGCATACGCAAGCAGAAATTTCAATGTACAATGATGTTTTTAAAAAAAGGGTCAAAATGTGCTCCACTCGGGCTGAAAACGCTTGTTTGGAACATTTCATTAATGTTGACTATAAATCATAAACTAAGCATTTTTCAGCTGAAATAATGAATGTAGTCCTCTTAATTCTTGCTTCTAAAGCATACGCAAGCAGAAATTTCAATGTACAATGATGTTTTTAAAAAAACAGTCAAAATGTGCTCCACTCGGGCTGAAAACGCTTGTTTGGGACATGACATTAATGTTGACTATAAATCATAAACTAAGCATTTTTCAGCTGAAATAATGAATGTAGTCCTCTTAATTCTTGCTTCTAAAGCATACGCAAGCAGAAATTTCAATGTACAATGATGTTTTTAAAAAAACAGTCAAAATGTGCTCCACTCGGACTGAAAACGCTTGTTTGGGACATTACATTAATGTTGACTATAAATCATAAACTAAGCATTTTTCAGCTGAAATAATGAATGTAGTCCTCTTAATTCTTGCTTCTAAAGCATACGCAAAAAGAAATTTCAATGTACAATGATGTTTTTTAAAAAACGGTCAAAATGTGCTCCACTCGGGCTGAAAACGCTTGTTCGGAACATTTCCTTAATGTTGACTATAAATCATAAACTAAGCATTTTTCAGCTGAAATAATGAATGTAGTCCTCTTAATTCTTGCTTCTAAAGCATACGCAAGCAGAAATTTCAATGTACAATGATGTTTTTAAAAAAAACAGTCAAAATGCGCTCCACTCGGGCTGAAAACGCTGTTGGGGACATTTCATTAATGTTGACTACAAATCAAAAACTAAGAATTTTTCAGCTGAAATAATGAATGTAGTCCTCTTAATTCTTGCTTCTAAAGCATACGCAAGCAGAAATTTCAATGTACAATGATGTTTTTAAAAAAACGGTCAAAATGTGCTCCACTCAGGCTGAAAACGCTTGTTTGGAACATTTCATTAATGTTGACTATAAATCATAAACTAAGCATTTTTCAGCTGAAATAATGAATGTAGTCCTCTTAATTCTTGCTTCTTAAGCATACGCAAGCAGAAATTTCAATGTACAATGATGTTTTTAAAAAAACAGTCAAAATGTGCTCCACTCGGGCTGAAAACGCTTGTTTGGGACATGACATTAATGTTGACTATAAATCATAAACTAAGCATTTTTCAGCTGAAATAATGAATGTAGTCCTCTTAATTCTTGCTTCTAAAGCATACGCAAAAAGAAATTTCAATGTACAATGATGTTTTTTAAAAAACGGTCAAAATGTGCTCCACTCGGGCTGAAAACGCTTGTTCGGAACATTTCCTTAATGTTGACTATAAATCATAAACTAAGCATTTTTCAGCTGAAATAATGAATGTAGTCCTCTTAATTCTTGCTTCTAAAGCATACGCAAGAAGAAATTTCAATGTACAATGATGTTTTTAAAAAAAGGGTCAAAATGTGCTCCACTCGGGCTGAAAACGCTTGTTTGGAACATTTCATTAATGTTGACTATAAATCATAAACTAAGCATTTTTCAGCTGAAATAATGAATGTAGTCCTCTTAATTCTTGCTTCTAAAGCATACGCAAGCAGAAATTTCAATGTACAATGATGTTTTTAAAAAATCAGTCAAAATGTGCTCCACTCGGGCTGAAAACGCTTGTTTGGAACATTTCATTAATGTTGACTATAAATCATAAACTAAGCATTTTTCAGCTGAAATAATGAATGTAGTCCTCTTAATTCTTGCTTCTAAAGCATACGCAAGCAGAAATTTCAATGTACAATGATGTTTTTAAAAAAACAGTCAAAATGTGCTCCACTCGGGCTGAAAACGCTTGTTTGGGACATGACATTAATGTTGACTATAAATCATAAACTAAGCATTTTTCAGCTGAAATAATGAATGTAGTCCTCTTAATTCTTGCTTCTAAAGCATACGCAAGCAGAAATTTCAATGTACAATGATGTTTTTAAAAAAACAGTCAAAATGTGCTCCACTCGGGCTGAAAACGCTTGTTTGGGACATTACATTAATGTTGACTATAAATCATAAACTAAGCATTTTTCAGCTGAAATAATGAATGTAGTCCTCTTAATTCTTGCTTCTAAAGCATACGCAAGCAGAAATTTCAATGTACAATGATGTTTTTAAAAAAACGGTCAAAATGTGCTCCACTCGGGCTGAAAACGCTTGTTCGGAACATTTCCTTAATGTTGACTATAAATCATAAACTAAGCATTTTTCAGCTGAAATAATGAATGTAGTCCTCTTAATTCTTGCTTCTAAAGCATACGCAAGCAGAAATTTCAATGTACAATGATGTTTTTAAAAAAACAGTCAAAATGTGCTCCACTCGGGCTGAAAACGCTGTTGGGGACATTTCATTAATGTTGACTATAAATCATAAACTAAGCATTTTTCAGCTGAAATAATGAATGTAGTCCTCTTAATTCTTGCTTCTAAAGCATACGCAAGCAGAAATTTCAATGTACAATGATGTTTTTAAAAAAACAGTCAAAATGTGCTCCACTCGGGCTGAAAACGCTTGTTTGGGACATGACATTAATGTTGACTATAAATCATAAACTAAGCATTTTTCAGCTGAAATAATGAATGTAGTCCTCTTAATTCTTGCTTCTAAAGCATACGCAAGCAGAAATTTCAATGTACAATGATGTTTTTAAAAAAACAGTCAAAATGTGCTCCACTCGGACTGAAAACGCTTGTTTGGGACATTACATTAATGTTGACTATAAATCATAAACTAAGCATTTTTCAGCTGAAATAATGAATGTAGTCCTCTTAATTCTTGCTTCTAAAGCATACGCAAAAAGAAATTTCAATGTACAATGATGTTTTTTAAAAAACGGTCAAAATGTGCTCCACTCGGGCTGAAAACGCTTGTTCGGAACATTTCCTTAATGTTGACTATAAATCATAAACTAAGCATTTTTCAGCTGAAATAATGAATGTAGTCCTCTTAATTCTTGCTTCTAAAGCATACGCAAGCAGAAATTTCAATGTACAATGATGTTTTTAAAAAAAACAGTCAAAATGCGCTCCACTCGGGCTGAAAACGCTGTTGGGGACATTTCATTAATGTTGACTACAAATCAAAAACTAAGAATTTTTCAGCTGAAATAATGAATGTAGTCCTCTTAATTCTTGCTTCTAAAGCATACGCAAGCAGAAATTTCAATGTACAATGATGTTTTTAAAAAAACGGTCAAAATGTGCTCCACTCAGGCTGAAAACGCTTGTTTGGAACATTTCATTAATGTTGACTATAAATCATAAACTAAGCATTTTTCAGCTGAAATAATGAATGTAGTCCTCTTAATTCTTGCTTCTTAAGCATACGCAAGCAGAAATTTCAATGTACAATGATGTTTTTAAAAAAACAGTCAAAATGTGCTCCACTCGGGCTGAAAACGCTTGTTTGGGACATGACATTAATGTTGACTATAAATCATAAACTAAGCATTTTTCAGCTGAAATAATGAATGTAGTCCTCTTAATTCTTGCTTCTAAAGCATACGCAAAAAGAAATTTCAATGTACAATGATGTTTTTTAAAAAACGGTCAAAATGTGCTCCACTCGGGCTGAAAACGCTTGTTCGGAACATTTCCTTAATGTTGACTATAAATCATAAACTAAGCATTTTTCAGCTGAAATAATGAATGTAGTCCTCTTAATTCTTGCTTCTAAAGCATACGCAAGCAGAAATTTCAATGTACAATGATGTTTTTAAAAAAAACAGTCAAAATGCGCTCCACTCGGGCTGAAAACGCTGTTGGGGACATTTCATTAATGTTGACTACAAATCAAAAACTAAGCATTTTTCAGCTGAAATAATGAATGTAGTCCTCTTAATTCTTGCTTCTAAAGCATACGCAAGCAAGAAGAAATTTCAATGTACAATGATGTTTTTAAAAAAAGGGTCAAAATGTGCTCCACTCGGGCTGAAAACGCTTGTTTGGAACATTTCATTAATGTTGACTATAAATCATAAACTAAGCATTTTTCAGCTGAAATAATGAATGTAGTCCTCTTAATTCTTGCTTCTAAAGCATACGCAAGCAGAAATTTCAATGTACAATGATGTTTTTAAAAAATCAGTCAAAATGTGCTCCACTCGGGCTGAAAACGCTTGTTTGGGACATGACATTAATGTTGACTATAAATCATAAACTAAGCATTTTTCAGCTGAAATAATGAAAGTAGTCCTCTTAATTCTTGCTTCTAAAGCAAACGCAAGCAGAAATTTCAATGTACAATGATGTTTTTAAAAAAAGGGTCAAAATGTGCTCCACTCGGGCTGAAAACGCTTGTTTGGAACATTTCATTAATGTTGACTATAAATCATAAACTAAGCATTTTTCAGCTGAAATAATGAATGTAGTCCTCTTAATTCTTGCTTCTAAAGCATACGCAAGCAGAAATTTCAATGTACAATGATGTTTTTAAAAAAACAGTCAAAATGTGCTCCACTCGGGCTGAAAACGCTTGTTTGGGACATGACATTAATGTTGACTATAAATCATAAACTAAGCATTTTTCAGCTGAAATAATGAATGTAGTCCTCTTAATTCTTGCTTCTAAAGCATACGCAAGCAGAAATTTCAATGTACAATGATGTTTTTAAAAAAAAGGGTCAAAATGTGCTCCACTCGGGCTGAAAACGCTAGTTTGGAACATTTCATTAATGTTGACTATAAATCATAAACTAAGCATTTTTCAGCTGAAATAATGAATGTAGTCCTCTTAATTCTTGCTTCTAAAGCATACGCAAACAGAAATTTCAATGTACAATGATGTTTTTAAAAAAACAGTCAAAATGTGCTCCACTCGGGCTGAAAACGCTTGTTTGGGACATGACATTAATGTTGACTATAAATCATAAACTAAGCATTTTTCAGCTGAAATAATGAATGTAGTCCTCTTAATTCTTGCTTCTAAAGCATACGCAAGCAGAAATTTCAATGTACAATGATGTTTTTAAAAAAACGGTCAAAATGTGCTCCACTCGGGCTGAAAACGCTTGTTTGGAACATTTCATTAATGTTGACTATAAATCATAAACTAAGCATTTTTCAGCTGAAATAATGAATGTAGTCCTCTTAATTCTTGCTTCTAAAGCATACGCAAGCAGAAATTTCAATGTACAATGATGTTTTTAAAAAAACAGTCAAAATGTGCTCCACTCGGGCTGAAAACGCTTGTTTGGGACATTACATTAATGTTGACTATAAATCATAAACTAAACATTTTTCAGCTGAAATAATGAATGTAGTCCTCTTAATTCTTGCTTCTAAAGCATACGCAAACAGAAATTTCAATGTACAATGATGTTTTTAAAAAAACGGTCAAAATGTGCTCCACTCGGGCTGAAAACGCTTGTTTGGGACATTACATTAATGTTGACTATAAATCATAAACTAAGCATTTTTCAGCTGAAATAATGAATGTAGTCCTCTTAATTCTTGCTTCTAAAGCATACACAAACAGAAATTTCAATGTACAATGATGTTTTTAAAAAAACGGTCAAAATGTGCTCCACTCGGGCTGAAAACGCTTGTTTGGAACATTTCATTAATGTTGACTATAAATCATAAACTAAGCATTTTTCAGCTGAAATAATGAATGTAGTCCTCTTAATTCTTGCTTCTAAAGCATACACAAACAGAAATTTCAATGTACAATGATGTTTTTAAAAAAACGGTCAAAATGTGCTCCACTCGGGCTGAAAACGCTTGTTTGGAACATTTCATTAATGTTGACTATAAATCATAAACTAAGCATTTTTCAGCTGAAATATTGAATGTAGTCCTCTTAATTCTTGCTTCTAAAGCATACGCAAGCAGAAATTTCAATGTACAATGATGTTTTTAAAAAAAACAGTCAAAATGTGCTCCACTCGGGCTGAAAACGCTGTTGGGGACATTTCATTAATGTTGACTATAAATCATAAACTAAGCATTTTTCAGCTGAAATAATGAATGTAGTCCTCTTAATTCTTGCTTCTAAAGCATACGCAAGCAGAAATTTCAATGTACAATGATGTTTTTAAAAAAACGGTCAAAATGTGCTCCACTCGGGCTGAAAACGCTGTTGGGGACATTTCAGTAATGTTGACTACAAATCAAAAACTAAGCATTTTTCAGCTGAAATAATGAATGTAGTCCTCTTAATTCTTGCTTCTAAAGCATTCGCAAGCAGAAATTTCAATGTACAATGATGTTTTTAAAAAAAACAGTCAAAATGTGCTCCACTCGGGCTGAAAACGCTTGTTTGGGACATGACATTAATGTTGACTATAAATCATAAACTAAGCATTTTTCAGCTGAAATAATGAATGTAGTCCTCTTAATTCTTGCTTCTAAAGCATACGCAAGCAGAAATTTCAATGTACAATGATGTTTTTAAAAAAACGGTCAAAATGTGCTCCACTCGGGCTGAAAACGCTTGTTTGGAACATTTCATTAATGTTGACTATAAATCATAAACTAAGCATTTTTCAGCTGAAATAATGAATGTAGTCCTCTTAATTCTTGCTTCTAAAGCATACGCAAGCAGAAATTTCAATGTACAATGATGTTTTTAAAAAAAACAGTCAAAATGTGCTCCACTCGGGCTGAAAACGCTGTTGGGGACATTTCATTAATGTTGACTATAAATCATAAATTAAGCATTTTTCAGCTGAAATAATGAATGTAGTCCTCTTAATTCTTGCTTCTAAAGCATACGCAAGCAGAAATTTCAATGTACAATGATGTTTTTAAAAAAACGGTCAAAATGTGCTCCACTCGGGCTGAAAACGCTGTTGGGGACATTTCAGTAATGTTGACTACAAATCAAAAACTAAGCATTTTTCAGCTGAAATAATGAATGTAGTCCTCTTAATTCTTGCTTCTAAAGCATACGCAAGCAGAAATTTCAATGTACAATGATGTTTTTAAAAAAACAGTCAAAATGTGCTCCACTCGGGCTGAAAACGCTGTTGGGGACATTTCAATAATGTTGACTATAAATCATAAACTAAGCATTTTTCAGCTGAAATAATGAATGTAGTCCTCTTAATTCTTGCTTCTAAAGCATACGCAAGCAGAAATTTCAATGTACAATGATGTTTTTAAAAAAACGGTCAAAATGTGCTCCACTCGGGCTGAAAACGCTTGTTTGGAACATTTCATTAATGTTGACTATAAATCATAAACTAAGCATTTTTCAGCTGAAATAATGAATGTAGTCCTCTTAATTCTTGCTTCTAAAGCATACGCAAGCAGAAATTTCAATGTACAATGATGTTTTTAAAAAAAACAGTCAAAATGTGCTCCACTCGGGCTGAAAACGCTGTTGGGGACATTTCATTAATGTTGACTATAAATCATAAATTAAGCATTTTTCAGCTGAAATAATGAATGTAGTCCTCTTAATTCTTGCTTCTAAAGCATACGCAAGCAGAAATTTCAATGTACAATGATGTTTTTAAAAAAACGGTCAAAATGTGCTCCACTCGGGCTGAAAACGCTGTTGGGGACATTTCATTAATGTTGACTACAAATCAAAAACTAAGCATTTTTCAGCTGAAATAATGAATGTAGTCCTCTTAATTCTTGCTTCTAAAGCATACGCAAGCAGAAATTTCAATGTACAATGATGTTTTTAAAAAAACAGTCAAAATGTGCTCCACTCGGGCTGAAAACGCTGTTGGGGACATTTCATTAATGTTGACTACAAATCATAAACTAAGCATTTTTCAGCTGAAATAATGAATGTAGTCCTCTTAATTCTTGCTTCTAAAGCATACGCAAGAAGAAATTTCAATGTACAATGATGTTTTTAAAAAAAGGGTCAAAATGTGCTCCACTCGGGCTGAAAACGCTTGTTTGGAACATTTCATTAATGTTGACTATAAATCATAAACTAAGCATTTTTCAGCTGAAATAATGAATGTAGTCCTCTTAATTCTTGCTTCTAAAGCATACGCAAGCAGAAATTTCAATGTACAATGATGTTTTTAAAAAATCAGTCAAAATGTGCTCCACTCGGGCTGAAAACGCTTGTTTGGAACATTTCATTAATGTTGACTATAAATCATAAACTAAGCATTTTTCAGCTGAAATAATGAATGTAGTCCTCTTAATTCTTGCTTCTAAAGCATACGCAAGCAGAAATTTCAATGTACAATGATGTTTTTAAAAAAACAGTCAAAATGTGCTCCACTCGGGCTGAAAACGCTTGTTTGGGACATGACATTAATGTTGACTATAAATCATAAACTAAGCATTTTTCAGCTGAAATAATGAATGTAGTCCTCTTAATTCTTGCTTCTAAAGCATACGCAAGCAGAAATTTCAATGTACAATGATGTTTTTAAAAAAACAGTCAAAATGTGCTCCACTCGGGCTGAAAACGCTTGTTTGGGACATTACATTAATGTTGACTATAAATCATAAACTAAGCATTTTTCAGCTGAAATAATGAATGTAGTCCTCTTAATTCTTGCTTCTAAAGCATACGCAAGCAGAAATTTCAATGTACAATGATGTTTTTAAAAAAACGGTCAAAATGTGCTCCACTCGGGCTGAAAACGCTTGTTCGGAACATTTCCTTAATGTTGACTATAAATCATAAACTAAGCATTTTTCAGCTGAAATAATGAATGTAGTCCTCTTAATTCTTGCTTCTAAAGCATACGCAAGCAGAAATTTCAATGTACAATGATGTTTTTAAAAAAACAGTCAAAATGTGCTCCACTCGGGCTGAAAACGCTGTTGGGGACATTTCATTAATGTTGACTACAAATCAAAAACTAAGCATTTTTCAGCTGAAATAATGAATGTAGTCCTCTTAATTCTTGCTTCTAAAGCATACGCAAGCAGAAATTTCAATGTACAATGATGTTTTTAAAAAAAGGGTCAAAATGTGCTCCACTCGGGCTGAAAACGCTTGTTTGGAACATTTCATTAATGTTGACTATAAATCATAAACTAAGCATTTTTCAGCTGAAATAATGAATGTAGTCCTCTTAATTCTTGCTTCTAAAGCATACGCAAGCAGAAATTTCAATGTACAATGATGTTTTTAAAAAAACAGTCAAAATGTGCTCCACTCGGGCTGAAAACGCTTGTTTGGAACATTTCATTAATGTTGACTATAAATCATAAACTAAGCATTTTTCAGCTGAAATAATGAATGTAGTCCTCTTAATTCTTGCTTCTAAAGCATACGCAAGCAGAAATTTCAATGTACAATGATGTTTTTAAAAAAACAGTCAAAATGTGCTCCACTCGGGCTGAAAACGCTTGTTTGGGACATGACATTAATGTTGACTATAAATCATAAACTAAGCATTTTTCAGCTGAAATAATTAATGTAGTCCTCTTAATTCTTGCTTCTAAAGCATACGCAAGCAGAAATTTCAATGTACAATGATGTTTTTAAAAAAACGGTCCAAATGTGCTCCACTCGGGCTGAAAACGCTTGTTTGGAACATTTCATTAATGTTGACTATAAATCATAAACTAAGCATTTTTCAGCTGAAATAATGAATGTAGTCCTCTTAATTCTTGCTTCTAAAGCATACGCAAGCAGAAATTTCAATGTACAATGATGTTTTTAAAAAAACAGTCAAAATGTGCTCCACTCGGGCTGAAAACGCTGTTGGGGACATTTCATTAATGTTGACTACAAATCAAAAACTAAGCATTTTTCAGCTGAAATAATGAATGTAGTCCTCTTAATTCTTGCTTCTAAAGCATACGCAAGCAGAAATTTCAATGTACAATGATGTTTTTAAAAAAAGGGTCAAAATGTGCTCCACTCGGGCTGAAAACGCTTGTTTGGAACATTTCATTAATGTTGACTATAAATCATAAACTAAGCATTTTTCAGCTGAAATAATGAATGTAGTCCTCTTAATTCTTGCTTCTAAAGCATACGCAAGCAGAAATTTCAATGTACAATGATGTTTTTAAAAAAACAGTCAAAATGTGCTCCACTCGGGCTGAAAACGCTTGTTTGGGACATGACATTAATGTTGACTATAAATCATAAACTAAGCATTTTTCAGCTGAAATAATGAATGTAGTCCTCTTAATTCTTGCTTCTAAAGCATACGCAAGCAGAAATTTCAATGTACAATGATGTTTTTAAAAAAACAGTCAAAATGTGCTCCACTCGGACTGAAAACGCTTGTTTGGGACATTACATTAATGTTGACTATAAATCATAAACTAAGCATTTTTCAGCTGAAATAATGAATGTAGTCCTCTTAATTCTTGCTTCTAAAGCATACGCAAAAAGAAATTTCAATGTACAATGATGTTTTTTAAAAAACGGTCAAAATGTGCTCCACTCGGGCTGAAAACGCTTGTTCGGAACATTTCCTTAATGTTGACTATAAATCATAAACTAAGCATTTTTCAGCTGAAATAATGAATGTAGTCCTCTTAATTCTTGCTTCTAAAGCATACGCAAGCAGAAATTTCAATGTACAATGATGTTTTTAAAAAAAACAGTCAAAATGCGCTCCACTCGGGCTGAAAACGCTGTTGGGGACATTTCATTAATGTTGACTACAAATCAAAAACTAAGAATTTTTCAGCTGAAATAATGAATGTAGTCCTCTTAATTCTTGCTTCTAAAGCATACGCAAGCAGAAATTTCAATGTACAATGATGTTTTTAAAAAAACGGTCAAAATGTGCTCCACTCAGGCTGAAAACGCTTGTTTGGAACATTTCATTAATGTTGACTATAAATCATAAACTAAGCATTTTTCAGCTGAAATAATGAATGTAGTCCTCTTAATTCTTGCTTCTTAAGCATACGCAAGCAGAAATTTCAATGTACAATGATGTTTTTAAAAAAACAGTCAAAATGTGCTCCACTCGGGCTGAAAACGCTTGTTTGGGACATGACATTAATGTTGACTATAAATCATAAACTAAGCATTTTTCAGCTGAAATAATGAATGTAGTCCTCTTAATTCTTGCTTCTAAAGCATACGCAAAAAGAAATTTCAATGTACAATGATGTTTTTTAAAAAACGGTCAAAATGTGCTCCACTCGGGCTGAAAACGCTTGTTCGGAACATTTCCTTAATGTTGACTATAAATCATAAACTAAGCATTTTTCAGCTGAAATAATGAATGTAGTCCTCTTAATTCTTGCTTCTAAAGCATACGCAAGCAGAAATTTCAATGTACAATGATGTTTTTAAAAAAAACAGTCAAAATGCGCTCCACTCGGGCTGAAAACGCTGTTGGGGACATTTCATTAATGTTGACTACAAATCAAAAACTAAGCATTTTTCAGCTGAAATAATGAATGTAGTCCTCTTAATTCTTGCTTCTAAAGCATACGCAAGCAAGAAGAAATTTCAATGTACAATGATGTTTTTAAAAAAAGGGTCAAAATGTGCTCCACTCGGGCTGAAAACGCTTGTTTGGAACATTTCATTAATGTTGACTATAAATCATAAACTAAGCATTTTTCAGCTGAAATAATGAATGTAGTCCTCTTAATTCTTGCTTCTAAAGCATACGCAAGCAGAAATTTCAATGTACAATGATGTTTTTAAAAAATCAGTCAAAATGTGCTCCACTCGGGCTGAAAACGCTTGTTTGGGACATGACATTAATGTTGACTATAAATCATAAACTAAGCATTTTTCAGCTGAAATAATGAAAGTAGTCCTCTTAATTCTTGCTTCTAAAGCAAACGCAAGCAGAAATTTCAATGTACAATGATGTTTTTAAAAAAAGGGTCAAAATGTGCTCCACTCGGGCTGAAAACGCTTGTTTGGAACATTTCATTAATGTTGACTATAAATCATAAACTAAGCATTTTTCAGCTGAAATAATGAATGTAGTCCTCTTAATTCTTGCTTCTAAAGCATACGCAAGCAGAAATTTCAATGTACAATGATGTTTTTAAAAAAACAGTCAAAATGTGCTCCACTCGGGCTGAAAACGCTTGTTTGGGACATGACATTAATGTTGACTATAAATCATAAACTAAGCATTTTTCAGCTGAAATAATGAATGTAGTCCTCTTAATTCTTGCTTCTAAAGCATACGCAAGCAGAAATTTCAATGTACAATGATGTTTTTAAAAAAAGGGTCAAAATGTGCTCCACTCGGGCTGAAAACGCTAGTTTGGAACATTTCATTAATGTTGACTATAAATCATAAACTAAGCATTTTTCAGCTGAAATAATGAATGTAGTCCTCTTAATTCTTGCTTCTAAAGCATACGCAAACAGAAATTTCAATGTACAATGATGTTTTTAAAAAAACAGTCAAAATGTGCTCCACTCGGGCTGAAAACGCTTGTTTGGGACATGACATTAATGTTGACTATAAATCATAAACTAAGCATTTTTCAGCTGAAATAATGAATGTAGTCCTCTTAATTCTTGCTTCTAAAGCATACGCAAGCAGAAATTTCAATGTACAATGATGTTTTTAAAAAAACGGTCAAAATGTGCTCCACTCGGGCTGAAAACGCTTGTTTGGAACATTTCATTAATGTTGACTATAAATCATAAACTAAGCATTTTTCAGCTGAAATAATGAATGTAGTCCTCTTAATTCTTGCTTCTAAAGCATACGCAAGCAGAAATTTCAATGTACAATGATGTTTTTAAAAAAACAGTCAAAATGTGCTCCACTCGGGCTGAAAACGCTTGTTTGGGACATTACATTAATGTTGACTATAAATCATAAACTAAACATTTTTCAGCTGAAATAATGAATGTAGTCCTCTTAATTCTTGCTTCTAAAGCATACGCAAACAGAAATTTCAATGTACAATGATGTTTTTAAAAAAACGGTCAAAATGTGCTCCACTCGGGCTGAAAACGCTTGTTTGGGACATTACATTAATGTTGACTATAAATCATAAACTAAGCATTTTTCAGCTGAAATAATGAATGTAGTCCTCTTAATTCTTGCTTCTAAAGCATACACAAACAGAAATTTCAATGTACAATGATGTTTTTAAAAAAACGGTCAAAATGTGCTCCACTCGGGCTGAAAACGCTTGTTTGGAACATTTCATTAATGTTGACTATAAATCATAAACTAAGCATTTTTCAGCTGAAATAATGAATGTAGTCCTCTTAATTCTTGCTTCTAAAGCATACACAAACAGAAATTTCAATGTACAATGATGTTTTTAAAAAAACGGTCAAAATGTGCTCCACTCGGGCTGAAAACGCTTGTTTGGAACATTTCATTAATGTTGACTATAAATCATAAACTAAGCATTTTTCAGCTGAAATAATGAATGTAGTCCTCTTAATTCTTGCTTCTAAAGCATACGCAAGCAGAAATTTCAATGTACAATGATGTTTTTAAAAAAAACAGTCAAAATGTGCTCCACTCGGGCTGAAAACGCTGTTGGGGACATTTCATTAATGTTGACTATAAATCATAAACTAAGCATTTTTCAGCTGAAATAATGAATGTAGTCCTCTTAATTCTTGCTTCTAAAGCATACGCAAGCAGAAATTTCAATGTACAATGATGTTTTTAAAAAAACGGTCAAAATGTGCTCCACTCGGGCTGAAAACGCTGTTGGGGACATTTCAGTAATGTTGACTACAAATCAAAAACTAAGCATTTTTCAGCTGAAATAATGAATGTAGTCCTCTTAATTCTTGCTTCTAAAGCATTCGCAAGCAGAAATTTCAATGTACAATGATGTTTTTAAAAAAAACAGTCAAAATGTGCTCCACTCGGGCTGAAAACGCTTGTTTGGGACATGACATTAATGTTGACTATAAATCATAAACTAAGCATTTTTCAGCTGAAATAATGAATGTAGTCCTCTTAATTCTTGCTTCTAAAGCATACGCAAGCAGAAATTTCAATGTACAATGATGTTTTTAAAAAAACGGTCAAAATGTGCTCCACTCGGGCTGAAAACGCTTGTTTGGAACATTTCATTAATGTTGACTATAAATCATAAACTAAGCATTTTTCAGCTGAAATAATGAATGTAGTCCTCTTAATTCTTGCTTCTAAAGCATACGCAAGCAGAAATTTCAATGTACAATGATGTTTTTAAAAAAAACAGTCAAAATGTGCTCCACTCGGGCTGAAAACGCTGTTGGGGACATTTCATTAATGTTGACTATAAATCATAAATTAAGCATTTTTCAGCTGAAATAATGAATGTAGTCCTCTTAATTCTTGCTTCTAAAGCATACGCAAGCAGAAATTTCAATGTACAATGATGTTTTTAAAAAAACGGTCAAAATGTGCTCCACTCGGGCTGAAAACGCTGTTGGGGACATTTCAGTAATGTTGACTACAAATCAAAAACTAAGCATTTTTCAGCTGAAATAATGAATGTAGTCCTCTTAATTCTTGCTTCTAAAGCATACGCAAGCAGAAATTTCAATGTACAATGATGTTTTTAAAAAAACAGTCAAAATGTGCTCCACTCGGGCTGAAAACGCTGTTGGGGACATTTCAATAATGTTGACTATAAATCATAAACTAAGCATTTTTCAGCTGAAATAATGAATGTAGTCCTCTTAATTCTTGCTTCTAAAGCATACGCAAGCAGAAATTTCAATGTACAATGATGTTTTTAAAAAAACGGTCAAAATGTGCTCCACTCGGGCTGAAAACGCTTGTTTGGAACATTTCATTAATGTTGACTATAAATCATAAACTAAGCATTTTTCAGCTGAAATAATGAATGTAGTCCTCTTAATTCTTGCTTCTAAAGCATACGCAAGCAGAAATTTCAATGTACAATGATGTTTTTAAAAAAACAGTCAAAATGTGCTCCACTCGGGCTGAAAACGCTTGTTTGGGACATGACATTAATGTTGACTATAAATCATAAACTAAGCATTTTTCAGCTGAAATAATGAATGTAGTCCTCTTAATTCTTGCTTCTAAAGCATACGCAAGCAGAAATTTCAATGTACAATGATGTTTTTAAAAAAACGGTCAAAATGTGCTCCACTCGGGCTGAAAACGCTTGTTTGGAACATTTCATTAATGTTGACTATAAATCATAAACTAAGCATTTTTCAGCTGAAATAATGAATGTAGTCCTCTTAATTCTTGCTTCTAAAGCATACGCAAGCAGAAATTTCAATGTACAATGATGTTTTTAAAAAAACAGTCAAAATGTGCTCCACTCGGGCTGAAAACGCTGTTGGGGACATTTCATTAATGTTGACTATAAATCATAAACTAAGCATTTTTCAGCTGAAATAATGAATGTAGTCCTTTTAATTCTTGCTTCTAAAGCATACGCAAGCAGAAATTTCAATGTACAATGATGTTTTTAAAAAAAACAGTCAAAATGTGCTCCACTCGGGCTGAAAACGCTGTTGGGGACATTTCATTAATGTTGACTACAAATCAAAAACTAAGCATTTTTCAGCTGAAATAATGAATGTAGTCCTCTTAATTCTTGCTTCTAAAGCATACGCAAGCAGAAATTTCAATGTACAATGATGTTTTTAAAAAAACAGTCAAAATGTGCTCCACTCGGGCTGAAAACGCTGTTGGGGACATTTCAATAATGTTGACTATAAATCATAAACTAAGCATTTTTCAGCTGAAATAATGAATGTAGTCCTCTTAATTCTTGCTTCTAAAGCATACGCAAGCAGAAATTTCAATGTACAATGATGTTTTTAAAAAAAAGGGTCAAAATGTGCTCCACTCGGGCTGAAAACGCTTGTTTGGAACATTTCATTAATGTTGACTATAAATCATAAACTAAGCATTTTTCAGCTGAAATAATGAATGTAGTCCTCTTAATTCTTGCTTCTAAAGCATACGCAAGCAGAAATTTCAATGTACAATGATGTTTTTAAAAAAACAGTCAAAATGTGCTCCACTCGGGCTGAAAACGCTTGTTTGGGACATGACATTAATGTTGACTATAAATCATAAACTAAGCATTTTTCAGCTGAAATAATGAATGTAGTCCTCTTAATTCTTGCTTCTAAAGCATACGCAAGCAGAAATTTCAATGTACAATGATGTTTTTAAAAAAACGGTCAAAATGTGCTCCACTCGGGCTGAAAACGCTTGTTTGGAACATTTCATTAATGTTGACTATAAATCATAAACTAAGCATTTTTCAGCTGAAATAATGAATGTAGTCCTCTTAATTCTTGCTTCTAAAGCATACGCAAGCAGAAATTTCAATGTACAATGATGTTTTTAAAAAAACAGTCAAAATGTGCTCCACTCGGGCTGAAAACGCTGTTGGGGACATTTCATTAATGTTGACTATAAATCATAAACTAAGCATTTTTCAGCTGAAATAATGAATGTAGTCCTTTTAATTCTTGCTTCTAAAGCATACGCAAGCAGAAATTTCAATGTACAATGATGTTTTTAAAAAAAACAGTCAAAATGTGCTCCACTCGGGCTGAAAACGCTGTTGGGGACATTTCATTAATGTTGACCATAAATCAAAAACTAAGCATTTTTCAGCTGAAATAATGAATGTAGTCCTCTTAATTCTTGCTTCTAAAGCATACGCAAGCAGAAATTTCAATGTACAATGATGTTTTTAAAAAAACAGTCAAAATGTGCTCCACTCGGGCTGAAAACGCTGTTGGGGACATTTCATTAATGTTGACTATAAATCATAAACTAAGCATTTTTCAGCTGAAATAATGAATGTAGTCCTCTTAATTCTTGCTTCTAAAGCATACGCAAGCAGAAATTTCAATGTACAATGATGTTTTTAAAAAAAACGGTCAAAATGTGCTCCACTCGGGCTGAAAACGCTGTTGGGGACATTTCATTAATGTTGACTACAAATCAAAAACTAAGCATTTTTCAGCTGAAATAATGAATGTAGTCCTCTTAATTCTTGCTTCTAAAGCATACGCAAGCAGAAATTTCAATGTACAATGATGTTTTTAAAAAAAACAGTCAAAATGTGCTCCACTCGGGCTGAAAACGCTGTTGGGGACATTTCATTAATGTTGACTACAAATCAAAAACTAAGCATTTTTCAGCTGAAATAATGAATGTAGTCCTCTTAATTCTTGCTTCTAAAGCATACGCAAGCAGAAATTTCAATGTACAATGATGTTTTTAAAAAAACAGTCAAAATGTGCTCCACTCGGGCTGAAAACGCTTGTTTGGGACATTACATTAATGTTGACTATAAATCATAAACTAAGCATTTTTCAGCTGAAATAATGAATGTAGTCCTCTTAATTCTTGCTTCTAAAGCATACGCAAACAGAAATTTCAATGTACAATGATGTTTTTAAAAAAAACAGTCAAAATGTGCTCCACTCGGGCTGAAAACGCTGTTGGGGACATTTCATTAATGTTGACTACAAATCAAAAACTAAGCATTTTTCAGCTGAAATAATGAATGTAGTCCTCTTAATTCTTGCTTCTAAAGCATACGCAAGCAGAAATTTCAATGTACAATGATGTTTTTAAAAAAACAGTCAAAATGTGCTCCACTCGGGCTGAAAACGCTGTTGGGGACATTTCATTAATGTTGACTATAAATCATAAACTAAGCATTTTTCAGCTGAAATAATGAATGTAGTCCTCTTAATTCTTGCTTCTAAAGCATACGCAAGCAGAAATTTCAATGTACAATGATGTTTTTAAAAAAACAGTCAAAATGTGCTCCACTCGGGCTGAAAACGCTTGTTTGGGACATTACATTAATGTTGACTATAAATCATAAACTAAGCATTTTTCAGCTGAAATAATGAATGTAGTCCTCTTAATTCTTGCTTCTAAAGCATACGCAAACAGAAATTTCAATGTACAATGATGTTTTTAAAAAAAACAGTCAAAATGTGCTCCACTCGGGCTGAAAACGCTGTTGGGGACATTTCATTAATGTTGACTACAAATCAAAAACTAAGCATTTTTCAGCTGAAATAATGAATGTAGTCCTCTTAATTCTTGCTTCTAAAGCATACGCAAGCAGAAATTTCAATGTACAATGATGTTTTTAAAAAAACAGTCAAAATGTGCTCCACTCGGGCTGAAAACGCTGTTGGGGACATTTCATTAATGTTGACTATAAATCATAAACTAAGCATTTTTCAGCTGAAATAATGAATGTAGTCCTCTTAATTCTTGCTTCTAAAGCATACGCAAGCAGAAATTTCAATGTACAATGATGTTTTTAAAAAAAGGGTCAAAATGTGCTCCACTCGGGCTGAAAACGCTTGTTTGGGACATTACATTAATGTTGACTATAAATCATAAACTAAGCATTTTTCAGCTGAAATAATGAATGTAGTCCTCTTAATTCTTGCTTCTAAAGCATACGCAAACAGAAATTTCAATGTACAATGATGTTTTTAAAAAAACAGTCAAAATGTGCTCCACTCGGGCTGAAAACGCTTGTTTGGGACATGACATTAATGTTGACTATAAATCATAAACTAAGCATTTTTCAGCTGAAATAATGAATGTAGTCCTCTTAATTCTTGCTTCTAAAGCATACGCAAGCAGAAATTTCAATGTACAATGATGTTTTTAAAAAAACGGTCAAAATGTGCTCCACTCGGGCTGAAAACGCTTGTTTGGAACATTTCATTAATGTTGACTATAAATCATAAACTAAGCATTTTTCAGCTGAAATAATGAATGTAGTCCTCTTAATTCTTGCTTCTAAAGCATACGCAAGCAGAAATTTCAATGTACAATGATGTTTTTAAAAAAAACAGTCAAAATGTGCTCCACTCGGGCTGAAAACGCTTGTTTGGGACATGACATTAATGTTGACTATAAATCATAAACTAAGCATTTTTCAGCTGAAATAATGAATGTAGTCCTCTTAATTCTTGCTTCTAAAGCATACGCAAGCAGAAATTTCAATGTACAATGATGTTTTTAAAAAAACGGTCAAAATGTGCTCCACTCGGGCTGAAAACGCTTGTTTGGAACATTTCATTAATGTTGACTATAAATCATAAACTAAGCATTTTTCAGCTGAAATAATGAATGTAGTCCTCTTAATTCTTGCTTCTAAAGCATACGCAAGCAGAAATTTCAATGTACAATGATGTTTTTAAAAAAAACAGTCAAAATGTGCTCCACTCGGGCTGAAAACGCTGTTGGGGACATTTCATTAATGTTGACTATAAATCATAAATTAAGCATTTTTCAGCTGAAATAATGAATGTAGTCCTCTTAATTCTTGCTTCTAAAGCATACGCAAGCAGAAATTTCAATGTACAATGATGTTTTTAAAAAAACGGTCAAAATGTGCTCCACTCGGGCTGAAAACGCTGTTGGGGACATTTCATTAATGTTGACTACAAATCAAAAACTAAGCATTTTTCAGCTGAAATAATGAATGTAGTCCTCTTAATTCTTGCTTCTAAAGCATACGCAAGCAGAAATTTCAATGTACAATGATGTTTTTAAAAAAACAGTCAAAATGTGCTCCACTCGGGCTGAAAACGCTGTTGGGGACATTTCATTAATGTTGACTACAAATCATAAACTAAGCATTTTTCAGCTGAAATAATGAATGTAGTCCTCTTAATTCTTGCTTCTAAAGCATACGCAAGAAGAAATTTCAATGTACAATGATGTTTTTAAAAAAAGGGTCAAAATGTGCTCCACTCGGGCTGAAAACGCTTGTTTGGAACATTTCATTAATGTTGACTATAAATCATAAACTAAGCATTTTTCAGCTGAAATAATGAATGTAGTCCTCTTAATTCTTGCTTCTAAAGCATACGCAAGCAGAAATTTCAATGTACAATGATGTTTTTAAAAAATCAGTCAAAATGTGCTCCACTCGGGCTGAAAACGCTTGTTTGGAACATTTCATTAATGTTGACTATAAATCATAAACTAAGCATTTTTCAGCTGAAATAATGAATGTAGTCCTCTTAATTCTTGCTTCTAAAGCATACGCAAGCAGAAATTTCAATGTACAATGATGTTTTTAAAAAAACAGTCAAAATGTGCTCCACTCGGGCTGAAAACGCTTGTTTGGGACATGACATTAATGTTGACTATAAATCATAAACTAAGCATTTTTCAGCTGAAATAATGAATGTAGTCCTCTTAATTCTTGCTTCTAAAGCATACGCAAGCAGAAATTTCAATGTACAATGATGTTTTTAAAAAAACAGTCAAAATGTGCTCCACTCGGGCTGAAAACGCTTGTTTGGGACATTACATTAATGTTGACTATAAATCATAAACTAAGCATTTTTCAGCTGAAATAATGAATGTAGTCCTCTTAATTCTTGCTTCTAAAGCATACGCAAGCAGAAATTTCAATGTACAATGATGTTTTTAAAAAAACGGTCAAAATGTGCTCCACTCGGGCTGAAAACGCTTGTTCGGAACATTTCCTTAATGTTGACTATAAATCATAAACTAAGCATTTTTCAGCTGAAATAATGAATGTAGTCCTCTTAATTCTTGCTTCTAAAGCATACGCAAGCAGAAATTTCAATGTACAATGATGTTTTTAAAAAAACAGTCAAAATGTGCTCCACTCGGGCTGAAAACGCTGTTGGGGACATTTCATTAATGTTGACTACAAATCAAAAACTAAGCATTTTTCAGCTGAAATAATGAATGTAGTCCTCTTAATTCTTGCTTCTAAAGCATACGCAAGCAGAAATTTCAATGTACAATGATGTTTTTAAAAAAAGGGTCAAAATGTGCTCCACTCGGGCTGAAAACGCTTGTTTGGAACATTTCATTAATGTTGACTATAAATCATAAACTAAGCATTTTTCAGCTGAAATAATGAATGTAGTCCTCTTAATTCTTGCTTCTAAAGCATACGCAAGCAGAAATTTCAATGTACAATGATGTTTTTAAAAAAACAGTCAAAATGTGCTCCACTCGGGCTGAAAACGCTTGTTTGGAACATTTCATTAATGTTGACTATAAATCATAAACTAAGCATTTTTCAGCTGAAATAATGAATGTAGTCCTCTTAATTCTTGCTTCTAAAGCATACGCAAGCAGAAATTTCAATGTACAATGATGTTTTTAAAAAAACAGTCAAAATGTGCTCCACTCGGGCTGAAAACGCTTGTTTGGGACATGACATTAATGTTGACTATAAATCATAAACTAAGCATTTTTCAGCTGAAATAATTAATGTAGTCCTCTTAATTCTTGCTTCTAAAGCATACGCAAGCAGAAATTTCAATGTACAATGATGTTTTTAAAAAAACGGTCCAAATGTGCTCCACTCGGGCTGAAAACGCTTGTTTGGAACATTTCATTAATGTTGACTATAAATCATAAACTAAGCATTTTTCAGCTGAAATAATGAATGTAGTCCTCTTAATTCTTGCTTCTAAAGCATACGCAAGCAGAAATTTCAATGTACAATGATGTTTTTAAAAAAACAGTCAAAATGTGCTCCACTCGGGCTGAAAACGCTGTTGGGGACATTTCATTAATGTTGACTATAAATCATAAACTAAGCATTTTTCAGCTGAAATAATGAATGTAGTCCTTTTAATTCTTGCTTCTAAAGCATACGCAAGCAGAAATTTCAATGTACAATGATGTTTTTAAAAAAAACAGTCAAAATGTGCTCCACTCGGGCTGAAAACGCTGTTGGGGACATTTCATTAATGTTGACTATAAATCAAAAACTAAGCATTTTTCAGCTGAAATAATGAATGTAGTCCTCTTAATTCTTGCTTCTAAAGCATACGCAAGCAGAAATTTCAATGTACAATGATGTTTTTAAAAAAACAGTCAAAATGTGCTCCACTCGGGCTGAAAACGCTGTTGGGGACATTTCATTAATGTTGACTATAAATCATAAACTAAGCATTTTTCAGCTGAAATAATGAATGTAGTCCTCTTAATTCTTGCTTCTAAAGCATACGCAAGCAGAAATTTCAATGTACAATGATGTTTTTAAAAAAAACGGTCAAAATGTGCTCCACTCGGGCTGAAAACGCTGTTGGGGACATTTCATTAATGTTGACTACAAATCAAAAACTAAGCATTTTTCAGCTGAAATAATGAATGTAGTCCTCTTAATTCTTGCTTCTAAAGCATACGCAAGCAGAAATTTCAATGTACAATGATGTTTTTAAAAAAAACAGTCAAAATGTGCTCCACTCGGGCTGAAAACGCTGTTGGGGACATTTCATTAATGTTGACTACAAATCAAAAACTAAGCATTTTTCAGCTGAAATAATGAATGTAGTCCTCTTAATTCTTGCTTCTAAAGCATACGCAAGCAGAAATTTCAATGTACAATGATGTTTTTAAAAAAACAGTCAAAATGTGCTCCACTCGGGCTGAAAACGCTTGTTTGGGACATTACATTAATGTTGACTATAAATCATAAACTAAGCATTTTTCAGCTGAAATAATGAATGTAGTCCTCTTAATTCTTGCTTCTAAAGCATACGCAAACAGAAATTTCAATGTACAATGATGTTTTTAAAAAAAACAGTCAAAATGTGCTCCACTCGGGCTGAAAACGCTGTTGGGGACATTTCATTAATGTTGACTACAAATCAAAAACTAAGCATTTTTCAGCTGAAATAATGAATGTAGTCCTCTTAATTCTTGCTTCTAAAGCATACGCAAGCAGAAATTTCAATGTACAATGATGTTTTTAAAAAAACAGTCAAAATGTGCTCCACTCGGGCTGAAAACGCTGTTGGGGACATTTCATTAATGTTGACTATAAATCATAAACTAAGCATTTTTCAGCTGAAATAATGAATGTAGTCCTCTTAATTCTTGCTTCTAAAGCATACGCAAGCAGAAATTTCAATGTACAATGATGTTTTTAAAAAAAGGGTCAAAATGTGCTCCACTCGGGCTGAAAACGCTTGTTTGGGACATTACATTAATGTTGACTATAAATCATAAACTAAGCATTTTTCAGCTGAAATAATGAATGTAGTCCTCTTAATTCTTGCTTCTAAAGCATACGCAAACAGAAATTTCAATGTACAATGATGTTTTTAAAAAAACAGTCAAAATGTGCTCCACTCGGGCTGAAAACGCTTGTTTGGGACATGACATTAATGTTGACTATAAATCATAAACTAAGCATTTTTCAGCTGAAATAATGAATGTAGTCCTCTTAATTCTTGCTTCTAAAGCATACGCAAGCAGAAATTTCAATGTACAATGATGTTTTTAAAAAAACGGTCAAAATGTGCTCCACTCGGGCTGAAAACGCTTGTTTGGAACATTTCATTAATGTTGACTATAAATCATAAACTAAGCATTTTTCAGCTGAAATAATGAATGTAGTCCTCTTAATTCTTGCTTCTAAAGCATACGCAAGCAGAAATTTCAATGTACAATGATGTTTTTAAAAAAAACAGTCAAAATGTGCTCCACTCGGGCTGAAAACGCTGTTGGGGACATTTCATTAATGTTGACTATAAATCATAAATTAAGCATTTTTCAGCTGAAATAATGAATGTAGTCCTCTTAATTCTTGCTTCTAAAGCATACGCAAGCAGAAATTTCAATGTACAATGATGTTTTTAAAAAAACGGTCAAAATGTGCTCCACTCGGGCTGAA
This sequence comes from Hippichthys cyanospilos, assembly GCF_059441005.1. Lineage (NCBI taxonomy): Eukaryota > Metazoa > Chordata > Actinopteri > Syngnathiformes > Syngnathidae > Hippichthys > Hippichthys cyanospilos. The sequence continues at coordinate 382,159 of NW_028283381.1, forward strand.
AACGCTGTTGGGGACATTTCATTAATGTTGACTACAAATCAAAAACTAAGCATTTTTCAGCTGAAATAATGAATGTAGTCCTCTTAATTCTTGCTTCTAAAGCATACGCAAGCAGAAATTTCAATGTACAATGATGTTTTTAAAAAAACAGTCAAAATGTGCTCCACTCGGGCTGAAAACGCTGTTGGGGACATTTCATTAATGTTGACTACAAATCATAAACTAAGCATTTTTCAGCTGAAATAATGAATGTAGTCCTCTTAATTCTTGCTTCTAAAGCATACGCAAGAAGAAATTTCAATGTACAATGATGTTTTTAAAAAAAGGGTCAAAATGTGCTCCACTCGGGCTGAAAACGCTTGTTTGGAACATTTCATTAATGTTGACTATAAATCATAAACTAAGCATTTTTCAGCTGAAATAATGAATGTAGTCCTCTTAATTCTTGCTTCTAAAGCATACGCAAGCAGAAATTTCAATGTACAATGATGTTTTTAAAAAATCAGTCAAAATGTGCTCCACTCGGGCTGAAAACGCTTGTTTGGAACATTTCATTAATGTTGACTATAAATCATAAACTAAGCATTTTTCAGCTGAAATAATGAATGTAGTCCTCTTAATTCTTGCTTCTAAAGCATACGCAAGCAGAAATTTCAATGTACAATGATGTTTTTAAAAAAACAGTCAAAATGTGCTCCACTCGGGCTGAAAACGCTTGTTTGGGACATGACATTAATGTTGACTATAAATCATAAACTAAGCATTTTTCAGCTGAAATAATGAATGTAGTCCTCTTAATTCTTGCTTCTAAAGCATACGCAAGCAGAAATTTCAATGTACAATGATGTTTTTAAAAAAACAGTCAAAATGTGCTCCACTCGGGCTGAAAACGCTTGTTTGGGACATTACATTAATGTTGACTATAAATCATAAACTAAGCATTTTTCAGCTGAAATAATGAATGTAGTCCTCTTAATTCTTGCTTCTAAAGCATACGCAAGCAGAAATTTCAATGTACAATGATGTTTTTAAAAAAACGGTCAAAATGTGCTCCACTCGGGCTGAAAACGCTTGTTCGGAACATTTCCTTAATGTTGACTATAAATCATAAACTAAGCATTTTTCAGCTGAAATAATGAATGTAGTCCTCTTAATTCTTGCTTCTAAAGCATACGCAAGCAGAAATTTCAATGTACAATGATGTTTTTAAAAAAACAGTCAAAATGTGCTCCACTCGGGCTGAAAACGCTGTTGGGGACATTTCATTAATGTTGACTACAAATCAAAAACTAAGCATTTTTCAGCTGAAATAATGAATGTAGTCCTCTTAATTCTTGCTTCTAAAGCATACGCAAGCAGAAATTTCAATGTACAATGATGTTTTTAAAAAAAGGGTCAAAATGTGCTCCACTCGGGCTGAAAACGCTTGTTTGGAACATTTCATTAATGTTGACTATAAATCATAAACTAAGCATTTTTCAGCTGAAATAATGAATGTAGTCCTCTTAATTCTTGCTTCTAAAGCATACGCAAGCAGAAATTTCAATGTACAATGATGTTTTTAAAAAAACAGTCAAAATGTGCTCCACTCGGGCTGAAAACGCTTGTTTGGGACATGACATTAATGTTGACTATAAATCATAAACTAAGCATTTTTCAGCTGAAATAATGAATGTAGTCCTCTTAATTCTTGCTTCTAAAGCATACGCAAGCAGAAATTTCAATGTACAATGATGTTTTTAAAAAAACAGTCAAAATGTGCTCCACTCGGACTGAAAACGCTTGTTTGGGACATTACATTAATGTTGACTATAAATCATAAACTAAGCATTTTTCAGCTGAAATAATGAATGTAGTCCTCTTAATTCTTGCTTCTAAAGCATACGCAAAAAGAAATTTCAATGTACAATGATGTTTTTTAAAAAACGGTCAAAATGTGCTCCACTCGGGCTGAAAACGCTTGTTCGGAACATTTCCTTAATGTTGACTATAAATCATAAACTAAGCATTTTTCAGCTGAAATAATGAATGTAGTCCTCTTAATTCTTGCTTCTAAAGCATACGCAAGCAGAAATTTCAATGTACAATGATGTTTTTAAAAAAAACAGTCAAAATGCGCTCCACTCGGGCTGAAAACGCTGTTGGGGACATTTCATTAATGTTGACTACAAATCAAAAACTAAGAATTTTTCAGCTGAAATAATGAATGTAGTCCTCTTAATTCTTGCTTCTAAAGCATACGCAAGCAGAAATTTCAATGTACAATGATGTTTTTAAAAAAACGGTCAAAATGTGCTCCACTCAGGCTGAAAACGCTTGTTTGGAACATTTCATTAATGTTGACTATAAATCATAAACTAAGCATTTTTCAGCTGAAATAATGAATGTAGTCCTCTTAATTCTTGCTTCTTAAGCATACGCAAGCAGAAATTTCAATGTACAATGATGTTTTTAAAAAAACAGTCAAAATGTGCTCCACTCGGGCTGAAAACGCTTGTTTGGGACATGACATTAATGTTGACTATAAATCATAAACTAAGCATTTTTCAGCTGAAATAATGAATGTAGTCCTCTTAATTCTTGCTTCTAAAGCATACGCAAAAAGAAATTTCAATGTACAATGATGTTTTTTAAAAAACGGTCAAAATGTGCTCCACTCGGGCTGAAAACGCTTGTTCGGAACATTTCCTTAATGTTGACTATAAATCATAAACTAAGCATTTTTCAGCTGAAATAATGAATGTAGTCCTCTTAATTCTTGCTTCTAAAGCATACGCAAGCAGAAATTTCAATGTACAATGATGTTTTTAAAAAAAACAGTCAAAATGCGCTCCACTCGGGCTGAAAACGCTGTTGGGGACATTTCATTAATGTTGACTACAAATCAAAAACTAAGCATTTTTCAGCTGAAATAATGAATGTAGTCCTCTTAATTCTTGCTTCTAAAGCATACGCAAGCAGAAATTTCAATGTACAATGATGTTTTTAAAAAAACGGTCAAAATGTGCTCCACTCAGGCTGAAAACGCTTGTTTGGAACATTTCATTAATGTTGACTATAAATCATAAACTAAGCATTTTTCAGCTGAAATAATGAATGTAGTCCTCTTAATTCTTGCTTCTTAAGCAGACGCAAGCAGAAATTTCAATGTACAATGATGTTTTTAAAAAAACAGTCAAAATGTGCTCCACTCGGGCTGAAAACGCTTGTTTGGGACATGACATTAATGTTGACTATAAATCATAAACTAAGCATTTTTCAGCTGAAATAATGAATGTAGTCCTCTTAATTCTTGCTTCTAAAGCATACGCAAAAAGAAATTTCAATGTACAATGATGTTTTTTAAAAAACGGTCAAAATGTGCTCCACTCGGGCTGAAAACGCTTGTTCGGAACATTTCCTTAATGTTGACTATAAATCATAAACTAAGCATTTTTCAGCTGAAATAATGAATGTAGTCCTCTTAATTCTTGCTTCTAAAGCATACGCAAGCAGAAATTTCAATGTACAATGATGTTTTTAAAAAAAAACAGTAAAAATGCGCTCCACTCGGGCTGAAAACGCTGTTGGGGACATTTCATTAATGTTGACTACAAATCAAAAACTAAGCATTTTTCAGCTGAAATAATGAATGTAGTCCTCTTAATTCTTGCTTCTAAAGCATACGCAAGCAGAAATTTCAATGTACAATGATGTTTTTAAAAAAAACAGTCAAAATGCGCTCCACTCGGGCTGAAAACGCTGTTGGGGACATTTCATTAATGTTGACTACAAATCAAAAACTAAGCATTTTTCAGCTGAAATAATGAATGTAGTCCTCTTAATTCTTGCTTCTAAAGCATACGCAAGCAGAAATTTCAATGTACAATGATGTTTTTAAAAAAAGGGTCAAAATGTGCTCCACTCGGGCTGAAAACGCTTGTTTGGAACATTTCATTAATGTTGACTATAAATCATAAACTAAGCATTTTTCAGCTGAAATAATGAATGTAGTCCTCTTAATTCTTGCTTCTAAAGCATACGCAAGCAGAAATTTCAATGTACAATGATGTTTTTAAAAAATCAGTCAAAATGTGCTCCACTCGGGCTGAAAACGCTTGTTTGGGACATGACATTAATGTTGACTATAAATCATAAACTAAGCATTTTTCAGCTGAAATAATGAAAGTAGTCCTCTTAATGATTGCTTCTAAAGCAAACGCAAGCAGAAATTTCAATGTACAATGATGTTTTTAAAAAAAGGGTCAAAATGTGCTCCACTCGGGCTGAAAACGCTTGTTTGGAACATTTCATTAATGTTGACTATAAATCATAAACTAAGCATTTTTCAGCTGAAATAATGAATGTAGTCCTCTTAATTCTTGCTTCTAAAGCATACGCAAGCAGAAATTTCAATGTACAATGATGTTTTTAAAAAAACAGTCAAAATGTGCTCCACTCGGGCTGAAAACGCTTGTTTGGGACATGACATTAATGTTGACTATAAATCATAAACTAAGCATTTTTCAGCTGAAATAATGAATGTAGTCCTCTTAATTCTTGCTTCTAAAGCATACGCAAGCAGAAATTTCAATGTACAATGATGTTTTTAAAAAAAGGGTCAAAATGTGCTCCACTCGGGCTGAAAACGCTAGTTTGGAACATTTCATTAATGTTGACTATAAATCATAAACTAAGCATTTTTCAGCTGAAATAATGAATGTAGTCCTCTTAATTCTTGCTTCTAAAGCATACGCAAACAGAAATTTCAATGTACAATGATGTTTTTAAAAAAACAGTCAAAATGTGCTCCACTCGGGCTGAAAACGCTTGTTTGGGACATGACATTAATGTTGACTATAAATCATAAACTAAGCATTTTTCAGCTGAAATAATGAATGTAGTCCTCTTAATTCTTGCTTCTAAAGCATACGCAAGCAGAAATTTCAATGTACAATGATGTTTTTAAAAAAACGGTCAAAATGTGCTCCACTCGGGCTGAAAACGCTTGTTTGGAACATTTCATTAATGTTGACTATAAATCATAAACTAAGCATTTTTCAGCTGAAATAATGAATGTAGTCCTCTTAATTCTTGCTTCTAAAGCATACGCAAGCAGAAATTTCAATGTACAATGATGTTTTTAAAAAAACAGTCAAAATGTGCTCCACTCGGGCTGAAAACGCTTGTTTGGGACATTACATTAATGTTGACTATAAATCATAAACTAAGCATTTTTCAGCTGAAATAATGAATGTAGTCCTCTTAATTCTTGCTTCTAAAGCATACGCAAGCAGAAATTTCAATGTACAATGATGTTTTTAAAAAAACGGTCAAAATGTGCTCCACTCGGGCTGAAAACGCTTGTTCGGAACATTTCCTTAATGTTGACTATAAATCATAAACTAAGCATTTTTCAGCTGAAATAATGAATGTAGTCCTCTTAATTCTTGCTTCTAAAGCATACGCAAGCAGAAATTTCAATGTACAATGATGTTTTTAAAAAAACAGTCAAAATGTGCTCCACTCGGGCTGAAAACGCTGTTGGGGACATTTCATTAATGTTGACTACAAATCATAAACTAAGCATTTTTCAGCTGAAATAATGAATGTAGTCCTCTTAATTCTTGCTTCTAAAGCATACGCAAGCAGAAATTTCAATGTACAATGATGTTTTTAAAAAAAGGGTCAAAATGTGCTCCACTCGGGCTGAAAACGCTTGTTTGGAACATTTCATTAATGTTGACTATAAATCATAAACTAAGCATTTTTCAGCTGAAATAATGAATGTAGTCCTCTTAATTCTTGCTTCTAAAGCATACGCAAGCAGAAATTTCAATGTACAATGATGTTTTTAAAAAAACAGTCAAAATGTGCTCCACTCGGGCTGAAAACGCTTGTTTGGGACATGACATTAATGTTGACTATAAATCATAAACTAAGCATTTTTCAGCTGAAATAATGAATGTAGTCCTCTTAATTCTTGCTTCTAAAGCATACGCAAGCAGAAATTTCAATGTACAATGATGTTTTTAAAAAAACAGTCAAAATGTGCTCCACTCGGACTGAAAACGCTTGTTTGGGACATTACATTAATGTTGACTATAAATCATAAACTAAGCATTTTTCAGCTGAAATAATGAATGTAGTCCTCTTAATTCTTGCTTCTAAAGCATACGCAAAAAGAAATTTCAATGTACAATGATGTTTTTTAAAAAACGGTCAAAATGTGCTCCACTCGGGCTGAAAACGCTTGTTCGGAACATTTCCTTAATGTTGACTATAAATCATAAACTAAGCATTTTTCAGCTGAAATAATGAATGTAGTCCTCTTAATTCTTGCTTCTAAAGCATACGCAAGCAGAAATTTCAATGTACAATGATGTTTTTAAAAAAAACAGTCAAAATGCGCTCCACTCGGGCTGAAAACGCTGTTGGGGACATTTCATTAATGTTGACTACAAATCAAAAACTAAGAATTTTTCAGCTGAAATAATGAATGTAGTCCTCTTAATTCTTGCTTCTAAAGCATACGCAAGCAGAAATTTCAATGTACAATGATGTTTTTAAAAAAACGGTCAAAATGTGCTCCACTCAGGCTGAAAACGCTTGTTTGGAACATTTCATTAATGTTGACTATAAATCATAAACTAAGCATTTTTCAGCTGAAATAATGAATGTAGTCCTCTTAATTCTTGCTTCTTAAGCATACGCAAGCAGAAATTTCAATGTACAATGATGTTTTTAAAAAAACAGTCAAAATGTGCTCCACTCGGGCTGAAAACGCTTGTTTGGGACATGACATTAATGTTGACTATAAATCATAAACTAAGCATTTTTCAGCTGAAATAATGAATGTAGTCCTCTTAATTCTTGCTTCTAAAGCATACGCAAAAAGAAATTTCAATGTACAATGATGTTTTTTAAAAAACGGTCAAAATGTGCTCCACTCGGGCTGAAAACGCTTGTTCGGAACATTTCCTTAATGTTGACTATAAATCATAAACTAAGCATTTTTCAGCTGAAATAATGAATGTAGTCCTCTTAATTCTTGCTTCTAAAGCATACGCAAGCAGAAATTTCAATGTACAATGATGTTTTTAAAAAAAACAGTCAAAATGCGCTCCACTCGGGCTGAAAACGCTGTTGGGGACATTTCATTAATGTTGACTACAAATCAAAAACTAAGCATTTTTCAGCTGAAATAATGAATGTAGTCCTCTTAATTCTTGCTTCTAAAGCATACGCAAGCAGAAATTTCAATGTACAATGATGTTTTTAAAAAAAGGGTCAAAATGTGCTCCACTCGGGCTGAAAACGCTTGTTTGGAACATTTCATTAATGTTGACTATAAATCATAAACTAAGCATTTTTCAGCTGAAATAATGAATGTAGTCCTCTTAATTCTTGCTTCTAAAGCATACGCAAGAAGAAATTTCAATGTACAATGATGTTTTTAAAAAAAGGGTCAAAATGTGCTCCACTCGGGCTGAAAACGCTTGTTTGGAACATTTCATTAATGTTGACTATAAATCATAAACTAAGCATTTTTCAGCTGAAATAATGAATGTAGTCCTCTTAATTCTTGCTTCTAAAGCATACGCAAGCAGAAATTTCAATGTACAATGATGTTTTTAAAAAAACAGTCAAAATGTGCTCCACTCGGGCTGAAAACGCTTGTTTGGGACATGACATTAATGTTGACTATAAATCATAAACTAAGCATTTTTCAGCTGAAATAATGAATGTAGTCCTCTTAATTCTTGCTTCTAAAGCATACGCAAGCAGAAATTTCAATGTACAATGATGTTTTTAAAAAAACAGTCAAAATGTGCTCCACTCGGGCTGAAAACGCTTGTTTGGGACATTACATTAATGTTGACTATAAATCATAAACTAAGCATTTTTCAGCTGAAATAATGAATGTAGTCCTCTTAATTCTTGCTTCTAAAGCATACGCAAGCAGAAATTTCAATGTACAATGATGTTTTTAAAAAAACAGTCAAAATGTGCTCCACTCGGGCTGAAAACGCTGTTGGGGACATTTCATTAATGTTGACTATAAATCATAAACTAAGCATTTTTCAGCTGAAATAATGAATGTAGTCCTCTTAATTCTTGCTTCTAAAGCATACGCAAGCAGAAATTTCAATGTACAATGATGTTTTTAAAAAAACGGTCAAAATGTGCTCCACTCGGGCTGAAAACGCTGTTGGGGACATTTCAGTAATGTTGACTACAAATCAAAAACCAAGCATTTTTCAGCTGAAATAATGAATGTAGTCCTCTTAATTCTTGCTTCTAAAGCATTCGCAAGCAGAAATTTCAATGTACAATGATGTTTTTAAAAAAACAGTCAAAATGTGCTCCACTCGGGCTGAAAACGCTTGTTTGGGACATGACATTAATGTTGACTATAAATCATAAACTAAGCATTTTTCAGCTGAAATAATGAATGTAGTCCTCTTAATTCTTGCTTCTAAAGCATACGCAAACAGAAATTTCAATGTACAATGATGTTTTTAAAAAAAACAGTCAAAATGTGCTCCACTCGGGCTGAAAACGCTGTTGGGGACATTTCATTAATGTTGACTACAAATCAAAAACTAAGCATTTTTCAGCTGAAATAATGAATGTAGTCCTCTTAATTCTTGCTTCTAAAGCATACGCAAGCAGAAATTTCAATGTACAATGATGTTTTTAAAAAAACAGTCAAAATGTGCTCCACTCGGGCTGAAAACGCTGTTGGGGACATTTCATTAATGTTGACTATAAATCATAAACTAAGCATTTTTCAGCTGAAATAATGAATGTAGTCCTCTTAATTCTTGCTTCTAAAGCATACGCAAGCAGAAATTTCAATGTACAATGATGTTTTTAAAAAAACAGTCAAAATGTGCTCCACTCGGGCTGAAAACGCTTGTTTGGGACATTACATTAATGTTGACTATAAATCATAAACTAAGCATTTTTCAGCTGAAATAATGAATGTAGTCCTCTTAATTCTTGCTTCTAAAGCATACGCAAACAGAAATTTCAATGTACAATGATGTTTTTAAAAAAACGGTCAAAATGTGCTCCACTCGGGCTGAAAACGCTTGTTCGGAACATTTCCTTAATGTTGACTATAAATCATAAACTAAGCATTTTTCAGCTGAAATAATGAATGTAGTCCTCTTAATTCTTGCTTCTAAAGCATACGCAAGCAGAAATTTCAATGTACAATGATGTTTTAAAAAAAAACAGTCAAAATGCGCTCCACTCGGGCTGAAAACGCTGTTGGGGACATTTCATTAATGTTGACTATAAATCATAAACTAAGCATTTTTCAGCTGAAATAATGAATGTAGTCCTCTTAATTCTTGCTTCTAAAGCATACGCAAGCAGAAATTTCAATGTACAATGATGTTTTTAAAAAAAGGGTCAAAATGTGCTCCACTCGGGCTGAAAACGCTTGTTTGGAACATTTCATTAATGTTGACTATAAATCATAAACTAAGCATTTTTCAGCTGAAATAATGAATGTAGTCCTCTTAATTCTTGCTTCTAAAGCATACGCAAGCAGAAATTTCAATGTACAATGATGTTTTTAAAAAAACAGTCAAAATGTGCTCCACTCGGGCTGAAAACGCTTGTTTGGGACATGACATTAATGTTGACTATAAATCATAAACTAAGCATTTTTCAGCTGAAATAATTAATGTAGTCCTCTTAATTCTTGCTTCTAAAGCATACGCAAGCAGAAATTTCAATGTACAATGATGTTTTTAAAAAAACGGTCCAAATGTGCTCCACTCGGGCTGAAAACGCTTGTTTGGAACATTTCATTAATGTTGACTATAAATCATAAACTAAGCATTTTTCAGCTGAAATAATGAATGTAGTCCTCTTAATTCTTGCTTCTAAAGCATACGCAAGCAGAAATTTCAATGTACAATGATGTTTTTAAAAAAACAGTCAAAATGTGCTCCACTCGGGCTGAAAACGCTGTTGGGGACATTTCATTAATGTTGACTATAAATCATAAACTAAGCATTTTTCAGCTGAAATAATGAATGTAGTCCTTTTAATTCTTGCTTCTAAAGCATACGCAAGCAGAAATTTCAATGTACAATGATGTTTTTAAAAAAAACAGTCAAAATGTGCTCCACTCGGGCTGAAAACGCTGTTGGGGACATTTCATTAATGTTGACTACAAATCAAAAACTAAGCATTTTTCAGCTGAAATAATGAATGTAGTCCTCTTAATTCTTGCTTCTAAAGCATACGCAAGCAGAAATTTCAATGTACAATGATGTTTTTAAAAAAACAGTCAAAATGTGCTCCACTCGGGCTGAAAACGCTGTTGGGGACATTTCATTAATGTTGACTATAAATCATAAACTAAGCATTTTTCAGCTGAAATAATGAATGTAGTCCTCTTAATTCTTGCTTCTAAAGCATACGCAAGCAGAAATTTCAATGTACAATGATGTTTTTTAAAAAAACGGTCAAAATGTGCTCCACTCGGGCTGAAAACGCTGTTGGGGACATTTCATTAATGTTGACTACAAATCAAAAACTAAGCATTTTTCAGCTGAAATAATGAATGTAGTCCTCTTAATTCTTGCTTCTAAAGCATACGCAAGCAGAAATTTCAATGTACAATGATGTTTTTAAAAAAAACAGTCAAAATGTGCTCCACTCGGGCTGAAAACGCTGTTGGGGACATTTCATTAATGTTGACTACAAATCAAAAACTAAGCATTTTTCAGCTGAAATAATGAATGTAGTCCTCTTAATTCTTGCTTCTAAAGCATACGCAAGCAGAAATTTCAATGTACAATGATGTTTTTAAAAAAACAGTCAAAATGTGCTCCACTCGGGCTGAAAACGCTTGTTTGGGACATTACATTAATGTTGACTATAAATCATAAACTAAGCATTTTTCAGCTGAAATAATGAATGTAGTCCTCTTAATTCTTGCTTCTAAAGCATATGCAAACAGAAATTTCAATGTACAATGATGTTTTTAAAAAAAACAGTCAAAATGTGCTCCACTCGGGCTGAAAACGCTGTTGGGGACATTTCATTAATGTTGACTACAAATCAAAAACTAAGCATTTTTCAGCTGAAATAATGAATGTAGTCCTCTTAATTCTTGCTTCTAAAGCATACGCAAGCAGAAATTTCAATGTACAATGATGTTTTTAAAAAAACAGTCAAAATGTGCTCCACTCGGGCTGAAAACGCTGTTGGGGACATTTCATTAATGTTGACTATAAATCATAAACTAAGCATTTTTCAGCTGAAATAATGAATGTAGTCCTCTTAATTCTTGCTTCTAAAGCATACGCAAGCAGAAATTTCAATGTACAATGATGTTTTTAAAAAAAGGGTCAAAATGTGCTCCACTCGGGCTGAAAACGCTTGTTTGGGACATTACATTAATGTTGACTATAAATCATAAACTAAGCATTTTTCAGCTGAAATAATGAATGTAGTCCTCTTAATTCTTGCTTCTAAAGCATACGCAAACAGAAATTTCAATGTACAATGATGTTTTTAAAAAAACAGTCAAAATGTGCTCCACTCGGGCTGAAAACGCTTGTTTGGGACATGACATTAATGTTGACTATAAATCATAAACTAAGCATTTTTCAGCTGAAATAATGAATGTAGTCCTCTTAATTCTTGCTTCTAAAGCATACGCAAGCAGAAATTTCAATGTACAATGATGTTTTTAAAAAAACGGTCAAAATGTGCTCCACTCGGGCTGAAAACGCTTGTTTGGAACATTTCATTAATGTTGACTATAAATCATAAACTAAGCATTTTTCAGCTGAAATAATGAATGTAGTCCTCTTAATTCTTGCTTCTAAAGCATACGCAAGCAGAAATTTCAATGTACAATGATGTTTTTAAAAAAAACAGTCAAAATGTGCTCCACTCGGGCTGAAAACGCTGTTGGGGACATTTCATTAATGTTGACTATAAATCATAAATTAAGCATTTTTCAGCTGAAATAATGAATGTAGTCCTCTTAATTCTTGCTTCTAAAGCATACGCAAGCAGAAATTTCAATGTACAATGATGTTTTTAAAAAAACGGTCAAAATGTGCTCCACTCGGGCTGAAAACGCTGTTGGGGACATTTCATTAATGTTGACTACAAATCAAAAACTAAGCATTTTTCAGCTGAAATAATGAATGTAGTCCTCTTAATTCTTGCTTCTAAAGCATACGCAAGCAGAAATTTCAATGTACAATGATGTTTTTAAAAAAACAGTCAAAATGTGCTCCACTCGGGCTGAAAACGCTGTTGGGGACATTTCAATAATGTTGACTATAAATCATAAACTAAGCATTTTTCAGCTGAAATAATGAATGTAGTCCTCTTAATTCTTGCTTCTAAAGCATACGCAAGCAGAAATTTCAATGTACAATGATGTTTTTAAAAAAAGGGTCAAAATGTGCTCCACTCGGGCTGAAAACGCTTGTTTGGAACATTTCATTAATGTTGACTATAAATCATAAACTAAGCATTTTTCAGCTGAAATAATGAATGTAGTCCTCTTAATTCTTGCTTCTAAAGCATACGCAAGCAGAAATTTCAATGTACAATGATGTTTTTAAAAAAAACAGTCAAAATGTGCTCCACTCGGGCTGAAAACGCTGTTGGGGACATTTCATTAATGTTGACTACAAATCAAAAACTAAGCATTTTTCAGCTGAAATAATGAATGTAGTCCTCTTAATTCTTGCTTCTAAAGCATACGCAAGCAGAAATTTCAATGTACAATGATGTTTTTAAAAAAACAGTCAAAATGTGCTCCACTCGGGCTGAAAACGCTTGTTTGGGACATTACATTAATGTTGACTATAAATCATAAACTAAGCATTTTTCAGCTGAAATAATGAATGTAGTCCTCTTAATTCTTGCTTCTAAAGCATACGCAAACAGAAATTTCAATGTACAATGATGTTTTTAAAAAAAACAGTCAAAATGTGCTCCACTCGGGCTGAAAACGCTGTTGGGGACATTTCATTAATGTTGACTATAAATCATAAACTAAGCATTTTTCAGCTGAAATAATGAATGTAGTCCTTTTAATTCTTGCTTCTAAAGCATACGCAAGCAGAAATTTCAATGTACAATGATGTTTTTAAAAAAAACAGTCAAAATGTGCTCCACTCGGGCTGAAAACGCTGTTGGGGACATTTCATTAATGTTGACTATAAATCAAAAACTAAGCATTTTTCAGCTGAAATAATGAATGTAGTCCTCTTAATTCTTGCTTCTAAAGCATACGCAAGCAGAAATTTCAATGTACAATGATGTTTTTAAAAAAACAGTCAAAATGTGCTCCACTCGGGCTGAAAACGCTGTTGGGGACATTTCATTAATGTTGACTATAAATCATAAACTAAGCATTTTTCAGCTGAAATAATGAATGTAGTCCTCTTAATTCTTGCTTCTAAAGCATACGCAAGCAGAAATTTCAATGTACAATGATGTTTTTAAAAATAAACGGTCAAAATGTGCTCCACTCGGGCTGAAAACGCTGTTGGGGACATTTCATTAATGTTGACTACAAATCAAAAACTAAGCATTTTTCAGCTGAAATAATGAATGTAGTCCTCTTAATTCTTGCTTCTAAAGCATACGCAAGCAGAAATTTCAATGTACAATGATGTTTTTAAAAAAAACAGTCAAAATGTGCTCCACTCGGGCTGAAAACGCTGTTGGGGACATTTCATTAATGTTGACTACAAATCAAAAACTAAGCATTTTTCAGCTGAAATAATGAATGTAGTCCTCTTAATTCTTGCTTCTAAAGCATACGCAAGCAGAAATTTCAATGTACAATGATGTTTTTAAAAAAACAGTCAAAATGTGCTCCACTCGGGCTGAAAACGCTTGTTTGGGACATTACATTAATGTTGACTATAAATCATAAACTAAGCATTTTTCAGCTGAAATAATGAATGTAGTCCTCTTAATTCTTGCTTCTAAAGCATACGCAAACAGAAATTTCAATGTACAATGATGTTTTTAAAAAAAACAGTCAAAATGTGCTCCACTCGGGCTGAAAACGCTGTTGGGGACATTTCATTAATGTTGACTACAAATCAAAAACTAAGCATTTTTCAGCTGAAATAATGAATGTAGTCCTCTTAATTCTTGCTTCTAAAGCATACGCAAGCAGAAATTTCAATGTACAATGATGTTTTTAAAAAAACAGTCAAAATGTGCTCCACTCGGGCTGAAAACGCTGTTGGGGACATTTCATTAATGTTGACTATAAATCATAAACTAAGCATTTTTCAGCTGAAATAATGAATGTAGTCCTCTTAATTCTTGCTTCTAAAGCATACGCAAACAGAAATTTCAATGTACAATGATGTTTTTAAAAAAACGGTCAAAATGTGCTCCACTCGGGCTGAAAACGCTTGTTCGGAACATTTCCTTAATGTTGACTATAAATCATAAACTAAGCATTTTTCAGCTGAAATAATGAATGTAGTCCTCTTAATTCTTGCTTCTAAAGCATACGCAAGCAGAAATTTCAATGTACAATGATGTTTTAAAAAAAAACAGTCAAAATGCGCTCCACTCGGGCTGAAAACGCTGTTGGGGACATTTCATTAATGTTGACTATAAATCATAAACTAAGCATTTTTCAGCTGAAATAATGAATGTAGTCCTCTTAATTCTTGCTTCTAAAGCATACGCAAGCAGAAATTTCAATGTACAATGATGTTTTTAAAAAAAGGGTCAAAATGTGCTCCACTCGGGCTGAAAACGCTTGTTTGGAACATTTCATTAATGTTGACTATAAATCATAAACTAAGCATTTTTCAGCTGAAATAATGAATGTAGTCCTCTTAATTCTTGCTTCTAAAGCATACGCAAGCAGAAATTTCAATGTAAAATGATGTTTTTAAAAAAACAGTCAAAATGTGCTCCACTCGGGCTGAAAACGCTTGTTTGGGACATGACATTAATGTTGACTATAAATCATAAACTAAGCATTTTTCAGCTGAAATAATGAATGTAGTCCTCTTAATTCTTGCTTCTAAAGCATACGCAAACAGAAATTTCAATGTACAATGATGTTTTTAAAAAAACAGTCAAAATGTGCTCCACTCGGGCTGAAAACGCTTGTTTGGGACATGACATTAATGTTGACTATAAATCATAAACTAAGCATTTTTCAGCTGAAATAATGAATGTAGTCCTCTTAATTCTTGCTTCTAAAGCATACGCAAGCAGAAATTTCAATGTACAATGATGTTTTTAAAAAAACGGTCAAAATGTGCTCCACTCGGGCTGAAAACGCTTGTTTGGAACATTTCATTAATGTTGACTATAAATCATAAACTAAGCATTTTTCAGCTGAAATAATGAATGTAGTCCTCTTAATTCTTGCTTCTAAAGCATACGCAAGCAGAAATTTCAATGTACAATGATGTTTTTAAAAAAAACAGTCAAAATGTGCTCCACTCGGGCTGAAAACGCTGTTGGGGACATTTCATTAATGTTGACTATAAATCATAAATTAAGCATTTTTCAGCTGAAATAATGAATGTAGTCCTCTTAATTCTTGCTTCTAAAGCATACGCAAGCAGAAATTTCAATGTACAATGATGTTTTTAAAAAAACGGTCAAAATGTGCTCCACTCGGGCTGAAAACGCTGTTGGGGACATTTCATTAATGTTGACTACAAATCAAAAACTAAGCATTTTTCAGCTGAAATAATGAATGTAGTCCTCTTAATTCTTGCTTCTAAAGCATACGCAAGCAGAAATTTCAATGTACAATGATGTTTTTAAAAAAACAGTCAAAATGTGCTCCACTCGGGCTGAAAACGCTGTTGGGGACATTTCAATAATGTTGACTATAAATCATAAACTAAGCATTTTTCAGCTGAAATAATGAATGTAGTCCTCTTAATTCTTGCTTCTAAAGCATACGCAAGCAGAAATTTCAATGTACAATGATGTTTTTAAAAAAAGGGTCAAAATGTGCTCCACTCGGGCTGAAAACGCTTGTTTGGAACATTTCATTAATGTTGACTATAAATCATAAACTAAGCATTTTTCAGCTGAAATAATGAATGTAGTCCTCTTAATTCTTGCTTCTAAAGCATACGCAAGCAGAAATTTCAATGTACAATGATGTTTTTAAAAAAAACAGTCAAAATGTGCTCCACTCGGGCTGAAAACGCTGTTGGGGACATTTCATTAATGTTGACTACAAATCAAAAACTAAGCATTTTTCAGCTGAAATAATGAATGTAGTCCTCTTAATTCTTGCTTCTAAAGCATACGCAAGCAGAAATTTCAATGTACAATGATGTTTTTAAAAAAACAGTCAAAATGTGCTCCACTCGGGCTGAAAACGCTTGTTTGGGACATTACATTAATGTTGACTATAAATCATAAACTAAGCATTTTTCAGCTGAAATAATGAATGTAGTCCTCTTAATTCTTGCTTCTAAAGCATACGCAAACAGAAATTTCAATGTACAATGATGTTTTTAAAAAAAACAGTCAAAATGTGCTCCACTCGGGCTGAAAACGCTGTTGGGGACATTTCATTAATGTTGACTATAAATCATAAACTAAGCATTTTTCAGCTGAAATAATGAATGTAGTCCTTTTAATTCTTGCTTCTAAAGCATACGCAAGCAGAAATTTCAATGTACAATGATGTTTTTAAAAAAAACAGTCAAAATGTGCTCCACTCGGGCTGAAAACGCTGTTGGGGACATTTCATTAATGTTGACTATAAATCAAAAACTAAGCATTTTTCAGCTGAAATAATGAATGTAGTCCTCTTAATTCTTGCTTCTAAAGCATACGCAAGCAGAAATTTCAATGTACAATGATGTTTTTAAAAAAACAGTCAAAATGTGCTCCACTCGGGCTGAAAACGCTGTTGGGGACATTTCATTAATGTTGACTATAAATCATAAACTAAGCATTTTTCAGCTGAAATAATGAATGTAGTCCTCTTAATTCTTGCTTCTAAAGCATACGCAAGCAGAAATTTCAATGTACAATGATGTTTTTAAAAAAAGGGTCAAAATGTGCTCCACTCGGGCTGAAAACGCTTGTTTGGAACATTTCATTAATGTTGACTATAAATCATAAACTAAGCATTTTTCAGCTGAAATAATGAATGTAGTCCTCTTAATTCTTGCTTCTAAAGCATACGCAAGCAGAAATTTCAATGTACAATGATGTTTTTAAAAAAACAGTCAAAATGTGCTCCACTCGGGCTGAAAACGCTTGTTTGGGACATGACATTAATGTTGACTATAAATCATAAACTAAGCATTTTTCAGCTGAAATAATTAATGTAGTCCTCTTAATTCTTGCTTCTAAAGCATACGCAAGCAGAAATTTCAATGTACAATGATGTTTTTAAAAAAACGGTCCAAATGTGCTCCACTCGGGCTGAAAACGCTTGTTTGGAACATTTCATTAATGTTGACTATAAATCATAAACTAAGCATTTTTCAGCTGAAATAATGAATGTAGTCCTCTTAATTCTTGCTTCTAAAGCATACGCAAGCAGAAATTTCAATGTACAATGATGTTTTTAAAAAAACAGTCAAAATGTGCTCCACTCGGGCTGAAAACGCTGTTGGGGACATTTCATTAATGTTGACTATAAATCATAAACTAAGCATTTTTCAGCTGAAATAATGAATGTAGTCCTTTTAATTCTTGCTTCTAAAGCATACGCAAGCAGAAATTTCAATGTACAATGATGTTTTTAAAAAAAACAGTCAAAATGTGCTCCACTCGGGCTGAAAACGCTGTTGGGGACATTTCATTAATGTTGACTATAAATCAAAAACTAAGCATTTTTCAGCTGAAATAATGAATGTAGTCCTCTTAATTCTTGCTTCTAAAGCATACGCAAGCAGAAATTTCAATGTACAATGATGTTTTTAAAAAAACAGTCAAAATGTGCTCCACTCGGGCTGAAAACGCTGTTGGGGACATTTCATTAATGTTGACTATAAATCATAAACTAAGCATTTTTCAGCTGAAATAATGAATGTAGTCCTCTTAATTCTTGCTTCTAAAGCATACGCAAGCAGAAATTTCAATGTACAATGATGTTTTTTAAAAAAACGGTCAAAATGTGCTCCACTCGGGCTGAAAACGCTGTTGGGGACATTTCATTAATGTTGACTACAAATCAAAAACTAAGCATTTTTCAGCTGAAATAATGAATGTAGTCCTCTTAATTCTTGCTTCTAAAGCATACGCAAGCAGAAATTTCAATGTACAATGA
The DNA here is from genome assembly GCF_059441005.1 of Hippichthys cyanospilos. Taxonomy (NCBI): domain Eukaryota; kingdom Metazoa; phylum Chordata; class Actinopteri; order Syngnathiformes; family Syngnathidae; genus Hippichthys; species Hippichthys cyanospilos. The sequence goes on from NW_028283381.1 coordinate 400,433, forward strand.
TGTTTTTAAAAAAAACAGTCAAAATGTGCTCCACTCGGGCTGAAAACGCTGTTGGGGACATTTCATTAATGTTGACTACAAATCAAAAACTAAGCATTTTTCAGCTGAAATAATGAATGTAGTCCTCTTAATTCTTGCTTCTAAAGCATACGCAAGCAGAAATTTCAATGTACAATGATGTTTTTAAAAAAACAGTCAAAATGTGCTCCACTCGGGCTGAAAACGCTTGTTTGGGACATTACATTAATGTTGACTATAAATCATAAACTAAGCATTTTTCAGCTGAAATAATGAATGTAGTCCTCTTAATTCTTGCTTCTAAAGCATACGCAAACAGAAATTTCAATGTACAATGATGTTTTTAAAAAAAACAGTCAAAATGTGCTCCACTCGGGCTGAAAACGCTGTTGGGGACATTTCATTAATGTTGACTACAAATCAAAAACTAAGCATTTTTCAGCTGAAATAATGAATGTAGTCCTCTTAATTCTTGCTTCTAAAGCATACGCAAGCAGAAATTTCAATGTACAATGATGTTTTTAAAAAAACAGTCAAAATGTGCTCCACTCGGGCTGAAAACGCTGTTGGGGACATTTCATTAATGTTGACTATAAATCATAAACTAAGCATTTTTCAGCTGAAATAATGAATGTAGTCCTCTTAATTCTTGCTTCTAAAGCATACGCAAGCAGAAATTTCAATGTACAATGATGTTTTTAAAAAAAGGGTCAAAATGTGCTCCACTCGGGCTGAAAACGCTTGTTTGGGACATTACATTAATGTTGACTATAAATCATAAACTAAGCATTTTTCAGCTGAAATAATGAATGTAGTCCTCTTAATTCTTGCTTCTAAAGCATACGCAAACAGAAATTTCAATGTACAATGATGTTTTTAAAAAAACAGTCAAAATGTGCTCCACTCGGGCTGAAAACGCTTGTTTGGGACATGACATTAATGTTGACTATAAATCATAAACTAAGCATTTTTCAGCTGAAATAATGAATGTAGTCCTCTTAATTCTTGCTTCTAAAGCATACGCAAGCAGAAATTTCAATGTACAATGATGTTTTTAAAAAAACGGTCAAAATGTGCTCCACTCGGGCTGAAAACGCTTGTTTGGAACATTTCATTAATGTTGACTATAAATCATAAACTAAGCATTTTTCAGCTGAAATAATGAATGTAGTCCTCTTAATTCTTGCTTCTAAAGCATACGCAAGCAGAAATTTCAATGTACAATGATGTTTTTAAAAAAAACAGTCAAAATGTGCTCCACTCGGGCTGAAAACGCTGTTGGGGACATTTCATTAATGTTGACTATAAATCATAAATTAAGCATTTTTCAGCTGAAATAATGAATGTAGTCCTCTTAATTCTTGCTTCTAAAGCATACGCAAGCAGAAATTTCAATGTACAATGATGTTTTTAAAAAAACGGTCAAAATGTGCTCCACTCGGGCTGAAAACGCTGTTGGGGACATTTCATTAATGTTGACTACAAATCAAAAACTAAGCATTTTTCAGCTGAAATAATGAATGTAGTCCTCTTAATTCTTGCTTCTAAAGCATACGCAAGCAGAAATTTCAATGTACAATGATGTTTTTAAAAAAACAGTCAAAATGTGCTCCACTCGGGCTGAAAACGCTGTTGGGGACATTTCAATAATGTTGACTATAAATCATAAACTAAGCATTTTTCAGCTGAAATAATGAATGTAGTCCTCTTAATTCTTGCTTCTAAAGCATACGCAAGCAGAAATTTCAATGTACAATGATGTTTTTAAAAAAAGGGTCAAAATGTGCTCCACTCGGGCTGAAAACGCTTGTTTGGAACATTTCATTAATGTTGACTATAAATCATAAACTAAGCATTTTTCAGCTGAAATAATGAATGTAGTCCTCTTAATTCTTGCTTCTAAAGCATACGCAAGCAGAAATTTCAATGTACAATGATGTTTTTAAAAAAAACAGTCAAAATGTGCTCCACTCGGGCTGAAAACGCTGTTGGGGACATTTCATTAATGTTGACTACAAATCAAAAACTAAGCATTTTTCAGCTGAAATAATGAATGTAGTCCTCTTAATTCTTGCTTCTAAAGCATACGCAAGCAGAAATTTCAATGTACAATGATGTTTTTAAAAAAACAGTCAAAATGTGCTCCACTCGGGCTGAAAACGCTTGTTTGGGACATTACATTAATGTTGACTATAAATCATAAACTAAGCATTTTTCAGCTGAAATAATGAATGTAGTCCTCTTAATTCTTGCTTCTAAAGCATACGCAAACAGAAATTTCAATGTACAATGATGTTTTTAAAAAAAACAGTCAAAATGTGCTCCACTCGGGCTGAAAACGCTGTTGGGGACATTTCATTAATGTTGACTATAAATCATAAACTAAGCATTTTTCAGCTGAAATAATGAATGTAGTCCTTTTAATTCTTGCTTCTAAAGCATACGCAAGCAGAAATTTCAATGTACAATGATGTTTTTAAAAAAAACAGTCAAAATGTGCTCCACTCGGGCTGAAAACGCTGTTGGGGACATTTCATTAATGTTGACTATAAATCAAAAACTTAGCATTTTTCAGCTGAAATAATGAATGTAGTCCTCTTAATTCTTGCTTCTAAAGCATACGCAAGCAGAAATTTCAATGTACAATGATGTTTTTAAAAAAACAGTCAAAATGTGCTCCACTCGGGCTGAAAACGCTGTTGGGGACATTTCATTAATGTTGACTATAAATCATAAACTAAGCATTTTTCAGCTGAAATAATGAATGTAGTCCTCTTAATTCTTGCTTCTAAAGCATACGCAAGCAGAAATTTCAATGTACAATGATGTTTTTAAAAATAAACGGTCAAAATGTGCTCCACTCGGGCTGAAAACGCTGTTGGGGACATTTCATTAATGTTGACTACAAATCAAAAACTAAGCATTTTTCAGCTGAAATAATGAATGTAGTCCTCTTAATTCTTGCTTCTAAAGCATACGCAAGCAGAAATTTCAATGTACAATGATGTTTTTAAAAAAAACAGTCAAAATGTGCTCCACTCGGGCTGAAAACGCTGTTGGGGACATTTCATTAATGTTGACTACAAATCAAAAACTAAGCATTTTTCAGCTGAAATAATGAATGTAGTCCTCTTAATTCTTGCTTCTAAAGCATACGCAAGCAGAAATTTCAATGTACAATGATGTTTTTAAAAAAACAGTCAAAATGTGCTCCACTCGGGCTGAAAACGCTTGTTTGGGACATTACATTAATGTTGACTATAAATCATAAACTAAGCATTTTTCAGCTGAAATAATGAATGTAGTCCTCTTAATTCTTGCTTCTAAAGCATACGCAAACAGAAATTTCAATGTACAATGATGTTTTTAAAAAAAACAGTCAAAATGTGCTCCACTCGGGCTGAAAACGCTGTTGGGGACATTTCATTAATGTTGACTACAAATCAAAAACTAAGCATTTTTCAGCTGAAATAATGAATGTAGTCCTCTTAATTCTTGCTTCTAAAGCATACGCAAGCAGAAATTTCAATGTACAATGATGTTTTTAAAAAAACAGTCAAAATGTGCTCCACTCGGGCTGAAAACGCTGTTGGGGACATTTCATTAATGTTGACTATAAATCATAAACTAAGCATTTTTCAGCTGAAATAATGAATGTAGTCCTCTTAATTCTTGCTTCTAAAGCATACGCAAACAGAAATTTCAATGTACAATGATGTTTTTAAAAAAACGGTCAAAATGTGCTCCACTCGGGCTGAAAACGCTTGTTCGGAACATTTCCTTAATGTTGACTATAAATCATAAACTAAGCATTTTTCAGCTGAAATAATGAATGTAGTCCTCTTAATTCTTGCTTCTAAAGCATACGCAAGCAGAAATTTCAATGTACAATGATGTTTTAAAAAAAAACAGTCAAAATGCGCTCCACTCGGGCTGAAAACGCTGTTGGGGACATTTCATTAATGTTGACTATAAATCATAAACTAAGCATTTTTCAGCTGAAATAATGAATGTAGTCCTCTTAATTCTTGCTTCTAAAGCATACGCAAGCAGAAATTTCAATGTACAATGATGTTTTTAAAAAAAGGGTCAAAATGTGCTCCACTCGGGCTGAAAACGCTTGTTTGGAACATTTCATTAATGTTGACTATAAATCATAAACTAAGCATTTTTCAGCTGAAATAATGAATGTAGTCCTCTTAATTCTTGCTTCTAAAGCATACGCAAGCAGAAATTTCAATGTAAAATGATGTTTTTAAAAAAACAGTCAAAATGTGCTCCACTCGGGCTGAAAACGCTTGTTTGGGACATGACATTAATGTTGACTATAAATCATAAACTAAGCATTTTTCAGCTGAAATAATGAATGTAGTCCTCTTAATTCTTGCTTCTAAAGCATACGCAAACAGAAATTTCAATGTACAATGATGTTTTTAAAAAAACAGTCAAAATGTGCTCCACTCGGGCTGAAAACGCTTGTTTGGGACATGACATTAATGTTGACTATAAATCATAAACTAAGCATTTTTCAGCTGAAATAATGAATGTAGTCCTCTTAATTCTTGCTTCTAAAGCATACGCAAGCAGAAATTTCAATGTACAATGATGTTTTTAAAAAAACGGTCAAAATGTGCTCCACTCGGGCTGAAAACGCTTGTTTGGAACATTTCATTAATGTTGACTATAAATCATAAACTAAGCATTTTTCAGCTGAAATAATGAATGTAGTCCTCTTAATTCTTGCTTCTAAAGCATACGCAAGCAGAAATTTCAATGTACAATGATGTTTTTAAAAAAAACAGTCAAAATGTGCTCCACTCGGGCTGAAAACGCTGTTGGGGACATTTCATTAATGTTGACTATAAATCATAAATTAAGCATTTTTCAGCTGAAATAATGAATGTAGTCCTCTTAATTCTTGCTTCTAAAGCATACGCAAGCAGAAATTTCAATGTACAATGATGTTTTTAAAAAAACGGTCAAAATGTGCTCCACTCGGGCTGAAAACGCTGTTGGGGACATTTCATTAATGTTGACTACAAATCAAAAACTAAGCATTTTTCAGCTGAAATAATGAATGTAGTCCTCTTAATTCTTGCTTCTAAAGCATACGCAAGCAGAAATTTCAATGTACAATGATGTTTTTAAAAAAACAGTCAAAATGTGCTCCACTCGGGCTGAAAACGCTGTTGGGGACATTTCAATAATGTTGACTATAAATCATAAACTAAGCATTTTTCAGCTGAAATAATGAATGTAGTCCTCTTAATTCTTGCTTCTAAAGCATACGCAAGCAGAAATTTCAATGTACAATGATGTTTTTAAAAAAAGGGTCAAAATGTGCTCCACTCGGGCTGAAAACGCTTGTTTGGAACATTTCATTAATGTTGACTATAAATCATAAACTAAGCATTTTTCAGCTGAAATAATGAATGTAGTCCTCTTAATTCTTGCTTCTAAAGCATACGCAAGCAGAAATTTCAATGTACAATGATGTTTTTAAAAAAAACAGTCAAAATGTGCTCCACTCGGGCTGAAAACGCTGTTGGGGACATTTCATTAATGTTGACTACAAATCAAAAACTAAGCATTTTTCAGCTGAAATAATGAATGTAGTCCTCTTAATTCTTGCTTCTAAAGCATACGCAAGCAGAAATTTCAATGTACAATGATGTTTTTAAAAAAACAGTCAAAATGTGCTCCACTCGGGCTGAAAACGCTTGTTTGGGACATTACATTAATGTTGACTATAAATCATAAACTAAGCATTTTTCAGCTGAAATAATGAATGTAGTCCTCTTAATTCTTGCTTCTAAAGCATACGCAAACAGAAATTTCAATGTACAATGATGTTTTTAAAAAAAACAGTCAAAATGTGCTCCACTCGGGCTGAAAACGCTGTTGGGGACATTTCATTAATGTTGACTATAAATCATAAACTAAGCATTTTTCAGCTGAAATAATGAATGTAGTCCTTTTAATTCTTGCTTCTAAAGCATACGCAAGCAGAAATTTCAATGTACAATGATGTTTTTAAAAAAAACAGTCAAAATGTGCTCCACTCGGGCTGAAAACGCTGTTGGGGACATTTCATTAATGTTGACTATAAATCAAAAACTAAGCATTTTTCAGCTGAAATAATGAATGTAGTCCTCTTAATTCTTGCTTCTAAAGCATACGCAAGCAGAAATTTCAATGTACAATGATGTTTTTAAAAAAACAGTCAAAATGTGCTCCACTCGGGCTGAAAACGCTGTTGGGGACATTTCATTAATGTTGACTATAAATCATAAACTAAGCATTTTTCAGCTGAAATAATGAATGTAGTCCTCTTAATTCTTGCTTCTAAAGCATACGCAAGCAGAAATTTCAATGTACAATGATGTTTTTAAAAATAAACGGTCAAAATGTGCTCCACTCGGGCTGAAAACGCTGTTGGGGACATTTCATTAATGTTGACTACAAATCAAAAACTAAGCATTTTTCAGCTGAAATAATGAATGTAGTCCTCTTAATTCTTGCTTCTAAAGCATACGCAAGCAGAAATTTCAATGTACAATGATGTTTTTAAAAAAAACAGTCAAAATGTGCTCCACTCGGGCTGAAAACGCTGTTGGGGACATTTCATTAATGTTGACTACAAATCAAAAACTAAGCATTTTTCAGCTGAAATAATGAATGTAGTCCTCTTAATTCTTGCTTCTAAAGCATACGCAAGCAGAAATTTCAATGTACAATGATGTTTTTAAAAAAACAGTCAAAATGTGCTCCACTCGGGCTGAAAACGCTTGTTTGGGACATTACATTAATGTTGACTATAAATCATAAACTAAGCATTTTTCAGCTGAAATAATGAATGTAGTCCTCTTAATTCTTGCTTCTAAAGCATACGCAAACAGAAATTTCAATGTACAATGATGTTTTTAAAAAAAACAGTCAAAATGTGCTCCACTCGGGCTGAAAACGCTGTTGGGGACATTTCATTAATGTTGACTACAAATCAAAAACTAAGCATTTTTCAGCTGAAATAATGAATGTAGTCCTCTTAATTCTTGCTTCTAAAGCATACGCAAGCAGAAATTTCAATGTACAATGATGTTTTTAAAAAAACAGTCAAAATGTGCTCCACTCGGGCTGAAAACGCTGTTGGGGACATTTCATTAATGTTGACTATAAATCATAAACTAAGCATTTTTCAGCTGAAATAATGAATGTAGTCCTCTTAATTCTTGCTTCTAAAGCATACGCAAGCAGAAATTTCAATGTACAATGATGTTTTTAAAAAAACAGTCAAAATGTGCTCCACTCGGGCTGAAAACGCTTGTTTGGGACATTACATTAATGTTGACTATAAATCATAAACTAAGCATTTTTCAGCTGAAATAATGAATGTAGTCCTCTTAATTCTTGCTTCTAAAGCATACGCAAACAGAAATTTCAATGTACAATGATGTTTTTAAAAAAACGGTCAAAATGTGCTCCACTCGGGCTGAAAACGCTTGTTCGGAACATTTCCTTAATGTTGACTATAAATCATAAACTAAGCATTTTTCAGCTGAAATAATGAATGTAGTCCTCTTAATTCTTGCTTCTAAAGCATACGCAAGCAGAAATTTCAATGTACAATGATGTTTTAAAAAAAAACAGTCAAAATGCGCTCCACTCGGGCTGAAAACGCTGTTGGGGACATTTCATTAATGTTGACTATAAATCATAAACTAAGCATTTTTCAGCTGAAATAATGAATGTAGTCCTCTTAATTCTTGCTTCTAAAGCATACGCAAGCAGAAATTTCAATGTACAATGATGTTTTTAAAAAAAGGGTCAAAATGTGCTCCACTCGGGCTGAAAACGCTTGTTTGGAACATTTCATTAATGTTGACTATAAATCATAAACTAAGCATTTTTCAGCTGAAATAATGAATGTAGTCCTCTTAATTCTTGCTTCTAAAGCATACGCAAGCAGAAATTTCAATGTAAAATGATGTTTTTAAAAAAACAGTCAAAATGTGCTCCACTCGGGCTGAAAACGCTTGTTTGGGACATGACATTAATGTTGACTATAAATCATAAACTAAGCATTTTTCAGCTGAAATAATTAATGTAGTCCTCTTAATTCTTGCTTCTAAAGCATACGCAAGCAGAAATTTCAATGTACAATGATGTTTTTAAAAAAACGGTCCAAATGTGCTCCACTCGGGCTGAAAACGCTTGTTTGGAACATTTCATTAATGTTGACTATAAATCATAAACTAAGCATTTTTCAGCTGAAATAATGAATGTAGTCCTCTTAATTCTTGCTTCTAAAGCATACGCAAGCAGAAATTTCAATGTACAATGATGTTTTTAAAAAAACAGTCAAAATGTGCTCCACTCGGGCTGAAAACGCTGTTGGGGACATTTCATTAATGTTGACTATAAATCATAAACTAAGCATTTTTCAGCTGAAATAATGAATGTAGTCCTTTTAATTCTTGCTTCTAAAGCATACGCAAGCAGAAATTTCAATGTACAATGATGTTTTTAAAAAAAACAGTCAAAATGTGCTCCACTCGGGCTGAAAACGCTGTTGGGGACATTTCATTAATGTTGACTATAAATCAAAAACTAAGCATTTTTCAGCTGAAATAATGAATGTAGTCCTCTTAATTCTTGCTTCTAAAGCATACGCAAGCAGAAATTTCAATGTACAATGATGTTTTTAAAAAAACAGTCAAAATGTGCTCCACTCGGGCTGAAAACGCTGTTGGGGACATTTCATTAATGTTGACTATAAATCATAAACTAAGCATTTTTCAGCTGAAATAATGAATGTAGTCCTCTTAATTCTTGCTTCTAAAGCATACGCAAGCAGAAATTTCAATGTACAATGATGTTTTTAAAAAAAACGGTCAAAATGTGCTCCACTCGGGCTGAAAACGCTGTTGGGGACATTTCATTAATGTTGACTACAAATCAAAAACTAAGCATTTTTCAGCTGAAATAATGAATGTAGTCCTCTTAATTCTTGCTTCTAAAGCATACGCAAGCAGAAATTTCAATGTACAATGATGTTTTTAAAAAAAACAGTCAAAATGTGCTCCACTCGGGCTGAAAACGCTGTTGGGGACATTTCATTAATGTTGACTACAAATCAAAAACTAAGCATTTTTCAGCTGAAATAATGAATGTAGTCCTCTTAATTCTTGCTTCTAAAGCATACGCAAGCAGAAATTTCAATGTACAATGATGTTTTTAAAAAAACAGTCAAAATGTGCTCCACTCGGGCTGAAAACGCTTGTTTGGGACATTACATTAATGTTGACTATAAATCATAAACTAAGCATTTTTCAGCTGAAATAATGAATGTAGTCCTCTTAATTCTTGCTTCTAAAGCATACGCAAACAGAAATTTCAATGTACAATGATGTTTTTAAAAAAAACAGTCAAAATGTGCTCCACTCGGGCTGAAAACGCTGTTGGGGACATTTCATTAATGTTGACTACAAATCAAAAACTAAGCATTTTTCAGCTGAAATAATGAATGTAGTCCTCTTAATTCTTGCTTCTAAAGCATACGCAAGCAGAAATTTCAATGTACAATGATGTTTTTAAAAAAACAGTCAAAATGTGCTCCACTCGGGCTGAAAACGCTGTTGGGGACATTTCATTAATGTTGACTATAAATCATAAACTAAGCATTTTTCAGCTGAAATAATGAATGTAGTCCTCTTAATTCTTGCTTCTAAAGCATACGCAAGCAGAAATTTCAATGTACAATGATGTTTTTAAAAAAAGGGTCAAAATGTGCTCCACTCGGGCTGAAAACGCTTGTTTGGGACATTACATTAATGTTGACTATAAATCATAAACTAAGCATTTTTCAGCTGAAATAATGAATGTAGTCCTCTTAATTCTTGCTTCTAAAGCATACGCAAACAGAAATTTCAATGTACAATGATGTTTTTAAAAAAACAGTCAAAATGTGCTCCACTCGGGCTGAAAACGCTTGTTTGGGACATGACATTAATGTTGACTATAAATCATAAACTAAGCATTTTTCAGCTGAAATAATGAATGTAGTCCTCTTAATTCTTGCTTCTAAAGCATACGCAAGCAGAAATTTCAATGTACAATGATGTTTTTAAAAAAACGGTCAAAATGTGCTCCACTCGGGCTGAAAACGCTTGTTTGGAACATTTCATTATTGTTGACTATAAATCATAAACTAAGCATTTTTCAGCTGAAATAATGAATATAGTCCTCTTAATTCTTGCTTCTAAAGCATACGCAAGCAGAAATTTCAATGTACAATGATGTTTTTAAAAAAACAGTCAAAATGTGCTCCACTCGGGCTGAAAACGCTTGTTTGGGACATTACATTAATGTTGACTATAAATCATAAACTAAACATTTTTCAGCTGAAATAATGAATGTAGTCCTCTTAATTCTTGCTTCTAAAGCATACGCAAACAGAAATTTCAATGTACAATGATGTTTTTAAAAAAACGGTCAAAATGTGCTCCACTCGGGCTGAAAACGCTTGTTTGGGACATTACATTAATGTTGACTATAAATCATAAACTAAGCATTTTTCAGCTGAAATAATGAATGTAGTCCTCTTAATTCTTGCTTCTAAAGCATACACAAACAGAAATTTCAATGTACAATGATGTTTTTAAAAAAACGGTCAAAATGTGCTCCACTCGGGCTGAAAACGCTTGTTTGGAACATTTCATTAATGTTGACTATAAATCATAAACTAAGCATTTTTCAGCTGAAATAATGAATGTAGTCCTCTTAATTCTTGCTTCTAAAGCATACGCAAGCAGAAATTTCAATGTACAATGATGTTTTTAAAAAAACAGTCAAAATGTGCTCCACTCGGGCTGAAAACGCTTGTTTGGGACATTACATTAATGTTGACTATAAATCATAAACTAAACATTTTTCAGCTGAAATAATGAATGTAGTCCTCTTAATTCTTGCTTCTAAAGCATACGCAAACAGAAATTTCAATGTACAATGATGTTTTTAAAAAAACGGTCAAAATGTGCTCCACTCGGGCTGAAAACGCTTGTTTGGGACATTACATTAATGTTGACTATAAATCATAAACTAAGCATTTTTCAGCTGAAATAATGAATGTAGTCCTCTTAATTCTTGCTTCTAAAGCATACACAAACAGAAATTTCAATGTACAATGATGTTTTTAAAAAAACGGTCAAAATGTGCTCCACTCGGGCTGAAAACGCTTGTTTGGAACATTTCATTAATGTTGACTATAAATCATAAACTAAGCATTTTTCAGCTGAAATAATGAATGTAGTCCTCTTAATTCTTGCTTCTAAAGCATACGCAAACAGAAATTTCAATGTACAATGATGTTTTTAAAAAAAACAGTCAAAATGTGCTCCACTCGGGCTGAAAACGCTGTTGGGGACATTTCATTAATGTTGACTACAAATCAAAAACTAAGCATTTTTCAGCTGAAATAATGAATGTAGTCCTCTTAATTCTTGCTTCTAAAGCATACGCAAGCAGAAATTTCAATGTACAATGATGTTTTTAAAAAAACAGTCAAAATGTGCTCCACTCGGGCTGAAAACGCTGTTGGGGACATTTCATTAATGTTGACTATAAATCATAAACTAAGCATTTTTCAGCTGAAATAATGAATGTAGTCCTCTTAATTCTTGCTTCTAAAGCATACGCAAGCAGAAATTTCAATGTACAATGATGTTTTTAAAAAAAGGGTCAAAATGTGCTCCACTCGGGCTGAAAACGCTTGTTTGGGACATTACATTAATGTTGACTATAAATCATAAACTAAGCATTTTTCAGCTGAAATAATGAATGTAGTCCTCTTAATTTTTGCTTCTAAAGCATACGCAAACAGAAATTTCAATGTACAATGATGTTTTTAAAAAAACAGTCAAAATGTGCTCCACTCGGGCTGAAAACGCTTGTTTGGGACATGACATTAATGTTGACTATAAATCATAAACTAAGCATTTTTCAGCTGAAATAATGAATGTAGTCCTCTTAATTCTTGCTTCTAAAGCATACGCAAGCAGAAATTTCAATGTACAATGATGTTTTTAAAAAAACGGTCAAAATGTGCTCCACTCGGGCTGAAAACGCTTGTTTGGGACATTACATTAATGGTGACTATAAATCATAAACTAAGCATTTTTCAGCTGAAATAATGAATGTAGTCCACTTAATTCTTGCTTCTAAAGCATACGCAAGCAGAAATTTCAATGTACAATGATGTTTTTAAAAAAACAGTCAAAATGTGCTCCACTCGGGCTGAAAACGCTTGTTTGGGACATTACATTAATGTTGACTATAAATCATAAACTAAACATTTTTCAGCTGAAATAATGAATGTAGTCCTCTTAATTCTTGCTTCTAAAGCATACGCAAACAGAAATTTCAATGTACAATGATGTTTTTAAAAAAACGGTCAAAATGTGCTCCACTCGGGCTGAAAACGCTTGTTTGGGACATTACATTAATGTTGACTATAAATCATAAACTAAGCATTTTTCAGCTGAAATAATGAATGTAGTCCTCTTAATTCTTGCTTCTAAAGCATACACAAACAGAAATTTCAATGTACAATGATGTTTTTAAAAAAACGGTCAAAATGTGCTCCACTCGGGCTGAAAACGCTTGTTTGGAACATTTCATTAATGTTGACTATAAATCATAAACTAAGCATTTTTCAGCTGAAATAATGAATGTAGTCCTCTTAATTCTTGCTTCTAAAGCATACGCAAGCAGAAATTTCAATGTACAATGATGTTTTTAAAAAAACAGTCAAAATGTGCTCCACTCGGGCTGAAAACGCTGTTGGGGACATTTCATTAATGTTGACTATAAATCATAAACTAAGCATTTTTCAGCTGAAATAATGAATGTAGTCCTCTTAATTCTTGCTTCTAAAGCATACGCAAGCAGAAATTTCAATGTACAATGATGTTTTTAAAAAAAGGGTCAAAATGTGCTCCACTCGGGCTGAAAACGCTTGTTTGGGACATTACATTAATGTTGACTATAAATCATAAACTAAGCATTTTTCAGCTGAAATAATGAATGTAGTCCTCTTAATTTTTGCTTCTAAAGCATACGCAAACAGAAATTTCAATGTACAATGATGTTTTTAAAAAAACAGTCAAAATGTGCTCCACTCGGGCTGAAAACGCTTGTTTGGGACATGACATTAATGTTGACTATAAATCATAAACTAAGCATTTTTCAGCTGAAATAATGAATGTAGTCCTCTTAATTCTTGCTTCTAAAGCATACGCAAGCAGAAATTTCAATGTACAATGATGTTTTTAAAAAAACGGTCAAAATGTGCTCCACTCGGGCTGAAAACGCTTGTTTGGGACATTACATTAATGGTGACTATAAATCATAAACTAAGCATTTTTCAGCTGAAATAATGAATGTAGTCCACTTAATTCTTGCTTCTAAAGCATACGCAAGCAGAAATTTCAATGTACAATGATGTTTTTAAAAAAACAGTCAAAATGTGCTCCACTCGGGCTGAAAACGCTTGTTTGGGACATTACATTAATGTTGACTATAAATCATAAACTAAACATTTTTCAGCTGAAATAATGAATGTAGTCCTCTTAATTCTTGCTTCTAAAGCATACGCAAACAGAAATTTCAATGTACAATGATGTTTTTAAAAAAACGGTCAAAATGTGCTCCACTCGGGCTGAAAACGCTTGTTTGGGACATTACATTAATGTTGACTATAAATCATAAACTAAGCATTTTTCAGCTGAAATAATGAATGTAGTCCTCTTAATTCTTGCTTCTAAAGCATACACAAACAGAAATTTCAATGTACAATGATGTTTTTAAAAAAACGGTCAAAATGTGCTCCACTCGGGCTGAAAACGCTTGTTTGGAACATTTCATTAATGTTGACTATAAATCATAAACTAAGCATTTTTCAGCTGAAATAATGAATGTAGTCCTCTTAATTCTTGCTTCTAAAGCATACGCAAGCAGAAATTTCAATGTACAATGATGTTTTTAAAAAAACAGTCAAAATGTGCTCCACTCGGGCTGAAAACGCTTGTTTGGGACATTACATTAATGTTGACTATAAATCATAAACTAAACATTTTTCAGCTGAAATAATGAATGTAGTCCTCTTAATTCTTGCTTCTAAAGCATACGCAAACAGAAATTTCAATGTACAATGATGTTTTTAAAAAAACGGTCAAAATGTGCTCCACTCGGGCTGAAAACGCTTGTTTGGGACATTACATTAATGTTGACTATAAATCATAAACTAAGCATTTTTCAGCTGAAATAATGAATGTAGTCCTCTTAATTCTTGCTTCTAAAGCATACACAAACAGAAATTTCAATGTACAATGATGTTTTTAAAAAAACGGTCAAAATGTGCTCCACTCGGGCTGAAAACGCTTGTTTGGAACATTTCATTAATGTTGACTATAAATCATAAACTAAGCATTTTTCAGCTGAAATAATGAATGTAGTCCTCTTAATTCTTGCTTCTAAAGCATACGCAAGCAGAAATTTCAATGTACAATGATGTTTTTAAAAAAAACAGTCAAAATGTGCTCCACTCGGGCTGAAAACGCTGTTGGGGACATTTCATTAATGTTGACTATAAATCATAAACTAAGCATTTTTCAGCTGAAATAATGAATGTAGTCCTCTTAATTCTTGCTTCTAAAGCATACGCAAGCAGAAATTTCAATGTACAATGATGTTTTTAAAAAAACAGTCAAAATGTGCTCCACTCGGGCTGAAAACGCTTGTTTGGGACATTACATTAATGTTGACTATAAATCATAAACTAAGCATTTTTCAGCTGAAATAATGAATGTAGTCCTCTTAATTCTTGCTTCTAAAGCATACGCAAACAGAAATTTCAATGTACAATGATGTTTTTTAAAAAACGGTCAAAATGTGCTCCACTCGGGCTGAAAACGCTTGTTCGGAACATTTCCTTAATGTTGACTATAAATCATAAACTAAGCATTTTTCAGCTGAAATAATGAATGTAGTCCTCTTAATTCTTGCTTCTAAAGCATACGCAAGCAGAAATTTCAATGTACAATGATGTTTTTAAAAAAAACAGTCAAAATGCGCTCCACTCGGGCTGAAAACGCTGTTGGGGACATTTCATTAATGTTGACTACAAATCAAAAACTAAGCATTTTTCAGCTGAAATAATGAATGTAGTCCTCTTAATTCTTGCTTCTAAAGCATACGCAAGCAAAAATTTCAATGTACAATGATGTTTTTAAAAAAAGGGTCAAAATGTGCTCCACTCGGGCTGAAAACGCTTGTTTGGAACATTTCATTAATGTTGACTATAAATCATAAACTAAGCATTTTTCAGCTGAAATAATGAATGTAGTCCTCTTAATTCTTGCTTCTAAAGCATACGCAAGCAGAAATTTCAATGTACAATGATGTTTTTAAAAAAACAGTCAAAATGTGCTCCACTCGGGCTGAAAACGCTTGTTTGGGACATGACATTAATGTTGACTATAAATCATAAACTAAGCATTTTTCAGCTGAAATAATGAATGTAGTCCTCTTAATTCTTGCTTCTAAAGCATACGCAAGCAGAAATTTCAATGTACAATGATGTTTTTAAAAAAACAGTCAAAATGTGCTCCACTCGGGCTGAAAACGCTTGTTTGGGACATTACATTAATGTTGACTATAAATCATAAACTAAGCATTTTTCAGCTGAAATAATGAATGTAGTCCTCTTAATTCTTGCTTCTAAAGCATACGCAAGCAGAAATTTCAATGTACAATGATGTTTTTAAAAAAACGGTCAAAATGTGCTCCACTCGGGCTGAAAACGCTTGTTCGGAACATTTCCTTAATGTTGACTATAAATCATAAACTAAGCATTTTTCAGCTGAAATAATGAATGTAGTCCTCTTAATTCTTGCTTCTAAAGCATACGCAAGCAGAAATTTCAATGTACAATGATGTTTTTAAAAAAACAGTCAAAATGTGCTCCACTCGGGCTGAAAACGCTGTTGGGGACATTTCATTAATGTTGACTACAAATCATAAACTAAGCATTTTTCAGCTGAAATAATGAATGTAGTCCTCTTAATTCTTGCTTCTAAAGCATACGCAAGAAGAAATTTCAATGTACAATGATGTTTTTAAAAAAAGGGTCAAAATGTGCTCCACTCGGGCTGAAAACGCTTGTTTGGAACATTTCATTAATGTTGACTATAAATCATAAACTAAGCATTTTTCAGCTGAAATAATGAATGTAGTCCTCTTAATTCTTGCTTCTAAAGCATACGCAAGCAGAAATTTCAATGTACAATGATGTTTTTAAAAAATCAGTCAAAATGTGCTCCACTCGGGCTGAAAACGCTTGTTTGGGACATGACATTAATGTTGACTATAAATCATAAACTAAGCATTTTTCAGCTGAAATAATGAAAGTAGTCCTCTTAATTCTTGCTTCTAAAGCAAACGCAAGCAGAAATTTCAATGTACAATGATGTTTTTAAAAAAAGGGTCAAAATGTGCTCCACTCGGGCTGAAAACGCTTGTTTGGAACATTTCATTAATGTTGACTATAAATCATAAACTAAGCATTTTTCAGCTGAAATAATGAATGTAGTCCTCTTAATTCTTGCTTCTAAAGCATACGCAAGCAGAAATTTCAATGTACAATGATGTTTTTAAAAAAACAGTCAAAATGTGCTCCACTCGGGCTGAAAACGCTTGTTTGGGACATGACATTAATGTTGACTATAAATCATAAACTAAGCATTTTTCAGCTGAAATAATGAATGTAGTCCTCTTAATTCTTGCTTCTAAAGCATACGCAAGCAGAAATTTCAATGTACAATGATGTTTTTAAAAAAAGGGTCAAAATGTGCTCCACTCGGGCTGAAAACGCTAGTTTGGAACATTTCATTAATGTTGACTATAAATCATAAACTAAGCATTTTTCAGCTGAAATAATGAATGTAGTCCTCTTAATTCTTGCTTCTAAAGCATACGCAAACAGAAATTTCAATGTACAATGATGTTTTTAAAAAAACAGTCAAAATGTGCTCCACTCGGGCTGAAAACGCTTGTTTGGGACATGACATTAATGTTGACTATAAATCATAAACTAAGCATTTTTCAGCTGAAATAATGAATGTAGTCCTCTTAATTCTTGCTTCTAAAGCATACGCAAGCAGAAATTTCAATGTACAATGATGTTTTTAAAAAAACGGTCAAAATGTGCTCCACTCGGGCTGAAAACGCTTGTTTGGAACATTTCATTAATGTTGACTATAAATCATAAACTAAGCATTTTTCAGCTGAAATAATGAATGTAGTCCTCTTAATTCTTGCTTCTAAAGCATACGCAAGCAGAAATTTCAATGTACAATGATGTTTTTAAAAAAACAGTCAAAATGTGCTCCACTCGGGCTGAAAACGCTTGTTTGGGACATTACATTAATGTTGACTATAAATCATAAACTAAACATTTTTCAGCTGAAATAATGAATGTAGTCCTCTTAATTCTTGCTTCTAAAGCATACGCAAACAGAAATTTCAATGTACAATGATGTTTTTAAAAAAACGGTCAAAATGTGCTCCACTCGGGCTGAAAACGCTTGTTTGGGACATTACATTAATGTTGACTATAAATCATAAACTAAGCATTTTTCAGCTGAAATAATGAATGTAGTCCTCTTAATTCTTGCTTCTAAAGCATACACAAACAGAAATTTCAATGTACAATGATGTTTTTAAAAAAACGGTCAAAATGTGCTCCACTCGGGCTGAAAACGCTTGTTTGGAACATTTCATTAATGTTGACTATAAATCATAAACTAAGCATTTTTCAGCTGAAATAATGAATGTAGTCCTCTTAATTCTTGCTTCTAAAGCATACGCAAGCAGAAATTTCAATGTACAATGATGTTTTTAAAAAAAACAGTCAAAATGTGCTCCACTCGGGCTGAAAACGCTGTTGGGGACATTTCATTAATGTTGACTATAAATCATAAACTAAGCATTTTTCAGCTGAAATAATGAATGTAGTCCTCTTAATTCTTGCTTCTAAAGCATACGCAAGCAGAAATTTCAATGTACAATGATGTTTTTAAAAAAAACAGTCAAAATGTGCTCCACTCGGGCTGAAAACGCTGTTGGGGACATTTCATTAATGTTGACTACAAATCAAAAACTAAGCATTTTTCAGCTGAAATAATGAATGTAGTCCTCTTAATTCTTGCTTCTAAAGCATTCGCAAGCAGAAATTTCAATGTACAATGATGTTTTTAAAAAAACAGTCAAAATGTGCTCCACTCGGGCTGAAAACGCTGTTGGGGACATTTCATTAATGTTGACTATAAATCATAAACTAAGCATTTTTCAGCTGAAATAATGAATGTAGTCCTCTTAATTCTTGCTTCTAAAGCATACGCAAGCAGAAATTTCAATGTACAATGATGTTTTTAAAAAAACAGTCAAAATGTGCTCCACTCGGGCTGAAAACGCTTGTTTGGGACATTACATTAATGTTGACTATAAATCATAAACTAAGCATTTTTCAGCTGAAATAATGAATGTAGTCCTCTTAATTCTTGCTTCTAAAGCATACGCAAACAGAAATTTCAATGTACAATGATGTTTTTTAAAAAACGGTCAAAATGTGCTCCACTCGGGCTGAAAACGCTTGTTCGGAACATTTCCTTAATGTTGACTATAAATCATAAACTAAGCATTTTTCAGCTGAAATAATGAATGTAGTCCTCTTAATTCTTGCTTCTAAAGCATACGCAAGCAGAAATTTCAATGTACAATGATGTTTTTAAAAAAAACAGTCAAAATGCGCTCCACTCGGGCTGAAAACGCTGTTGGGGACATTTCATTAATGTTGACTACAAATCAAAAACTAAGCATTTTTCAGCTGAAATAATGAAAGTAGTCCTCTTAATTCTTGCTTCTAAAGCATACGCAAGCAGAAATTTCAATGTACAATGATGTTTTTAAAAAAAGGGTCAAAATGTGCTCCACTCGGGCTGAAAACGCTTGTTTGGAACATTTCATTAATGTTGACTATAAATCATAAACTAAGCATTTTTCAGCTGAAATAATGAATGTAGTCCTCTTAATTCTTGCTTCTAAAGCATACGCAAGCAGAAATTTCAATGTACAATGATGTTTTTAAAAAAACAGTCAAAATGTGCTCCACTCGGGCTGAAAACGCTTGTTTGGGACATGACATTAATGTTGACTATAAATCATAAACTAAGCATTTTTCAGCTGAAATAATGAATGTAGTCCTCTTAATTCTTGCTTCTAAAGCATACGCAAGCAGAAATTTCAATGTACAATGATGTTTTTAAAAAAACATTCAAAATGTGCTCCACTCGGGCTGAAAACGCTTGTTTGGGACATTACATTAATGTTAACTATAAATCATAAACTAAGCATTTTTCAGCTGAAATAATGAATGTAGTCCTCTTAATTCTTGCTTCTAAAGCATACGCAAAAAGAAATTTCAATGTACAATGATGTTTTTTAAAAAACGGTCAAAATGTGCTCCACTCGGGCTGAAAACGCTTGTTCGGAACATTTCCTTAATGTTGACTATAAATCATAAACTAAGCATTTTTCAGCTGAAATAATGAATGTAGTCCTCTTAATTCTTGCTTCTAAAGCATACGCAAGCAGAAATTTCAATGTACAATGATGTTTTTAAAAAAAACAGTCAAAATGCGCTCCACTCGGGCTGAAAACGCTGTTGGGGACATTTCATTAATGTTGACTACAAATCAAAAACTAAGCATTTTTCAGCTGAAATAATGAAAGTAGTCCTCTTAATTCTTGCTTCTAAAGCATACGCAAGCAGAAATTTCAATGTACAATGATGTTTTTAAAAAAAACAGTCAAAATGTGCTCCACTCGGGCTGAAAACGCTGTTGGGGACATTTCATTAATGTTGACTACAAATCAAAAACTAAGCATTTTTCAGCTGAAATAATGAATGTAGTCCTCTTAATTCTTGCTTCTAAAGCATTCGCAAGCAGAAATTTCAATGTACAATGATGTTTTTAAAAAAACAGTCAAAATGTGCTCCACTCGGGCTGAAAACGCTGTTGGGGACATTTCATTAATGTTGACTATAAATCATAAACTAAGCATTTTTCAGCTGAAATAATGAATGTAGTCCTCTTAATTCTTGCTTCTAAAGCATACGCAAGCAGAAATTTCAATGTACAATGATGTTTTTAAAAAAACAGTCAAAATGTGCTCCACTCGGGCTGAAAACGCTTGTTTGGGACATTACATTAATGTTGACTATAAATCATAAACTAAGCATTTTTCAGCTGAAATAATGAATGTAGTCCTCTTAATTCTTGCTTCTAAAGCATACGCAAACAGAAATTTCAATGTACAATGATGTTTTTTAAAAAACGGTCAAAATGTGCTCCACTCGGGCTGAAAACGCTTGTTCGGAACATTTCCTTAATGTTGACTATAAATCATAAACTAAGCATTTTTCAGCTGAAATAATGAATGTAGTCCTCTTAATTCTTGCTTCTAAAGCATACGCAAGCAGAAATTTCAATGTACAATGATGTTTTTAAAAAAAACAGTCAAAATGCGCTCCACTCGGGCTGAAAACGCTGTTGGGGACATTTCATTAATGTTGACTACAAATCAAAAACTAAGCATTTTTCAGCTGAAATAATGAATGTAGTCCTCTTAATTCTTGCTTCTAAAGCATACGCAAGCAGAAATTTCAATGTACAATGATGTTTTTAAAAAAAGGGTCAAAATGTGCTCCACTCGGGCTGAAAACGCTTGTTTGGAACATTTCATTAATGTTGACTATAAATCATAAACTAAGCATTTTTCAGCTGAAATAATGAATGTAGTCCTCTTAATTCTTGCTTCTAAAGCATACGCAAGCAGAAATTTCAATGTACAATGATGTTTTTAAAAAAACAGTCAAAATGTGCTCCACTCGGGCTGAAAACGCTTGTTTGGGACATGACATTAATGTTGACTATAAATCATAAACTAAGCATTTTTCAGCTGAAATAATGAATGTAGTCCTCTTAATTCTTGCTTCTAAAGCATACGCAAGCAGAAATTTCAATGTACAATGATGTTTTTAAAAAAAGGGTCAAAATGTGCTCCACTCGGGCTGAAAACGCTTGTTTGGAACATTTCATTAATGTTGACTATAAATCATAAACTAAGCATTTTTCAGCTGAAATAATGAATGTAGTCCTCTTAATTCTTGCTTCTAAAGCATACGCAAGCAGAAATTTCAATGTACAATGATGTTTTTAAAAAAACAGTCAAAATGTGCTCCACTCGGGCTGAAAACGCTTGTTTGGGACATGACATTAATGTTGACTATAAATCATAAACTAAGCATTTTTCAGCTGAAATAATGAATGTAGTCCTCTTAATTCTTGCTTCTAAAGCATACGCAAGCAGAAATTTCAATGTACAATGATGTTTTTAAAAAAAGGGTCAAAATGTGCTCCACTCGGGCTGAAAACGCTTGTTTGGAACATTTCATTAATGTTGACTATAAATCATAAACTAAGCATTTTTCAGCTGAAATAATGAATGTAGTCCTCTTAATTCTTGCTTCTAAAGCATACGCAAGCAGAAATTTCAATGTACAATGATGTTTTTAAAAAAACAGTCAAAATGTGCTCCACTCGGGCTGAAAACGCTTGTTTGGGACATGACATTAATGTTGACTATAAATCATAAACTAAGCATTTTTCAGCTGAAATAATGAATGTAGTCCTCTTAATTCTTGCTTCTAAAGCATTCGCAAGCAGAAATTTCAATGTACAATGATGTTTTTAAAAAAACAGTCAAAATGTGCTCCACTCGGGCTGAAAACGCTGTTGGGGACATTTCATTAATGTTGACTATAAATCATAAACTAAGCATTTTTCAGCTGAAATAATGAATGTAGTCCTCTTAATTCTTGCTTCTAAAGCATACGCAAGCAGAAATTTCAATGTACAATGATGTTTTTAAAAAAAACAGTCAAAATGTGCTCCACTCGGGCTGAAAACGCTGTTGGGGACATTTCATTAATGTTGACTACAAATCAAAAACTAAGCATTTTTCAGCTGAAATAATGAATGTAGTCCTCTTAATTCTTGCTTCTAAAGCATTCGCAAGCAGAAATTTCAATGTACAATGATGTTTTTAAAAAAACAGTCAAAATGTGCTCCACTCGGGCTGAAAACGCTGTTGGGGACATTTCATTAATGTTGACTATAAATCATAAACTAAGCATTTTTCAGCTGAAATAATGAATGTAGTCCTCTTAATTCTTGCTTCTAAAGCATACGCAAACAGAAATTTCAATGTACAATGATGTTTTTCAAAAAAGGGTCAAAATGTGCTCCACTCGGGCTGAAAACGCTTGTTTGGGACATGACATTAATGTTGACTATAAATCATAAACTAAGCATTTTTCAGCTGAAATAATGAATGTAGTCCTCTTAATTCTTGCTTCTAAAGCATACGCAAGCAGAAATTTCAATGTACAATGATGTTTTTAAAAAAACAGTCAAAATGTGCTCCACTCGGGCTGAAAACGCTTGTTTGGGACATGACATTAATGTTGACTATAAATCATAAACTAAGCATTTTTCAGCTGAAATAATGAATGTAGTCCTCTTAATTCTTGCTTCTAAAGCATACGCAAGCAGAAATTTCAATGTACAATGATGTTTTTAAAAAAACGGTCAAAATGTGCTCCACTCGGGCTGAAAACGCTTGTTCGGAACATTTCCTTAATGTTGACTATAAATCATAAACTAAGCATTTTTCAGCTGAAATAATGAATGTAGTCCTCTTAATTCTTGCTTCTAAAGCATACGCAAGCAGAAATTTCAATGTACAATGATGTTTTTAAAAAAACAGTCAAAATGTGCTCCACTCGGGCTGAAAACGCTGTTGGGGACATTTCATTAATGTTGACTACAAATCATAAACTAAGCATTTTTCAGCTGAAATAATGAATGTAGTCCTCTTAATTCTTGCTTCTAAAGCATACGCAAGAAGAAATTTCAATGTACAATGATGTTTTTAAAAAAAGGGTCAAAATGTGCTCCACTCGGGCTGAAAACGCTTGTTTGGAACATTTCATTAATGTTGACTATAAATCATAAACTAAGCATTTTTCAGCTGAAATAATGAATGTAGTCCTCTTAATTCTTGCTTCTAAAGCATACGCAAGCAGAAATTTCAATGTACAATGATGTTTTTAAAAAATCAGTCAAAATGTGCTCCACTCGGGCTGAAAACGCTTGTTTGGGACATGACATTAATGTTGACTATAAATCATAAACTAAGCATTTTTCAGCTGAAATAATGAAAGTAGTCCTCTTAATTCTTGCTTCTAAAGCAAACGCAAGCAGAAATTTCAATGTACAATGATGTTTTTAAAAAAAGGGTCAAAATGTGCTCCACTCGGGCTGAAAACGCTTGTTTGGAACATTTCATTAATGTTGACTATAAATCATAAACTAAGCATTTTTCAGCTGAAATAATGAATGTAGTCCTCTTAATTCTTGCTTCTAAAGCATACGCAAGCAGAAATTTCAATGTACAATGATGTTTTTAAAAAAACAGTCAAAATGTGCTCCACTCGGGCTGAAAACGCTTGTTTGGGACATGACATTAATGTTGACTATAAATCATAAACTAAGCATTTTTCAGCTGAAATAATGAATGTAGTCCTCTTAATTCTTGCTTCTAAAGCATACGCAAGCAGAAATTTCAATGTACAATGATGTTTTTAAAAAAAGGGTCAAAATGTGCTCCACTCGGGCTGAAAACGCTAGTTTGGAACATTTCATTAATGTTGACTATAAATCATAAACTAAGCATTTTTCAGCTGAAATAATGAATGTAGTCCTCTTAATTCTTGCTTCTAAAGCATACGCAAACAGAAATTTCAATGTACAATGATGTTTTTAAAAAAACAGTCAAAATGTGCTCCACTCGGGCTGAAAACGCTTGTTTGGGACATGACATTAATGTTGACTATAAATCATAAACTAAGCATTTTTCAGCTGAAATAATGAATGTAGTCCTCTTAATTCTTGCTTCTAAAGCATACGCAAGCAGAAATTTCAATGTACAATGATGTTTTTAAAAAAAGGGTCAAAATGTGCTCCACTCGGGCTGAAAACGCTTGTTTGGAACATTTCATTAATGTTGACTATAAATCATAAACTAAGCATTTTTCAGCTGAAATAATGAATGTAGTCCTCTTAATTCTTGCTTCTAAAGCATACGCAAGCAGAAATTTCAATGTACAATGATGTTTTTAAAAAAACAGTCAAAATGTGCTCCACTCGGGCTGAAAACGCTTGTTTGGGACATTACATTAATGTTGACTATAAATCATAAACTAAACATTTTTCAGCTGAAATAATGAATGTAGTCCTCTTAATTCTTGCTTCTAAAGCATACGCAAACAGAAATTTCAATGTACAATGATGTTTTTAAAAAAACGGTCAAAATGTGCTCCACTCGGGCTGAAAACGCTTGTTTGGGACATTACATTAATGTTGACTATAAATCATAAACTAAGCATTTTTCAGCTGAAATAATGAATGTAGTCCTCTTAATTCTTGCTTCTAAAGCATACACAAACAGAAATTTCAATGTACAATGATGTTTTTAAAAAAACGGTCAAAATGTGCTCCACTCGGGCTGAAAACGCTTGTTTGGAACATTTCATTAATGTTGACTATAAATCATAAACTAAGCATTTTTCAGCTGAAATAATGAATGTAGTCCTCTTAATTCTTGCTTCTAAAGCATACGCAAGCAGAAATTTCAATGTACAATGATGTTTTTAAAAAAAACAGTCAAAATGTGCTCCACTCGGGCTGAAAACGCTGTTGGGGACATTTCATTAATGTTGACTATAAATCATAAACTAAGCATTTTTCAGCTGAAATAATGAATGTAGTCCTCTTAATTCTTGCTTCTAAAGCATACGCAAGCAGAAATTTCAATGTACAATGATGTTTTTAAAAAAACGGTCAAAATGTGCTCCACTCGGGCTGAAAACGCTTGTTCGGAACATTTCCTTAATGTTGACTATAAATCATAAACTAAGCATTTTTCAGCTGAAATAATGAATGTAGTCCTCTTAATTCTTGCTTCTAAAGCATACGCAAGCAGAAATTTCAATGTACAATGATGTTTTTAAAAAAAACAGTCAAAATGTGCTCCACTCGGGCTGAAAACGCTGTTGGGGACATTTCATTAATGTTGACTACAAATCAAAAACTAAGCATTTTTCAGCCGAAATAATGAATGTAGTCCTCTTAATTCTTGCTTCTAAAGCATTCGCAAGCAGAAATTTCAATGTACAATGATGTTTTTAAAAAAACAGTCAAAATGTGCTCCACTCGGGCTGAAAACGCTGTTGGGGACATTTCATTAATGTTGACTATAAATCATAAACTAAGCATTTTTCAGCTGAAATAATGAATGTAGTCCTCTTAATTCTTGCTTCTAAAGCATACGCAAGCAGAAATTTCAATGTACAATGATGTTTTTAAAAAAACAGTCAAAATGTGCTCCACTCGGGCTGAAAACGCTTGTTTGGGACATTACATTAATGTTGACTATAAATCATAAACTAAGCATTTTTCAGCTGAAATAATGAATGTAGTCCTCTTAATTCTTGCTTCTAAAGCATACGCAAACAGAAATTTCAATGTACAATGATGTTTTTTAAAAAACGGTCAAAATGTGCTCCACTCGGGCTGAAAACGCTTGTTCGGAACATTTCCTTAATGTTGACTATAAATCATAAACTAAGCATTTTTCAGCTGAAATAATGAATGTAGTCCTCTTAATTCTTGCTTCTAAAGCATACGCAAGCAGAAATTTCAATGTACAATGATGTTTTTAAAAAAAACAGTCAAAATGCGCTCCACTCGGGCTGAAAACGCTGTTGGGGACATTTCATTAATGTTGACTACAAATCAAAAACTAAGCATTTTTCAGCTGAAATAATGAAAGTAGTCCTCTTAATTCTTGCTTCTAAAGCATACGCAAGCAGAAATTTCAATGTACAATGATGTTTTTAAAAAAAGGGTCAAAATGTGCTCCACTCGGGCTGAAAACGCTTGTTTGGAACATTTCATTAATGTTGACTATAAATCATAAACTAAGCATTTTTCAGCTGAAATAATGAATGTAGTCCTCTTAATTCTTGCTTCTAAAGCATACGCAAGCAGAAATTTCAATGTACAATGATGTTTTTAAAAAAACAGTCAAAATGTGCTCCACTCGGGCTGAAAACGCTTGTTTGGGACATGACATTAATGTTGACTATAAATCATAAACTAAGCATTTTTCAGCTGAAATAATGAATGTAGTCCTCTTAATTCTTGCTTCTAAAGCATACGCAAGCAGAAATTTCAATGTACAATGATGTTTTTAAAAAAACAGTCAAAATGTGCTCCACTCGGGCTGAAAACGCTTGTTTGGGACATTACATTAATGTTAACTATAAATCATAAACTAAGCATTTTTCAGCTGAAATAATGAATGTAGTCCTCTTAATTCTTGCTTCTAAAGCATACGCAAAAAGAAATTTCAATGTACAATGATGTTTTTTAAAAAACGGTCAAAATGTGCTCCACTCGGGCTGAAAACGCTTGTTCGGAACATTTCCTTAATGTTGACTATAAATCATAAACTAAGCATTTTTCAGCTGAAATAATGAATGTAGTCCTCTTAATTCTTGCTTCTAAAGCATACGCAAGCAGAAATTTCAATGTACAATGATGTTTTTAAAAAAAACAGTCAAAATGCGCTCCACTCGGGCTGAAAACGCTGTTGGGGACATTTCATTAATGTTGACTACAAATCAAAAACTAAGCATTTTTCAGCTGAAATAATGAAAGTAGTCCTCTTAATTCTTGCTTCTAAAGCATACGCAAGCAGAAATTTCAATGTACAATGATGTTTTTAAAAAAAACAGTCAAAATGTGCTCCACTCGGGCTGAAAACGCTGTTGGGGACATTTCATTAATGTTGACTACAAATCAAAAACTAAGCATTTTTCAGCTGAAATAATGAATGTAGTCCTCTTAATTCTTGCTTCTAAAGCATTCGCAAGCAGAAATTTCAATGTACAATGATGTTTTTAAAAAAACAGTCAAAATGTGCTCCACTCGGGCTGAAAACGCTGTTGGGGACATTTCATTAATGTTGACTATAAATCATAAACTAAGCATTTTTCAGCTGAAATAATGAATGTAGTCCTCTTAATTCTTGCTTCTAAAGCATACGCAAGCAGAAATTTCAATGTACAATGATGTTTTTAAAAAAACAGTCAAAATGTGCTCCACTCGGGCTGAAAACGCTTGTTTGGGACATTACATTAATGTTGACTATAAATCATAAACTAAGCATTTTTCAGCTGAAATAATGAATGTAGTCCTCTTAATTCTTGCTTCTAAAGCATACGCAAACAGAAATTTCAATGTACAATGATGTTTTTTAAAAAACGGTCAAAATGTGCTCCACTCGGGCTGAAAACGCTTGTTCGGAACATTTCCTTAATGTTGACTATAAATCATAAACTAAGCATTTTTCAGCTGAAATAATGAATGTAGTCCTCTTAATTCTTGCTTCTAAAGCATACGCAAGCAGAAATTTCAATGTACAATGATGTTTTTAAAAAAAACAGTCAAAATGCGCTCCACTCGGGCTGAAAACGCTGTTGGGGACATTTCATTAATGTTGACTACAAATCAAAAACTAAGCATTTTTCAGCTGAAATAATGAATGTAGTCCTCTTAATTCTTGCTTCTAAAGCATACGCAAGCAGAAATTTCAATGTACAATGATGTTTTTAAAAAAAGGGTCAAAATGTGCTCCACTCGGGCTGAAAACGCTTGTTTGGAACATTTCATTAATGTTGACTATAAATCATAAACTAAGCATTTTTCAGCTGAAATAATGAATGTAGTCCTCTTAATTCTTGCTTCTAAAGCATACGCAAGCAGAAATTTCAATGTACAATGATGTTTTTAAAAAAACAGTCAAAATGTGCTCCACTCGGGCTGAAAACGCTTGTTTGGGACATGACATTAATGTTGACTATAAATCATAAACTAAGCATTTTTCAGCTGAAATAATGAATGTAGTCCTCTTAATTCTTGCTTCTAAAGCATACGCAAGCAGAAATTTCAATGTACAATGATGTTTTTAAAAAAAGGGTCAAAATGTGCTCCACTCGGGCTGAAAACGCTTGTTTGGAACATTTCATTAATGTTGACTATAAATCATAAACTAAGCATTTTTCAGCTGAAATAATGAATGTAGTCCTCTTAATTCTTGCTTCTAAAGCATACGCAAGCAGAAATTTCAATGTACAATGATGTTTTTAAAAAAACAGTCAAAATGTGCTCCACTCGGGCTGAAAACGCTTGTTTGGGACATGACATTAATGTTGACTATAAATCATAAACTAAGCATTTTTCAGCTGAAATAATGAATGTAGTCCTCTTAATTCTTGCTTCTAAAGCATACGCAAGCAGAAATTTCAATGTACAATGATGTTTTTAAAAAAAGGGTCAAAATGTGCTCCACTCGGGCTGAAAACGCTTGTTTGGAACATTTCATTAATGTTGACTATAAATCATAAACTAAGCATTTTTCAGCTGAAATAATTGTAGTCCTCTTAATTCTTGCTTCTAAAGCATACGCAAGCAGAAATTTCAATGTACAATGATGTTTTTAAAAAAGCAGTCAAAATGTGCTCCACTCGGGCTGAAAACGCTTGTTTGGGACATGACATTAATGTTGACTATAAATCATAAACTAAGCATTTTTCAGCTGAAATAATGAATGTAGTCCTCTTAATTCTTGCTTCTAAAGCATACGCAAAAAGAAATTTCAATGTACAATGATGTTTTTTAAAAAACGGTCAAAATGTGCTCCACTCGGGCTGAAAACGCTTGTTCGGAACATTTCCTTAATGTTGACTATAAATCATAAACTAAGCATTTTTCAGCTGAAATAATGAATGTAGTCCTCTTAATTCTTGCTTCTAAAGCATACGCAAGCAGAAATTTCAATGTACAATGATGTTTTTAAAAAAAACAGTCAAAATGCGCTCCACTCGGGCTGAAAACGCTGTTGGGGACATTTCATTAATGTTGACTACAAATCAAAAACTAAGCATTTTTCAGCTGAAATAATGAATGTAGTCCTCTTAATTCTTGCTTCTAAAGCATACGCAAGCAGAAATTTCAATGTACAATGATGTTTTTAAAAAAAGGGTCAAAATGTGCTCCACTCGGGCTGAAAACGCTTGTTTGGAACATTTCATTAATGTTGACTATAAATCATAAACCAAGCATTTTTCAGCTGAAATAATGAATGTAGTCCTCTTAATTCTTGCTTCTAAAGCATACGCAAGCAGAAATTTCAATGTACAATGATGTTTTTAAAAAAACAGTCAAAATGTGCTCCACTCGGGCTGAAAACGCTTGTTTGGGACATGACATTAATGTTGACTATAAATCATAAACTAAGCATTTTTCAGCTGAAATAATGAATGTAGTCCTCTTAATTCTTGCTTCTAAAGCATACGCAAAAAGAAATTTCAATGTACAATGATGTTTTTTAAAAAACGGTCAAAATGTGCTCCACTTGGGCTGAAAACGCTTGTTCGGAACATTTCCTTAATGTTGACTATAAATCATAAACTAAGCATTTTTCAGCTGAAATAATGAATGTAGTCCTCTTAATTCTTGCTTCTAAAGCATACGCAAGCAGAAATTTCAATGTACAATGATGTTTTTAAAAAAAACAGTCAAAATGCGCTCCACTCGGGCTGAAAACGCTGTTGGGGACATTTCATTAATGTTGACTACAAATCAAAAACTAAGCATTTTTCAGCTGAAATAATGAATGTAGTCCTCTTAATTCTTGCTTCTAAAGCATACGCAAGCAGAAATTTCAATGTACAATGATGTTTTTAAAAAAAGGGTCAAAATGTGCTCCACTCGGGCTGAAAACGCTTGTTTGGAACATTTCATTAATGTTGACTATAAATCATAAACTAAGCATTTTTCAGCTGAAATAATGAATGTAGTCCTCTTAATTCTTGCTTCTAAAGCATACGCAAGCAGAAATTTCAATGTACAATGATGTTTTTAAAAAAAGGGTCAAAATGTGCTCCACTCGGGCTGAAAACGCTTGTTTGGAACATTTCATTAATGTTGACTATAAATCATAAACTAAGCATTTTTCAGCTGAAATAATGAATGTAGTCCTCTTAATTCTTGCTTCTAAAGCATACGCAAGCAGAAATTTCAATGTACAATGATGTTTTTAAAAAAACAGTCAAAATGTGCTCCACTCGGGCTGAAAACGCTTGTTTGGGACATGACATTAATGTTGACTATAAATCATAAACTAAGCATTTTTCAGCTGAAATAATGAATGTAGTCCTCTTAATTCTTGCTTCTAAAGCATACGCAAGCAGAAATTTCAATGTACAATGATGTTTTTAAAAAAACAGTCAAAATGTGCTCCACTCGGGCTGAAAACGCTTGTTTGGGACATTACATTAATGTTGACTATAAATCATAAACTAAGCATTTTTCAGCTGAAATAATGAATGTAGTCCTCTTAATTCTTGCTTCTAAAGCATACGCAAGCAGAAATTTCAATGTACAATGATGTTTTTAAAAAAACGGTCAAAATGTGCTCCACTCGGGCTGAAAACGCTTGTTCGGAACATTTCCTTAATGTTGACTATAAATCATAAACTAAGCATTTTTCAGCTGAAATAATGAATGTAGTCCTCTTAATTCTTGCTTCTAAAGCATACGCAAGCAGAAATTTCAATGTACAATGATGTTTTTAAAAAAACAGTCAAAATGTGCTCCACTCGGGCTGAAAACGCTGTTGGGGACATTTCATTAATGTTGACTACAAATCATAAACTAAGCATTTTTCAGCTGAAATAATGAATGTAGTCCTCTTAATTCTTGCTTCTAAAGCATACGCAAGCAGAAATTTCAATGTACAATGATGTTTTTAAAAAAAGGGTCAAAATGTGCTCCACTCGGGCTGAAAACGCTTGTTTGGAACATTTCATTAATGTTGACTATAAATCATAAACTAAGCATTTTTCAGCTGAAATAATGAATGTAGTCCTCTTAATTCTTGCTTCTAAAGCATACGCAAGCAGAAATTTCAATGTACAATGATGTTTTTAAAAAAACAGTCAAAATGTGCTCCACTCGGGCTGAAAACGCTTGTTTGGGACATGACATTAATGTTGACTATAAATCATAAACTAAGCATTTTTCAGCTGAAATAATGAATGTAGTCCTCTTAATTCTTGCTTCTAAAGCATACGCAAGCAGAAATTTCAATGTACAATGATGTTTTTAAAAAAACAGTCAAAATGTGCTCCACTCGGACTGAAAACGCTTGTTTGGGACATTACATTAATGTTGACTATAAATCATAAACTAAGCATTTTTCAGCTGAAATAATGAATGTAGTCCTCTTAATTCTTGCTTCTAAAGCATACGCAAAAAGAAATTTCAATGTACAATGATGTTTTTTAAAAAACGGTCAAAATGTGCTCCACTCGGGCTGAAAACGCTTGTTCGGAACATTTCCTTAATGTTGACTATAAATCATAAACTAAGCATTTTTCAGCTGAAATAATGAATGTAGTCCTCTTAATTCTTGCTTCTAAAGCATACGCAAGCAGAAATTTCAATGTACAATGATGTTTTTAAAAAAAACAGTCAAAATGCGCTCCACTCGGGCTGAAAACGCTGTTGGGGACATTTCATTAATGTTGACTACAAATCAAAAACTAAGCATTTTTCAGCTGAAATAATGAATGTAGTCCTCTTAATTCTTGCTTCTAAAGCATACGCAAGCAGAAATTTCAATGTACAATGATGTTTTTAAAAAAAGGGTCAAAATGTGCTCCACTCGGGCTGAAAACGCTTGTTTGGAACATTTCATTAATGTTGACTATAAATCATAAACTAAGCATTTTTCAGCTGAAATAATGAATGTAGTCCTCTTAATTCTTGCTTCTAAAGCATACGCAAGCAGAAATTTCAATGTACAATGATGTTTTTAAAAAAACAGTCAAAATGTGCTCCACTCGGGCTGAAAACGCTTGTTTGGGACATGACATTAATGTTGACTATAAATCATAAACTAAGCATTTTTCAGCTGAAATAATGAATGTAGTCCTCTTAATTCTTGCTTCTAAAGCATACGCAAGCAGAAATTTCAATGTACAATGATGTTTTTAAAAAAAGGGTCAAAATGTGCTCCACTCGGGCTGAAAACGCTTGTTTGGAACATTTCATTAATGTTGACTATAAATCATAAACTAAGCATTTTTCAGCTGAAATAATGAATGTAGTCCTCTTAATTCTTGCTTCTAAAGCATACGCAAGCAGAAATTTCAATGTACAATGATGTTTTTAAAAAAACAGTCAAAATGTGCTCCACTCGGGCTGAAAACGCTTGTTTGGGACATGACATTAATGTTGACTATAAATCATAAACTAAGCATTTTTCAGCTGAAATAATGAATGTAGTCCTCTTAATTCTTGCTTCTAAAGCATACGCAAGCAGAAATTTCAATGTACAATGATGTTTTTAAAAAAAGGGTCAAAATGTGCTCCACTCGGGCTGAAAACGCTTGTTTGGAACATTTCATTAATGTTGACTATAAATCATAAACTAAGCATTTTTCAGCTGAAATAATGAATGTAGTCCTCTTAATTCTTGCTTCTAAAGCATACGCAAGCAGAAATTTCAATGTACAATGATGTTTTTAAAAAAGCAGTCAAAATGTGCTCCACTCGGGCTGAAAACGCTTGTTTGGGACATGACATTAATGTTGACTATAAATCATAAACTAAGCATTTTTCAGCTGAAATAATGAATGTAGTCCTCTTAATTCTTGCTTCTAAAGCATACGCAAAAAGAAATTTCAATGTACAATGATGTTTTTTAAAAAACGGTCAAAATGTGCTCCACTCGGGCTGAAAACGCTTGTTCGGAACATTTCCTTAATGTTGACTATAAATCATAAACTAAGCATTTTTCAGCTGAAATAATGAATGTAGTCCTCTTAATTCTTGCTTCTAAAGCATACGCAAGCAGAAATTTCAATGTACAATGATGTTTTTAAAAAAAACAGTCAAAATGCGCTCCACTCGGGCTGAAAACGCTGTTGGGGACATTTCATTAATGTTGACTACAAATCAAAAACTAAGCATTTTTCAGCTGAAATAATGAATGTAGTCCTCTTAATTCTTGCTTCTAAAGCATACGCAAGCAGAAATTTCAATGTACAATGATGTTTTTAAAAAAAGGGTCAAAATGTGCTCCACTCAGGCTGAAAACGCTTGTTTGGAACATTTCATTAATGTTGACTATAAATCATAAACTAAGCATTTTTCAGCTGAAATAATGAATGTAGTCCTCTTAATTCTTGCTTCTTAAGCATACGCAAGCAGAAATTTCAATGTACAATGATGTTTTTAAAAAAACAGTCAAAATGTGCTCCACTCGGGCTGAAAACGCTTGTTTGGGACATGACATTAATGTTGACTATAAATCATAAACTAAGCATTTTTCAGCTGAAATAATGAATGTAGTCCTCTTAATTCTTGCTTCTAAAGGATACGCAAAAAGAAATTTCAATGTACAATGATGTTTTTTAAAAAACGGTCAAAATGTGCTCCACTCGGGCTGAAAACGCTTGTTCGGAACATTTCCTTAATGTTGACTATAAATCATAAACTAAGCATTTTTCAGCTGAAATAATGAATGTAGTCCTCTTAATTCTTGCTTCTAAAGCATACGCAAGCAGAAATTTCAATGTACAATGATGTTTTTAAAAAAAACAGTCAAAATGCGCTCCACTCGGGCTGAAAACGCTGTTGGGGACATTTCATTAATGTTGACTACAAATCAAAAACTAAGCATTTTTCAGCTGAAATAATGAATGTAGTCCTCTTAATTCTTGCTTCTAAAGCATACGCAAGCAGAAATTTCAATGTACAATGATGATTTTAAAAAAAGGGTCAAAATGTGCTCCACTCGGGCTGAAAACGCTTGTTTGGAACATTTCATTAATGTTGACTATAAATCATAAACTAAGCATTTTTCAGCTGAAATAATGAATGTAGTCCTCTTAATTCTTGCTTCTAAAGCATACGCAAGCAGAAATTTCAATGTACAATGATGTTTTTAAAAAAAGGGTCAAAATGTGCTCCACTCGGGCTGAAAACGCTTGTTTGGAACATTTCATTAATGTTGACTATAAATCATAAACTAAGCATTTTTCAGCTGAAATAATGAATGTAGTCCTCTTAATTCTTGCTTCTAAAGCATACGCAAGCAGAAATTTCAATGTACAATGATGTTTTTAAAAAAACAGTCAAAATGTGCTCCACTCGGGCTGAAAACGCTTGTTTGGGACATGACATTAATGTTGACTATAAATCATAAACTAAGCATTTTTCAGCTGAAATAATGAATGTAGTCCTCTTAATTCTTGCTTCTAAAGCATACGCAAGCAGAAATTTCAATGTACAATGATGTTTTTAAAAAAAGGGTCAAAATGTGCTCCACTCGGGCTGAAAACGCTTGTTTGGGACATTACATTAATGTTGACTATAAATCATAAACTAAGCATTTTTCAGCTGAAATAATGAATGTAGTCCTCTTAATTCTTGCTTCTAAAGCATACGCAAACAGAAATTTCAATGTACAATGATGTTTTTAAAAAAACAGTCAAAATGTGCTCCACTCGGGCTGAAAACGCTGTTGGGGACATTTCATTAATGTTGACTACAAATCAAAAACTAAGCATTTTTCAGCTGAAATAATGAATGTAGTCCTCTTAATTCTTGCTTCTAAAGCATACGCAAGCAGAAATTTCAATGTACAATGATGTTTTTAAAAAAACAGTCAAAATGTGCTCCACTCGGGCTGAAAACGCTTGTTTGGGACATTACATTAATGTTGACTATAAATCATAAACTAAACATTTTTCAGCTGAAATAATGAATGTAGTCCTCTTAATTCTTGCTTCTAAAGGATACGCAAAAAGAAATTTCAATGTACAATGATGTTTTTTAAAAAACGGTCAAAATGTGCTCCACTCGGGCTGAAAACGCTTGTTCGGAACATTTCCTTAATGTTGACTATAAATCATAAACTAAGCATTTTTCAGCTGAAATAATGAATGTAGTCCTCTTAATTCTTGCTTCTAAAGCATACGCAAGCAGAAATTTCAATGTACAATGATGTTTTTAAAAAAAACAGTCAAAATGTGCTCCACTCGGGCTGAAAACGCTGTTGGGGACATTTCATTAATGTTGACTACAAATCAAAAACTAAGCATTTTTCAGCTGAAATAATGAATGTAGTCCTCTTAATTCTTGCTTCTAAAGCATTCGCAAGCAGAAATTTCAATGTACAATGATGTTTTTAAAAAAACAGTCAAAATGTGCTCCACTCGGGCTGAAAACGCTGTTGGGGACATTTCATTAATGTTGACTATAAATCATAAACTAAGCATTTTTCAGCTGAAATAATGAATGTAGTCCTCTTAATTCTTGCTTCTAAAGCATACGCAAGCAGAAATTTCAATGTACAATGATGTTTTTAAAAAAACAGTCAAAATGTGCTCCACTCGGGCTGAAAACGCTTGTTTGGGACATTACATTAATGTTGACTATAAATCATAAACTAAGCATTTTTCAGCTGAAATAATGAATGTAGTCCTCTTAATTCTTGCTTCTAAAGCATACGCAAACAGAAATTTCAATGTACAATGATGTTTTTTAAAAAACGGTCAAAATGTGCTCCACTCGGGCTGAAAACGCTTGTTCGGAACATTTCCTTAATGTTGACTATAAATCATAAACTAAGCATTTTTCAGCTGAAATAATGAATGTAGTCCTCTTAATTCTTGCTTCTAAAGCATACGCAAGCAGAAATTTCAATGTACAATGATGTTTTTAAAAAAAGGGTCAAAATGTGCTCCACTCGGGCTGAAAACGCTTGTTTGGGACATGACATTAATGTTGACTATAAATCATAAACTAAGCATTTTTCAGCTGAAATAATGAATGTAGTCCTCTTAATTCTTGCTTCTAAAGCATACGCAAGCAGAAATTTCAATGTACAATGATGTTTTTAAAAAAAGGGTCAAAATGTGCTCCACTCGGGCTGAAAACGCTTGTTTGGAACATTTCATTAATGTTGACTATAAATCATAAACTAAGCATTTTTCAGCTGAAATAATGAATGTAGTCCTCTTAATTCTTGCTTCTAAAGCATACGCAAGCAGAAATTTCAATGTACAATGATGTTTTTAAAAAAGCAGTCAAAATGTGCTCCACTCGGGCTGAAAACGCTTGTTTGGGACATGACATTAATGTTGACTATAAATCATAAACTAAGCATTTTTCAGCTGAAATAATGAATGTAGTCCTCTTAATTCTTGCTTCTAAAGCATACGCAAAAAGAAATTTCAATGTACAATGATGTTTTTTAAAAAACGGTCAAAATGTGCTCCACTCGGGCTGAAAACGCTTGTTCGGAACATTTCCTTAATGTTGACTATAAATCATAAACTAAGCATTTTTCAGCTGAAATAATGAATGTAGTCCTCTTAATTCTTGCTTCTAAAGCATACGCAAGCAGAAATTTCAATGTACAATGATGTTTTTAAAAAAAACAGTCAAAATGCGCTCCACTCGGGCTGAAAACGCTGTTGGGGACATTTCATTAATGTTGACTACAAATCAAAAACTAAGCATTTTTCAGCTGAAATAATGAATGTAGTCCTCTTAATTCTTGCTTCTAAAGCATACGCAAGCAGAAATTTCAATGTACAATGATGTTTTTAAAAAAAGGGTCAAAATGTGCTCCACTCGGGCTGAAAACGCTTGTTTGGAACATTTCATTAATGTTGACTATAAATCATAAACCAAGCATTTTTCAGCTGAAATAATGAATGTAGTCCTCTTAATTCTTGCTTCTAAAGCATACGCAAGCAGAAATTTCAATGTACAATGATGTTTTTAAAAAAACAGTCAAAATGTGCTCCACTCGGGCTGAAAACGCTTGTTTGGGACATGACATTAATGTTGACTATAAATCATAAACTAAGCATTTTTCAGCTGAAATAATGAATGTAGTCCTCTTAATTCTTGCTTCTAAAGCATACGCAAAAAGAAATTTCAATGTACAATGATGTTTTTTAAAAAACGGTCAAAATGTGCTCCACTTGGGCTGAAAACGCTTGTTCGGAACATTTCCTTAATGTTGACTATAAATCATAAACTAAGCATTTTTCAGCTGAAATAATGAATGTAGTCCTCTTAATTCTTGCTTCTAAAGCATACGCAAGCAGAAATTTCAATGTACAATGATGTTTTTAAAAAAAACAGTCAAAATGCGCTCCACTCGGGCTGAAAACGCTGTTGGGGACATTTCATTAATGTTGACTACAAATCAAAAACTAAGCATTTTTCAGCTGAAATAATGAATGTAGTCCTCTTAATTCTTGCTTCTAAAGCATACGCAAGCAGAAATTTCAATGTACAATGATGTTTTTAAAAAAAGGGTCAAAATGTGCTCCACTCGGGCTGAAAACGCTTGTTTGGAACATTTCATTAATGTTGACTATAAATCATAAACTAAGCATTTTTCAGCTGAAATAATGAATGTAGTCCTCTTAATTCTTGCTTCTAAAGCATACGCAAGCAGAAATTTCAATGTACAATGATGTTTTTAAAAAAAGGGTCAAAATGTGCTCCACTCGGGCTGAAAACGCTTGTTTGGAACATTTCATTAATGTTGACTATAAATCATAAACTAAGCATTTTTCAGCTGAAATAATGAATGTAGTCCTCTTAATTCTTGCTTCTAAAGCATACGCAAGCAGAAATTTCAATGTACAATGATGTTTTTAAAAAAACAGTCAAAATGTGCTCCACTCGGGCTGAAAACGCTTGTTTGGGACATGACATTAATGTTGACTATAAATCATAAACTAAGCATTTTTCAGCTGAAATAATGAATGTAGTCCTCTTAATTCTTGCTTCTAAAGCATACGCAAGCAGAAATTTCAATGTACAATGATGTTTTTAAAAAAACAGTCAAAATGTGCTCCACTCGGGCTGAAAACGCTTGTTTGGGACATTACATTAATGTTGACTATAAATCATAAACTAAGCATTTTTCAGCTGAAATAATGAATGTAGTCCTCTTAATTCTTGCTTCTAAAGCATACGCAAGCAGAAATTTCAATGTACAATGATGTTTTTAAAAAAACGGTCAAAATGTGCTCCACTCGGGCTGAAAACGCTTGTTCGGAACATTTCCTTAATGTTGACTATAAATCATAAACTAAGCATTTTTCAGCTGAAATAATGAATGTAGTCCTCTTAATTCTTGCTTCTAAAGCATACGCAAGCAGAAATTTCAATGTACAATGATGTTTTTAAAAAAACAGTCAAAATGTGCTCCACTCGGGCTGAAAACGCTGTTGGGGACATTTCATTAATGTTGACTACAAATCATAAACTAAGCATTTTTCAGCTGAAATAATGAATGTAGTCCTCTTAATTCTTGCTTCTAAAGCATACGCAAGCAGAAATTTCAATGTACAATGATGTTTTTAAAAAAAGGGTCAAAATGTGCTCCACTCGGGCTGAAAACGCTTGTTTGGAACATTTCATTAATGTTGACTATAAATCATAAACTAAGCATTTTTCAGCTGAAATAATGAATGTAGTCCTCTTAATTCTTGCTTCTAAAGCATACGCAAGCAGAAATTTCAATGTACAATGATGTTTTTAAAAAAACAGTCAAAATGTGCTCCACTCGGGCTGAAAACGCTTGTTTGGGACATGACATTAATGTTGACTATAAATCATAAACTAAGCATTTTTCAGCTGAAATAATGAATGTAGTCCTCTTAATTCTTGCTTCTAAAGCATACGCAAGCAGAAATTTCAATGTACAATGATGTTTTTAAAAAAACAGTCAAAATGTGCTCCACTCGGACTGAAAACGCTTGTTTGGGACATTACATTAATGTTGACTATAAATCATAAACTAAGCATTTTTCAGCTGAAATAATGAATGTAGTCCTCTTAATTCTTGCTTCTAAAGCATACGCAAAAAGAAATTTCAATGTACAATGATGTTTTTTAAAAAACGGTCAAAATGTGCTCCACTCGGGCTGAAAACGCTTGTTCGGAACATTTCCTTAATGTTGACTATAAATCATAAACTAAGCATTTTTCAGCTGAAATAATGAATGTAGTCCTCTTAATTCTTGCTTCTAAAGCATACGCAAGCAGAAATTTCAATGTACAATGATGTTTTTAAAAAAAACAGTCAAAATGCGCTCCACTCGGGCTGAAAACGCTGTTGGGGACATTTCATTAATGTTGACTACAAATCAAAAACTAAGCATTTTTCAGCTGAAATAATGAATGTAGTCCTCTTAATTCTTGCTTCTAAAGCATACGCAAGCAGAAATTTCAATGTACAATGATGTTTTTAAAAAAAGGGTCAAAATGTGCTCCACTCGGGCTGAAAACGCTTGTTTGGAACATTTCATTAATGTTGACTATAAATCATAAACTAAGCATTTTTCAGCTGAAATAATGAATGTAGTCCTCTTAATTCTTGCTTCTAAAGCATACGCAAGCAGAAATTTCAATGTACAATGATGTTTTTAAAAAAACAGTCAAAATGTGCTCCACTCGGGCTGAAAACGCTTGTTTGGGACATGACATTAATGTTGACTATAAATCATAAACTAAGCATTTTTCAGCTGAAATAATGAATGTAGTCCTCTTAATTCTTGCTTCTAAAGCATACGCAAGCAGAAATTTCAATGTACAATGATGTTTTTAAAAAAAGGGTCAAAATGTGCTCCACTCGGGCTGAAAACGCTTGTTTGGAACATTTCATTAATGTTGACTATAAATCATAAACTAAGCATTTTTCAGCTGAAATAATGAATGTAGTCCTCTTAATTCTTGCTTCTAAAGCATACGCAAGCAGAAATTTCAATGTACAATGATGTTTTTAAAAAAACAGTCAAAATGTGCTCCACTCGGGCTGAAAACGCTTGTTTGGGACATGACATTAATGTTGACTATAAATCATAAACTAAGCATTTTTCAGCTGAAATAATGAATGTAGTCCTCTTAATTCTTGCTTCTAAAGCATACGCAAGCAGAAATTTCAATGTACAATGATGTTTTTAAAAAAAGGGTCAAAATGTGCTCCACTCGGGCTGAAAACGCTTGTTTGGAACATTTCATTAATGTTGACTATAAATCATAAACTAAGCATTTTTCAGCTGAAATAATGAATGTAGTCCTCTTAATTCTTGCTTCTAAAGCATACGCAAGCAGAAATTTCAATGTACAATGATGTTTTTAAAAAAGCAGTCAAAATGTGCTCCACTCGGGCTGAAAACGCTTGTTTGGGACATGACATTAATGTTGACTATAAATCATAAACTAAGCATTTTTCAGCTGAAATAATGAATGTAGTCCTCTTAATTCTTGCTTCTAAAGCATACGCAAAAAGAAATTTCAATGTACAATGATGTTTTTTAAAAAACGGTCAAAATGTGCTCCACTCGGGCTGAAAACGCTTGTTCGGAACATTTCCTTAATGTTGACTATAAATCATAAACTAAGCATTTTTCAGCTGAAATAATGAATGTAGTCCTCTTAATTCTTGCTTCTAAAGCATACGCAAGCAGAAATTTCAATGTACAATGATGTTTTTAAAAAAAACAGTCAAAATGCGCTCCACTCGGGCTGAAAACGCTGTTGGGGACATTTCATTAATGTTGACTACAAATCAAAAACTAAGCATTTTTCAGCTGAAATAATGAATGTAGTCCTCTTAATTCTTGCTTCTAAAGCATACGCAAGCAGAAATTTCAATGTACAATGATGTTTTTAAAAAAAGGGTCAAAATGTGCTCCACTCAGGCTGAAAACGCTTGTTTGGAACATTTCATTAATGTTGACTATAAATCATAAACTAAGCATTTTTCAGCTGAAATAATGAATGTAGTCCTCTTAATTCTTGCTTCTTAAGCATACGCAAGCAGAAATTTCAATGTACAATGATGTTTTTAAAAAAACAGTCAAAATGTGCTCCACTCGGGCTGAAAACGCTTGTTTGGGACATGACATTAATGTTGACTATAAATCATAAACTAAGCATTTTTCAGCTGAAATAATGAATGTAGTCCTCTTAATTCTTGCTTCTAAAGGATACGCAAAAAGAAATTTCAATGTACAATGATGTTTTTTAAAAAACGGTCAAAATGTGCTCCACTCGGGCTGAAAACGCTTGTTCGGAACATTTCTTTAATGTTGACTATAAATCATAAACTAAGCATTTTTCAGCTGAAATAATGAATGTAGTCCTCTTAATTCTTGCTTCTAAAGCATACGCAAGCAGAAATTTCAATGTACAATGATGTTTTTAAAAAAAACAGTCAAAATGCGCTCCACTCGGGCTGAAAACGCTGTTGGGGACATTTCATTAATGTTGACTACAAATCAAAAACTAAGCATTTTTCAGCTGAAATAATGAATGTAGTCCTCTTAATTCTTGCTTCTAAAGCATACGCAAGCAGAAATTTCAATGTACAATGATGTTTTTAAAAAAAGGGTCAAAATGTGCTCCACTCGGGCTGAAAACGCTTGTTTGGAACATTTCATTAATGTTGACTATAAATCATAAACTAAGCATTTTTCAGCTGAAATAATGAATGTAGTCCTCTTAATTCTTGCTTCTAAAGCATACGCAAGCAGAAATTTCAATGTACAATGATGTTTTTAAAAAAACAGTCAAAATGTGCTCCACTCGGGCTGAAAACGCTTGTTTGGGACATGACATTAATGTTGACTATAAATCATAAACTAAGCATTTTTCAGCTGAAATAATGAATGTAGTCCTCTTAATTCTTGCTTCTAAAGCATACGCAAGCAGAAATTTCAATGTACAATGATGTTTTTAAAAAAACAGTCAAAATGTGCTCCACTCGGGCTGAAAACGCTTGTTTGGGACATTACATTAATGTTGACTATAAATCATAAACTAAGCATTTTTCAGCTGAAATAATGAATGTAGTCCTCTTAATTCTTGCTTCTAAAGCATACGCAAGCAGAAATTTCAATGTACAATGATGTTTTTAAAAAAACGGTCAAAATGTGCTCCACTCGGGCTGAAAACGCTTGTTCGGAACATTTCCTTAATGTTGACTATAAATCATAAACTAAGCATTTTTCAGCTGAAATAATGAATGTAGTCCTCTTAATTCTTGCTTCTAAAGCATACGCAAGCAGAAATTTCAATGTACAATGATGTTTTTAAAAAAACAGTCAAAATGTGCTCCACTCGGGCTGAAAACGCTGTTGGGGACATTTCATTAATGTTGACTACAAATCATAAACTAAGCATTTTTCAGCTGAAATAATGAATGTAGTCCTCTTAATTCTTGCTTCTAAAGCATACGCAAGAAGAAATTTCAATGTACAATGATGTTTTTAAAAAAAGGGTCAAAATGTGCTCCACTCGGGCTGAAAACGCTTGTTTGGAACATTTCATTAATGTTGACTATAAATCATAAACTAAGCATTTTTCAGCTGAAATAATGAATGTAGTCCTCTTAATTCTTGCTTCTAAAGCATACGCAAGCAGAAATTTCAATGTACAATGATGTTTTTAAAAAATCAGTCAAAATGTGCTCCACTCGGGCTGAAAACGCTGTTGGGGACATTTCATTAAAGTTGACTACAAATCATAAACTAAGCATTTTTCAGCTGAAATAATGAAAGTAGTCCTCTTAATTCTTGCTTCTAAAGCAAACGCAAGAAGAAATTTCAATGTACAATGATGTTTTTAAAAAAAGGGTCAAAATGTGCTCCACTCGGGCTGAAAACGCTTGTTTGGAACATTTCATTAATGTTGACTATAAATCATAAACTAAGCATTTTTCAGCTGAAATAATGAATGTAGTCCTCTTAATTCTTGCTTCTAAAGCATACGCAAGCAGAAATTTCAATGTACAATGATGTTTTTAAAAAAGCAGTCAAAATGTGCTCCACTCGGGCTGAAAACGCTTGTTTGGGACATGACATTAATGTTGACTATAAATCATAAACTAAGCATTTTTCAGCTGAAATAATGAATGTAGTCCTCTTAATTCTTGCTTCTAAAGCATACGCAAAAAGAAATTTCAATGTACAATGATGTTTTTTAAAAAACGGTCAAAATGTGCTCCACTCGGGCTGAAAACGCTTGTTCGGAACATTTCCTTAATGTTGACTATAAATCATAAACTAAGCATTTTTCAGCTGAAATAATGAATGTAGTCCTCTTAATTCTTGCTTCTAAAGCATACGCAAGCAGAAATTTCAATGTACAATGATGTTTTTAAAAAAAACAGTCAAAATGCGCTCCACTCGGGCTGAAAACGCTGTTGGGGACATTTCATTAATGTTGACTACAAATCAAAAACTAAGCATTTTTCAGCTGAAATAATGAATGTAGTCCTCTTAATTCTTGCTTCTAAAGCATACGCAAGCAGAAATTTCAATGTACAATGATGTTTTTAAAAAAAGGGTCAAAATGTGCTCCAC
Organism: Hippichthys cyanospilos; assembly: GCF_059441005.1. Classification (NCBI taxonomy): domain Eukaryota; kingdom Metazoa; phylum Chordata; class Actinopteri; order Syngnathiformes; family Syngnathidae; genus Hippichthys; species Hippichthys cyanospilos. The sequence goes on from NW_028283381.1 coordinate 444,225, forward strand.
TCAGGCTGAAAACGCTTGTTTGGAACATTTCATTAATGTTGACTATAAATCATAAACTAAGCATTTTTCAGCTGAAATAATGAATGTAGTCCTCTTAATTCTTGCTTCTAAAGCATACGCAAAAAGAAATTTCAATGTACAATGATGTTTTTTAAAAAAACAGTCAAAATGTGCTCCACTCGGGCTGAAAACGCTGTTGGGGACATTTCATTAATGTTGACTACAAATCAAAAACTAAGCATTTTTCAGCTGAAATAATGAATGTAGTCCTCTTAATTCTTGCTTCTAAAGCATACGCAAGCAGAAATTTCAATGTACAATGATGTTTTTAAAAAAAGGGTCAAAATGTGCTCCACTCAGGCTGAAAACGCTTGTTTGGAACATTTCATTAATGTTGACTATAAATCATAAACTAAGCATTTTTCAGCTGAAATAATGAATGTAGTCCTCTTAATTCTTGCTTCTTAAGCATACGCAAGCAGAAATTTCAATGTACAATGATGTTTTTAAAAAAACAGTCAAAATGTGCTCCACTCGGGCTGAAAACGCTTGTTTGGGACATGACATTAATGTTGACTATAAATCATAAACTAAGCATTTTTCAGCTGAAATAATGAATGTAGTCCTCTTAATTCTTGCTTCTAAAGGATACGCAAAAAGAAATTTCAATGTACAATGATGTTTTTTAAAAAACGGTCAAAATGTGCTCCACTCGGGCTGAAAACGCTTGTTCGGAACATTTCCTTAATGTTGACTATAAATCATAAACTAAGCATTTTTCAGCTGAAATAATGAATGTAGTCCTCTTAATTCTTGCTTCTAAAGCATACGCAAGCAGAAATTTCAATGTACAATGATGTTTTTAAAAAAAACAGTCAAAATGCGCTCCACTCGGGCTGAAAACGCTGTTGGGGACATTTCATTAATGTTGACTACAAATCAAAAACTAAGCATTTTTCAGCTGAAATAATGAATGTAGTCCTCTTAATTCTTGCTTCTAAAGCATACGCAAGCAGAAATTTCAATGTACAATGATGTTTTTAAAAAAAGGGTCAAAATGTGCTCCACTCGGGCTGAAAACGCTTGTTTGGAACATTTCATTAATGTTGACTATAAATCATAAACTAAGCATTTTTCAGCTGAAATAATGAATGTAGTCCTCTTAATTCTTGCTTCTAAAGCATACGCAAGCAGAAATTTCAATGTACAATGATGTTTTTAAAAAAAGGGTCAAAATGTGCTCCACTCGGGCTGAAAACGCTTGTTTGGAACATTTCATTAATGTTGACTATAAATCATAAACTAAGCATTTTTCAGCTGAAATAATGAATGTAGTCCTCTTAATTCTTGCTTCTAAAGCATACGCAAGCAGAAATTTCAATGTACAATGATGTTTTTAAAAAAACAGTCAAAATGTGCTCCACTCGGGCTGAAAACGCTTGTTTGGGACATGACATTAATGTTGACTATAAATCATAAACTAAGCATTTTTCAGCTGAAATAATGAATGTAGTCCTCTTAATTCTTGCTTCTAAAGCATACGCAAGCAGAAATTTCAATGTACAATGATGTTTTTAAAAAAACAGTCAAAATGTGCTCCACTCGGGCTGAAAACGCTTGTTTGGGACATGACATTAATGTTGACTATAAATCATAAACTAAGCATTTTTCAGCTGAAATAATTAATGTAGTCCTCTTAATTCTTGCTTCTAAAGCATACGCAAGCAGAAATTTCAATGTACAATGATGTTTTTAAAAAAACGGTCAAAATGTGCTCCACTCGGGCTGAAAACGCTTGTTCGGAACATTTCCTTAATGTTGACTATAAATCATAAACTAAGCATTTTTCAGCTGAAATAATGAATGTAGTCCTCTTAATTCTTGCTTCTAAAGCATACGCAAGCAGAAATTTCAATGTACAATGATGTTTTTAAAAAAACAGTCAAAATGTGCTCCACTCGGGCTGAAAACGCTGTTGGGGACATTTCATTAATGTTGACTACAAATCATAAACTAAGCATTTTTCAGCTGAAATAATGAATGTAGTCCTCTTAATTCTTGCTTCTAAAGCATACGCAAGAAGAAATTTCAATGTACAATGATGTTTTTAAAAAAAGGGTCAAAATGTGCTCCACTCGGGCTGAAAACGCTTGTTTGGAACATTTCATTAATGTTGACTATAAATCATAAACTAAGCATTTTTCAGCTGAAATAATGAATGTAGTCCTCTTAATTCTTGCTTCTAAAGCATACGCAAGCAGAAATTTCAATGTACAATGATGTTTTTAAAAAATCAGTCAAAATGTGCTCCACTCGGGCTGAAAACGCTTGTTTGGGACATGACATTAATGTTGACTATAAATCATAAACTAAGCATTTTTCAGCTGAAATAATGAAAGTAGTCCTCTTAATTCTTGCTTCTAAAGCAAACGCAAGCAGAAATTTCAATGTACAATGATGTTTTTAAAAAAAGGGTCAAAATGTGCTCCACTCGGGCTGAAAACGCTTGTTTGGAACATTTCATTAATGTTGACTATAAATCATAAACTAAGCATTTTTCAGCTGAAATAATGAATGTAGTCCTCTTAATTCTTGCTTCTAAAGCATACGCAAGCAGAAATTTCAATGTACAATGATGTTTTTAAAAAAACAGTCAAAATGTGCTCCACTCGGGCTGAAAACGCTTGTTTGGGACATGACATTAATGTTGACTATAAATCATAAACTAAGCATTTTTCAGCTGAAATAATGAATGTAGTCCTCTTAATTCTTGCTTCTAAAGCATACGCAAGCAGAAATTTCAATGTACAATGATGTTTTTAAAAAAAGGGTCAAAATGTGCTCCACTCGGGCTGAAAACGCTAGTTTGGAACATTTCATTAATGTTGACTATAAATCATAAACTAAGCATTTTTCAGCTGAAATAATGAATGTAGTCCTCTTAATTCTTGCTTCTAAAGCATACGCAAACAGAAATTTCAATGTACAATGATGTTTTTAAAAAAACAGTCAAAATGTGCTCCACTCGGGCTGAAAACGCTTGTTTGGGACATGACATTAATGTTGACTATAAATCATAAACTAAGCATTTTTCAGCTGAAATAATGAATGTAGTCCTCTTAATTCTTGCTTCTAAAGCATACGCAAGCAGAAATTTCAATGTACAATGATGTTTTTAAAAAAAGGGTCAAAATGTGCTCCACTCGGGCTGAAAACGCTTGTTTGGAACATTTCATTAATGTTGACTATAAATCATAAACTAAGCATTTTTCAGCTGAAATAATGAATGTAGTCCTCTTAATTCTTGCTTCTAAAGCATACGCAAGCAGAAATTTCAATGTACAATGATGTTTTTAAAAAAACAGTCAAAATGTGCTCCACTCGGGCTGAAAACGCTTGTTTGGGACATTACATTAATGTTGACTATAAATCATAAACTAAACATTTTTCAGCTGAAATAATGAATGTAGTCCTCTTAATTCTTGCTTCTAAAGCATACGCAAACAGAAATTTCAATGTACAATGATGTTTTTAAAAAAACGGTCAAAATGTGCTCCACTCGGGCTGAAAACGCTTGTTTGGGACATTACATTAATGTTGACTATAAATCATAAACTAAGCATTTTTCAGCTGAAATAATGAATGTAGTCCTCTTAATTCTTGCTTCTAAAGCATACACAAACAGAAATTTCAATGTACAATGATGTTTTTAAAAAAACGGTCAAAATGTGCTCCACTCGGGCTGAAAACGCTTGTTTGGAACATTTCATTAATGTTGACTATAAATCATAAACTAAGCATTTTTCAGCTGAAATAATGAATGTAGTCCTCTTAATTCTTGCTTCTAAAGCATACGCAAGCAGAAATTTCAATGTACAATGATGTTTTTAAAAAAAACAGTCAAAATGTGCTCCACTCGGGCTGAAAACGCTGTTGGGGACATTTCATTAATGTTGACTATAAATCATAAACTAAGCATTTTTCAGCTGAAATAATGAATGTAGTCCTCTTAATTCTTGCTTCTAAAGCATACGCAAGCAGAAATTTCAATGTACAATGATGTTTTTAAAAAAACGGTCAAAATGTGCTCCACTCGGGCTGAAAACGCTTGTTCGGAACATTTCCTTAATGTTGACTATAAATCATAAACTAAGCATTTTTCAGCTGAAATAATGAATGTAGTCCTCTTAATTCTTGCTTCTAAAGCATACGCAAGCAGAAATTTCAATGTACAATGATGTTTTTAAAAAAAACAGTCAAAATGTGCTCCACTCGGGCTGAAAACGCTGTTGGGGACATTTCATTAATGTTGACTACAAATCAAAAACTAAGCATTTTTCAGCTGAAATAATGAATGTAGTCCTCTTAATTCTTGCTTCTAAAGCATTCGCAAGCAGAAATTTCAATGTACAATGATGTTTTTAAAAAAACAGTCAAAATGTGCTCCACTCGGGCTGAAAACGCTGTTGGGGACATTTCATTAATGTTGACTATAAATCATAAACTAAGCATTTTTCAGCTGAAATAATGAATGTAGTCCTCTTAATTCTTGCTTCTAAAGCATACGCAAGCAGAAATTTCAATGTACAATGATGTTTTTAAAAAAACAGTCAAAATGTGCTCCACTCGGGCTGAAAACGCTTGTTTGGGACATTACATTAATGTTGACTATAAATCATAAACTAAGCATTTTTCAGCTGAAATAATGAATGTAGTCCTCTTAATTCTTGCTTCTAAAGCATACGCAAACAGAAATTTCAATGTACAATGATGTTTTTTAAAAAACGGTCAAAATGTGCTCCACTCGGGCTGAAAACGCTTGTTCGGAACATTTCCTTAATGTTGACTATAAATCATAAACTAAGCATTTTTCAGCTGAAATAATGAATGTAGTCCTCTTAATTCTTGCTTCTAAAGCATACGCAAGCAGAAATTTCAATGTACAATGATGTTTTTAAAAAAAACAGTCAAAATGCGCTCCACTCGGGCTGAAAACGCTGTTGGGGACATTTCATTAATGTTGACTACAAATCAAAAACTAAGCATTTTTCAGCTGAAATAATGAAAGTAGTCCTCTTAATTCTTGCTTCTAAAGCATACGCAAGCAGAAATTTCAATGTACAATGATGTTTTTAAAAAAAGGGTCAAAATGTGCTCCACTCGGGCTGAAAACGCTTGTTTGGAACATTTCATTAATGTTGACTATAAATCATAAACTAAGCATTTTTCAGCTGAAATAATGAATGTAGTCCTCTTAATTCTTGCTTCTAAAGCATACGCAAGCAGAAATTTCAATGTACAATGATGTTTTTAAAAAAACAGTCAAAATGTGCTCCACTCGGGCTGAAAACGCTTGTTTGGGACATGACATTAATGTTGACTATAAATCATAAACTAAGCATTTTTCAGCTGAAATAATGAATGTAGTCCTCTTAATTCTTGCTTCTAAAGCATACGCAAGCAGAAATTTCAATGTACAATGATGTTTTTAAAAAAAGGGTCAAAATGTGCTCCACTCGGGCTGAAAACGCTTCTTTGGAACATTTCATTAATGTTGACTATAAATCATAAACTAAGCATTTTTCAGCTGAAATAATGAATGTAGTCCTCTTAATTCTTGCTTCTAAAGCATACGCAAGCAGAAATTTCAATGTACAATGATGTTTTTAAAAAAACAGTCAAAATGTGCTCCACTCGGGCTGAAAACGCTTGTTTGGGACATGACATTAATGTTGACTATAAATCATAAACTAAGCATTTTTCAGCTGAAATAATGAATGTAGTCCTCTTAATTCTTGCTTCTAAAGCATACGCAAGCAGAAATTTCAATGTACAATGATGTTTTTAAAAAAACAGTCAAAATGTGCTCCACTCGGGCTGAAAACGCTTGTTTGGGACATTACATTAATGTTGACTATAAATCATAAACTAAGCATTTTTCAGCTGAAATAATGAATGTAGTCCTCTTAATTCTTGCTTCTAAAGCATACGCAAGCAGAAATTTCAATGTACAATGATGTTTTTAAAAAAACGGTCAAAATGTGCTCCACTCGGGCTGAAAACGCTTGTTCGGAACATTTCCTTAATGTTGACTATAAATCATAAACTAAGCATTTTTCAGCTGAAATAATGAATGTAGTCCTCTTAATTCTTGCTTCTAAAGCATACGCAAGCAGAAATTTCAATGTACAATGATGTTTTTAAAAAAACAGTCAAAATGTGCTCCACTCGGGCTGAAAACGCTGTTGGGGACATTTCATTAATGTTGACTACAAATCATAAACTAAGCATTTTTCAGCTGAAATAATGAATGTAGTCCTCTTAATTCTTGCTTCTAAAGCATACGCAAGCAGAAATTTCAATGTACAATGATGTTTTTAAAAAAAGGGTCAAAATGTGCTCCACTCGGGCTGAAAACGCTTGTTTGGAACATTTCATTAATGTTGACTATAAATCATAAACTAAGCATTTTTCAGCTGAAATAATGAATGTAGTCCTCTTAATTCTTGCTTCTAAAGCATACGCAAGCAGAAATTTCAATGTACAATGATGTTTTTAAAAAAACAGTCAAAATGTGCTCCACTCGGGCTGAAAACGCTTGTTTGGGACATGACATTAATGTTGACTATAAATCATAAACTAAGCATTTTTCAGCTGAAATAATGAATGTAGTCCTCTTAATTCTTGCTTCTAAAGCATACGCAAGCAGAAATTTCAATGTACAATGATGTTTTTAAAAAAACAGTCAAAATGTGCTCCACTCGGACTGAAAACGCTTGTTTGGGACATTACATTAATGTTGACTATAAATCATAAACTAAGCATTTTTCAGCTGAAATAATGAATGTAGTCCTCTTAATTCTTGCTTCTAAAGCATACGCAAAAAGAAATTTCAATGTACAATGATGTTTTTTAAAAAACGGTCAAAATGTGCTCCACTCGGGCTGAAAACGCTTGTTCGGAACATTTCCTTAATGTTGACTATAAATCATAAACTAAGCATTTTTCAGCTGAAATAATGAATGTAGTCCTCTTAATTCTTGCTTCTAAAGCATACGCAAGCAGAAATTTCAATGTACAATGATGTTTTTAAAAAAAACAGTCAAAATGCGCTCCACTCGGGCTGAAAACGCTGTTGGGGACATTTCATTAATGTTGACTACAAATCAAAAACTAAGCATTTTTCAGCTGAAATAATGAATGTAGTCCTCTTAATTCTTGCTTCTAAAGCATACGCAAGCAGAAATTTCAATGTACAATGATGTTTTTAAAAAAAGGGTCAAAATGTGCTCCACTCGGGCTGAAAACGCTTGTTTGGAACATTTCATTAATGTTGACTATAAATCATAAACTAAGCATTTTTCAGCTGAAATAATGAATGTAGTCCTCTTAATTCTTGCTTCTAAAGCATACGCAAGCAGAAATTTCAATGTACAATGATGTTTTTAAAAAAACAGTCAAAATGTGCTCCACTCGGGCTGAAAACGCTTGTTTGGGACATGACATTAATGTTGACTATAAATCATAAACTAAGCATTTTTCAGCTGAAATAATGAATGTAGTCCTCTTAATTCTTGCTTCTAAAGCATACGCAAGCAGAAATTTCAATGTACAATGATGTTTTTAAAAAAAGGGTCAAAATGTGCTCCACTCGGGCTGAAAACGCTTGTTTGGAACATTTCATTAATGTTGACTATAAATCATAAACTAAGCATTTTTCAGCTGAAATAATGAATGTAGTCCTCTTAATTCTTGCTTCTAAAGCATACGCAAGCAGAAATTTCAATGTACAATGATGTTTTTAAAAAAACAGTCAAAATGTGCTCCACTCGGGCTGAAAACGCTTGTTTGGGACATGACATTAATGTTGACTATAAATCATAAACTAAGCATTTTTCAGCTGAAATAATGAATGTAGTCCTCTTAATTCTTGCTTCTAAAGCATACGCAAGCAGAAATTTCAATGTACAATGATGTTTTTAAAAAAAGGGTCAAAATGTGCTCCACTCGGGCTGAAAACGCTTGTTTGGAACATTTCATTAATGTTGACTATAAATCATAAACTAAGCATTTTTCAGCTGAAATAATGAATGTAGTCCTCTTAATTCTTGCTTCTAAAGCATACGCAAGCAGAAATTTCAATGTACAATGATGTTTTTAAAAAAGCAGTCAAAATGTGCTCCACTCGGGCTGAAAACGCTTGTTTGGGACATGACATTAATGTTGACTATAAATCATAAACTAAGCATTTTTCAGCTGAAATAATGAATGTAGTCCTCTTAATTCTTGCTTCTAAAGCATACGCAAAAAGAAATTTCAATGTACAATGATGTTTTTTAAAAAACGGTCAAAATGTGCTCCACTCGGGCTGAAAACGCTTGTTCGGAACATTTCCTTAATGTTGACTATAAATCATAAACTAAGCATTTTTCAGCTGAAATAATGAATGTAGTCCTCTTAATTCTTGCTTCTAAAGCATACGCAAGCAGAAATTTCAATGTACAATGATGTTTTTAAAAAAACAGTCAAAATGTGCTCCACTCGGGCTGAAAACGCTTGTTTGGGACATGACATTAATGTTGACTATAAATCATAAACTAAGCATTTTTCAGCTGAAATAATGAATGTAGTCCTCTTAATTCTTGCTTCTAAAGCATTCGCAAGCAGAAATTTCAATGTACAATGATGTTTTTAAAAAAACAGTCAAAATGTGCTCCACTCGGGCTGAAAACGCTGTTGGGGACATTTCATTAATGTTGACTATAAATCATAAACTAAGCATTTTTCAGCTGAAATAATGAATGTAGTCCTCTTAATTCTTGCTTCTAAAGCATACGCAAGCAGAAATTTCAATGTACAATGATGTTTTTAAAAAAAGGGTCAAAATGTGCTCCACTCGGGCTGAAAACGCTTGTTTGGAACATTTCATTAATGTTGACTATAAATCATAAACTAAGCATTTTTCAGCTGAAATAATGAATGTAGTCCTCTTAATTCTTGCTTCTAAAGCATACGCAAGCAGAAATTTCAATGTACAATGATGTTTTTAAAAAAGCAGTCAAAATGTGCTCCACTCGGGCTGAAAACGCTTGTTTGGGACATGACATTAATGTTGACTATAAATCATAAACTAAGCATTTTTCAGCTGAAATAATGAATGTAGTCCTCTTAATTCTTGCTTCTAAAGCATACGCAAAAAGAAATTTCAATGTACAATGATGTTTTTTAAAAAACGGTCAAAATGTGCTCCACTCGGGCTGAAAACGCTTGTTCGGAACATTTCCTTAATGTTGACTATAAATCATAAACTAAGCATTTTTCAGCTGAAATAATGAATGTAGTCCTCTTAATTCTTGCTTCTAAAGCATACGCAAGCAGAAATTTCAATGTACAATGATGTTTTTAAAAAAAGGGTCAAAATGTGCTCCACTCGGGCTGAAAACGCTTGTTTGGAACATTTCATTAATGTTGACTATAAATCATAAACCAAGCATTTTTCAGCTGAAATAATGAATGTAGTCCTCTTAATTCTTGCTTCTAAAGCATACGCAAGCAGAAATTTCAATGTACAATGATGTTTTTAAAAAAAGGGTCAAAATGTGCTCCACTCGGGCTGAAAACGCTTGTTTGGAACATTTCATTAATGTTGACTATAAATCATAAACTAAGCATTTTTCAGCTGAAATAATGAATGTAGTCCTCTTAATTCTTGCTTCTAAAGCATACGCAAGCAGAAATTTCAATGTACAATGATGTTTTTAAAAAAACAGTCAAAATGTGCTCCACTCGGGCTGAAAACGCTTGTTTGGGACATGACATTAATGTTGACTATAAATCATAAACTAAGCATTTTTCAGCTGAAATAATGAATGTAGTCCTCTTAATTCTTGCTTCTAAAGCATACGCAAGCAGAAATTTCAATGTACAATGATGTTTTTAAAAAAAGGGTCAAAATGTGCTCCACTCGGGCTGAAAACGCTTCTTTGGAACATTTCATTAATGTTGACTATAAATCATAAACTAAGCATTTTTCAGCTGAAATAATGAATGTAGTCCTCTTAATTCTTGCTTCTAAAGCATACGCAAGCAGAAATTTCAATGTACAATGATGTTTTTAAAAAAACAGTCAAAATGTGCTCCACTCGGGCTGAAAACGCTTGTTTGGGACATGACATTAATGTTGACTATAAATCATAAACTAAGCATTTTTCAGCTGAAATAATGAATGTAGTCCTCTTAATTCTTGCTTCTAAAGCATACGCAAGCAGAAATTTCAATGTACAATGATGTTTTTAAAAAAACAGTCAAAATGTGCTCCACTCGGGCTGAAAACGCTTGTTTGGGACATTACATTAATGTTGACTATAAATCATAAACTAAGCATTTTTCAGCTGAAATAATGAATGTAGTCCTCTTAATTCTTGCTTCTAAAGCATACGCAAGCAGAAATTTCAATGTACAATGATGTTTTTAAAAAAACGGTCAAAATGTGCTCCACTCGGGCTGAAAACGCTTGTTCGGAACATTTCCTTAATGTTGACTATAAATCATAAACTAAGCATTTTTCAGCTGAAATAATGAATGTAGTCCTCTTAATTCTTGCTTCTAAAGCATACGCAAGCAGAAATTTCAATGTACAATGATGTTTTTAAAAAAACAGTCAAAATGTGCTCCACTCGGGCTGAAAACGCTGTTGGGGACATTTCATTAATGTTGACTACAAATCATAAACTAAGCATTTTTCAGCTGAAATAATGAATGTAGTCCTCTTAATTCTTGCTTCTAAAGCATACGCAAGCAGAAATTTCAATGTACAATGATGTTTTTAAAAAAAGGGTCAAAATGTGCTCCACTCGGGCTGAAAACGCTTGTTTGGAACATTTCATTAATGTTGACTATAAATCATAAACTAAGCATTTTTCAGCTGAAATAATGAATGTAGTCCTCTTAATTCTTGCTTCTAAAGCATACGCAAGCAGAAATTTCAATGTACAATGATGTTTTTAAAAAAACAGTCAAAATGTGCTCCACTCGGGCTGAAAACGCTTGTTTGGGACATGACATTAATGTTGACTATAAATCATAAACTAAGCATTTTTCAGCTGAAATAATGAATGTAGTCCTCTTAATTCTTGCTTCTAAAGCATACGCAAGCAGAAATTTCAATGTACAATGATGTTTTTAAAAAAACAGTCAAAATGTGCTCCACTCGGACTGAAAACGCTTGTTTGGGACATTACATTAATGTTGACTATAAATCATAAACTAAGCATTTTTCAGCTGAAATAATGAATGTAGTCCTCTTAATTCTTGCTTCTAAAGCATACGCAAAAAGAAATTTCAATGTACAATGATGTTTTTTAAAAAACGGTCAAAATGTGCTCCACTCGGGCTGAAAACGCTTGTTCGGAACATTTCCTTAATGTTGACTATAAATCATAAACTAAGCATTTTTCAGCTGAAATAATGAATGTAGTCCTCTTAATTCTTGCTTCTAAAGCATACGCAAGCAGAAATTTCAATGTACAATGATGTTTTTAAAAAAAACAGTCAAAATGCGCTCCACTCGGGCTGAAAACGCTGTTGGGGACATTTCATTAATGTTGACTACAAATCAAAAACTAAGCATTTTTCAGCTGAAATAATGAATGTAGTCCTCTTAATTCTTGCTTCTAAAGCATACGCAAGCAGAAATTTCAATGTACAATGATGTTTTTAAAAAAAGGGTCAAAATGTGCTCCACTCGGGCTGAAAACGCTTGTTTGGAACATTTCATTAATGTTGACTATAAATCATAAACTAAGCATTTTTCAGCTGAAATAATGAATGTAGTCCTCTTAATTCTTGCTTCTAAAGCATACGCAAGCAGAAATTTCAATGTACAATGATGTTTTTAAAAAAACAGTCAAAATGTGCTCCACTCGGGCTGAAAACGCTTGTTTGGGACATGACATTAATGTTGACTATAAATCATAAACTAAGCATTTTTCAGCTGAAATAATGAATGTAGTCCTCTTAATTCTTGCTTCTAAAGCATACGCAAGCAGAAATTTCAATGTACAATGATGTTTTTAAAAAAAGGGTCAAAATGTGCTCCACTCGGGCTGAAAACGCTTGTTTGGAACATTTCATTAATGTTGACTATAAATCATAAACTAAGCATTTTTCAGCTGAAATAATGAATGTAGTCCTCTTAATTCTTGCTTCTAAAGCATACGCAAGCAGAAATTTCAATGTACAATGATGTTTTTAAAAAAACAGTCAAAATGTGCTCCACTCGGGCTGAAAACGCTTGTTTGGGACATGACATTAATGTTGACTATAAATCATAAACTAAGCATTTTTCAGCTGAAATAATGAATGTAGTCCTCTTAATTCTTGCTTCTAAAGCATACGCAAGCAGAAATTTCAATGTACAATGATGTTTTTAAAAAAAGGGTCAAAATGTGCTCCACTCGGGCTGAAAACGCTTGTTTGGAACATTTCATTAATGTTGACTATAAATCATAAACTAAGCATTTTTCAGCTGAAATAATGAATGTAGTCCTCTTAATTCTTGCTTCTAAAGCATACGCAAGCAGAAATTTCAATGTACAATGATGTTTTTAAAAAAGCAGTCAAAATGTGCTCCACTCGGGCTGAAAACGCTTGTTTGGGACATGACATTAATGTTGACTATAAATCATAAACTAAGCATTTTTCAGCTGAAATAATGAATGTAGTCCTCTTAATTCTTGCTTCTAAAGCATACGCAAAAAGAAATTTCAATGTACAATGATGTTTTTTAAAAAACGGTCAAAATGTGCTCCACTCGGGCTGAAAACGCTTGTTCGGAACATTTCCTTAATGTTGACTATAAATCATAAACTAAGCATTTTTCAGCTGAAATAATGAATGTAGTCCTCTTAATTCTTGCTTCTAAAGCATACGCAAGCAGAAATTTCAATGTACAATGATGTTTTTAAAAAAAACAGTCAAAATGCGCTCCACTCGGGCTGAAAACGCTGTTGGGGACATTTCATTAATGTTGACTACAAATCAAAAACTAAGCATTTTTCAGCTGAAATAATGAATGTAGTCCTCTTAATTCTTGCTTCTAAAGCATACGCAAGCAGAAATTTCAATGTACAATGATGTTTTTAAAAAAAGGGTCAAAATGTGCTCCACTCAGGCTGAAAACGCTTGTTTGGAACATTTCATTAATGTTGACTATAAATCATAAACTAAGCATTTTTCAGCTGAAATAATGAATGTAGTCCTCTTAATTCTTGCTTCTAAAGCATACGCAAAAAGAAATTTCAATGTACAATGATGTTTTTTAAAAAACGGTCAAAATGTGCTCCACTCGGGCTGAAAACGCTTGTTCGGAACATTTCCTTAATGTTGACTATAAATCATAAACTAAGCATTTTTCAGCTGAAATAATGAATGTAGTCCTCTTAATTCTTGCTTCTAAAGCATACGCAAGCAGAAATTTCAATGTACAATGATGTTTTTAAAAAAAACAGTCAAAATGCGCTCCACTCGGGCTGAAAACGCTGTTGGGGACATTTCATTAATGTTGACTACAAATCAAAAACTAAGCATTTTTCAGCTGAAATAATGAATGTAGTCCTCTTAATTCTTGCTTCTAAAGCATACGCAAGCAGAAATTTCAATGTACAATGATGTTTTTAAAAAAAGGGTCAAAATGTGCTCCACTCAGGCTGAAAACGCTTGTTTGGAACATTTCATTAATGTTGACTATAAATCATAAACTAAGCATTTTTCAGCTGAAATAATGAATGTAGTCCTCTTAATTCTTGCTTCTTAAGCATACGCAAGCAGAAATTTCAATGTACAATGATGTTTTTAAAAAAACAGTCAAAATGTGCTCCACTCGGGCTGAAAACGCTTGTTTGGGACATGACATTAATGTTGACTATAAATCATAAACTAAGCATTTTTCAGCTGAAATAATGAATGTAGTCCTCTTAATTCTTGCTTCTAAAGGATACGCAAAAAGAAATTTCAATGTACAATGATGTTTTTTAAAAAACGGTCAAAATGTGCTCCACTCGGGCTGAAAACGCTTGTTCGGAACATTTCCTTAATGTTGACTATAAATCATAAACTAAGCATTTTTCAGCTGAAATAATGAATGTAGTCCTCTTAATTCTTGCTTCTAAAGCATACGCAAGCAGAAATTTCAATGTACAATGATGTTTTTAAAAAAAACAGTCAAAATGCGCTCCACTCGGGCTGAAAACGCTGTTGGGGACATTTCATTAATGTTGACTACAAATCAAAAACTAAGCATTTTTCAGCTGAAATAATGAATGTAGTCCTCTTAATTCTTGCTTCTAAAGCATACGCAAGCAGAAATTTCAATGTACAATGATGTTTTTAAAAAAAGGGTCAAAATGTGCTCCACTCGGGCTGAAAACGCTTGTTTGGAACATTTCATTAATGTTGACTATAAATCATAAACTAAGCATTTTTCAGCTGAAATAATGAATGTAGTCCTCTTAATTCTTGCTTCTAAAGCATACGCAAGCAGAAATTTCAATGTACAATGATGTTTTTAAAAAAAGGGTCAAAATGTGCTCCACTCGGGCTGAAAACGCTTGTTTGGAACATTTCATTAATGTTGACTATAAATCATAAACTAAGCATTTTTCAGCTGAAATAATGAATGTAGTCCTCTTAATTCTTGCTTCTAAAGCATACGCAAGCAGAAATTTCAATGTACAATGATGTTTTTAAAAAAACAGTCAAAATGTGCTCCACTCGGGCTGAAAACGCTTGTTTGGGACATGACATTAATGTTGACTATAAATCATAAACTAAGCATTTTTCAGCTGAAATAATGAATGTAGTCCTCTTAATTCTTGCTTCTAAAGCATACGCAAGCAGAAATTTCAATGTACAATGATGTTTTTAAAAAAACAGTCAAAATGTGCTCCACTCGGGCTGAAAACGCTTGTTTGGGACATGACATTAATGTTGACTATAAATCATAAACTAAGCATTTTTCAGCTGAAATAATTAATGTAGTCCTCTTAATTCTTGCTTCTAAAGCATACGCAAGCAGAAATTTCAATGTACAATGATGTTTTTAAAAAAACGGTCAAAATGTGCTCCACTCGGGCTGAAAACGCTTGTTCGGAACATTTCCTTAATGTTGACTATAAATCATAAACTAAGCATTTTTCAGCTGAAATAATGAATGTAGTCCTCTTAATTCTTGCTTCTAAAGCATACGCAAGCAGAAATTTCAATGTACAATGATGTTTTTAAAAAAACAGTCAAAATGTGCTCCACTCGGGCTGAAAACGCTGTTGGGGACATTTCATTAATGTTGACTACAAATCATAAACTAAGCATTTTTCAGCTGAAATAATGAATGTAGTCCTCTTAATTCTTGCTTCTAAAGCATACGCAAGAAGAAATTTCAATGTACAATGATGTTTTTAAAAAAAGGGTCAAAATGTGCTCCACTCGGGCTGAAAACGCTTGTTTGGAACATTTCATTAATGTTGACTATAAATCATAAACTAAGCATTTTTCAGCTGAAATAATGAATGTAGTCCTCTTAATTCTTGCTTCTAAAGCATACGCAAGCAGAAATTTCAATGTACAATGATGTTTTTAAAAAATCAGTCAAAATGTGCTCCACTCGGGCTGAAAACGCTTGTTTGGGACATGACATTAATGTTGACTATAAATCATAAACTAAGCATTTTTCAGCTGAAATAATGAAAGTAGTCCTCTTAATTCTTGCTTCTAAAGCAAACGCAAGCAGAAATTTCAATGTACAATGATGTTTTTAAAAAAAGGGTCAAAATGTGCTCCACTCGGGCTGAAAACGCTTGTTTGGAACATTTCATTAATGTTGACTATAAATCATAAACTAAGCATTTTTCAGCTGAAATAATGAATGTAGTCCTCTTAATTCTTGCTTCTAAAGCATACGCAAGCAGAAATTTCAATGTACAATGATGTTTTTAAAAAAACAGTCAAAATGTGCTCCACTCGGGCTGAAAACGCTTGTTTGGGACATGACATTAATGTTGACTATAAATCATAAACTAAGCATTTTTCAGCTGAAATAATGAATGTAGTCCTCTTAATTCTTGCTTCTAAAGCATACGCAAGCAGAAATTTCAATGTACAATGATGTTTTTAAAAAAAGGGTCAAAATGTGCTCCACTCGGGCTGAAAACGCTAGTTTGGAACATTTCATTAATGTTGACTATAAATCATAAACTAAGCATTTTTCAGCTGAAATAATGAATGTAGTCCTCTTAATTCTTGCTTCTAAAGCATACGCAAACAGAAATTTCAATGTACAATGATGTTTTTAAAAAAACAGTCAAAATGTGCTCCACTCGGGCTGAAAACGCTTGTTTGGGACATGACATTAATGTTGACTATAAATCATAAACTAAGCATTTTTCAGCTGAAATAATGAATGTAGTCCTCTTAATTCTTGCTTCTAAAGCATACGCAAGCAGAAATTTCAATGTACAATGATGTTTTTAAAAAAAGGGTCAAAATGTGCTCCACTCGGGCTGAAAACGCTTGTTTGGAACATTTCATTAATGTTGACTATAAATCATAAACTAAGCATTTTTCAGCTGAAATAATGAATGTAGTCCTCTTAATTCTTGCTTCTAAAGCATACGCAAGCAGAAATTTCAATGTACAATGATGTTTTTAAAAAAACAGTCAAAATGTGCTCCACTCGGGCTGAAAACGCTTGTTTGGGACATTACATTAATGTTGACTATAAATCATAAACTAAACATTTTTCAGCTGAAATAATGAATGTAGTCCTCTTAATTCTTGCTTCTAAAGCATACGCAAACAGAAATTTCAATGTACAATGATGTTTTTAAAAAAACGGTCAAAATGTGCTCCACTCGGGCTGAAAACGCTTGTTTGGGACATTACATTAATGTTGACTATAAATCATAAACTAAGCATTTTTCAGCTGAAATAATGAATGTAGTCCTCTTAATTCTTGCTTCTAAAGCATACACAAACAGAAATTTCAATGTACAATGATGTTTTTAAAAAAACGGTCAAAATGTGCTCCACTCGGGCTGAAAACGCTTGTTTGGAACATTTCATTAATGTTGACTATAAATCATAAACTAAGCATTTTTCAGCTGAAATAATGAATGTAGTCCTCTTAATTCTTGCTTCTAAAGCATACGCAAGCAGAAATTTCAATGTACAATGATGTTTTTAAAAAAAACAGTCAAAATGTGCTCCACTCGGGCTGAAAACGCTGTTGGGGACATTTCATTAATGTTGACTATAAATCATAAACTAAGCATTTTTCAGCTGAAATAATGAATGTAGTCCTCTTAATTCTTGCTTCTAAAGCATACGCAAGCAGAAATTTCAATGTACAATGATGTTTTTAAAAAAACGGTCAAAATGTGCTCCACTCGGGCTGAAAACGCTTGTTCGGAACATTTCCTTAATGTTGACTATAAATCATAAACTAAGCATTTTTCAGCTGAAATAATGAATGTAGTCCTCTTAATTCTTGCTTCTAAAGCATACGCAAGCAGAAATTTCAATGTACAATGATGTTTTTAAAAAAAACAGTCAAAATGTGCTCCACTCGGGCTGAAAACGCTGTTGGGGACATTTCATTAATGTTGACTACAAATCAAAAACTAAGCATTTTTCAGCTGAAATAATGAATGTAGTCCTCTTAATTCTTGCTTCTAAAGCATTCGCAAGCAGAAATTTCAATGTACAATGATGTTTTTAAAAAAACAGTCAAAATGTGCTCCACTCGGGCTGAAAACGCTGTTGGGGACATTTCATTAATGTTGACTATAAATCATAAACTAAGCATTTTTCAGCTGAAATAATGAATGTAGTCCTCTTAATTCTTGCTTCTAAAGCATACGCAAGCAGAAATTTCAATGTACAATGATGTTTTTAAAAAAACAGTCAAAATGTGCTCCACTCGGGCTGAAAACGCTTGTTTGGGACATTACATTAATGTTGACTATAAATCATAAACTAAGCATTTTTCAGCTGAAATAATGAATGTAGTCCTCTTAATTCTTGCTTCTAAAGCATACGCAAACAGAAATTTCAATGTACAATGATGTTTTTTAAAAAACGGTCAAAATGTGCTCCACTCGGGCTGAAAACGCTTGTTCGGAACATTTCCTTAATGTTGACTATAAATCATAAACTAAGCATTTTTCAGCTGAAATAATGAATGTAGTCCTCTTAATTCTTGCTTCTAAAGCATACGCAAGCAGAAATTTCAATGTACAATGATGTTTTTAAAAAAAACAGTCAAAATGCGCTCCACTCGGGCTGAAAACGCTGTTGGGGACATTTCATTAATGTTGACTACAAATCAAAAACTAAGCATTTTTCAGCTGAAATAATGAAAGTAGTCCTCTTAATTCTTGCTTCTAAAGCATACGCAAGCAGAAATTTCAATGTACAATGATGTTTTTAAAAAAAGGGTCAAAATGTGCTCCACTCGGGCTGAAAACGCTTGTTTGGAACATTTCATTAATGTTGACTATAAATCATAAACTAAGCATTTTTCAGCTGAAATAATGAATGTAGTCCTCTTAATTCTTGCTTCTAAAGCATACGCAAGCAGAAATTTCAATGTACAATGATGTTTTTAAAAAAACAGTCAAAATGTGCTCCACTCGGGCTGAAAACGCTTGTTTGGGACATGACATTAATGTTGACTATAAATCATAAACTAAGCATTTTTCAGCTGAAATAATGAATGTAGTCCTCTTAATTCTTGCTTCTAAAGCATACGCAAGCAGAAATTTCAATGTACAATGATGTTTTTAAAAAAACAGTCAAAATGTGCTCCACTCGGGCTGAAAACGCTTGTTTGGGACATTACATTAATGTTAACTATAAATCATAAACTAAGCATTTTTCAGCTGAAATAATGAATGTAGTCCTCTTAATTCTTGCTTCTAAAGCATACGCAAAAAGAAATTTCAATGTACAATGATGTTTTTTAAAAAACGGTCAAAATGTGCTCCACTCGGGCTGAAAACGCTTGTTCGGAACATTTCCTTAATGTTGACTATAAATCATAAACTAAGCATTTTTCAGCTGAAATAATGAATGTAGTCCTCTTAATTCTTGCTTCTAAAGCATACGCAAGCAGAAATTTCAATGTACAATGATGTTTTTAAAAAAAACAGTCAAAATGCGCTCCACTCGGGCTGAAAACGCTGTTGGGGACATTTCATTAATGTTGACTACAAATCAAAAACTAAGCATTTTTCAGCTGAAATAATGAAAGTAGTCCTCTTAATTCTTGCTTCTAAAGCATACGCAAGCAGAAATTTCAATGTACAATGATGTTTTTAAAAAAAACAGTCAAAATGTGCTCCACTCGGGCTGAAAACGCTGTTGGGGACATTTCATTAATGTTGACTACAAATCAAAAACTAAGCATTTTTCAGCTGAAATAATGAATGTAGTCCTCTTAATTCTTGCTTCTAAAGCATTCGCAAGCAGAAATTTCAATGTACAATGATGTTTTTAAAAAAACAGTCAAAATGTGCTCCACTCGGGCTGAAAACGCTGTTGGGGACATTTCATTAATGTTGACTATAAATCATAAACTAAGCATTTTTCAGCTGAAATAATGAATGTAGTCCTCTTAATTCTTGCTTCTAAAGCATACGCAAGCAGAAATTTCAATGTACAATGATGTTTTTAAAAAAACAGTCAAAATGTGCTCCACTCGGGCTGAAAACGCTTGTTTGGGACATTACATTAATGTTGACTATAAATCATAAACTAAGCATTTTTCAGCTGAAATAATGAATGTAGTCCTCTTAATTCTTGCTTCTAAAGCATACGCAAACAGAAATTTCAATGTACAATGATGTTTTTTAAAAAACGGTCAAAATGTGCTCCACTCGGGCTGAAAACGCTTGTTCGGAACATTTCCTTAATGTTGACTATAAATCATAAACTAAGCATTTTTCAGCTGAAATAATGAATGTAGTCCTCTTAATTCTTGCTTCTAAAGCATACGCAAGCAGAAATTTCAATGTACAATGATGTTTTTAAAAAAAACAGTCAAAATGCGCTCCACTCGGGCTGAAAACGCTGTTGGGGACATTTCATTAATGTTGACTACAAATCAAAAACTAAGCATTTTTCAGCTGAAATAATGAATGTAGTCCTCTTAATTCTTGCTTCTAAAGCATACGCAAGCAGAACTTTCAATGTACAATGATGTTTTTAAAAAAAGGGTCAAAATGTGCTCCACTCGGGCTGAAAACGCTTGTTTGGAACATTTCATTAATGTTGACTATAAATCATAAACTAAGCATTTTTCAGCTGAAATAATGAATGTAGTCCTCTTAATTCTTGCTTCTAAAGCATACGCAAGCAGAAATTTCAATGTACAATGATGTTTTTAAAAAAACAGTCAAAATGTGCTCCACTCGGGCTGAAAACGCTTGTTTGGGACATGACATTAATGTTGACTATAAATCATAAACTAAGCATTTTTCAGCTGAAATAATGAATGTAGTCCTCTTAATTCTTGCTTCTAAAGCATACGCAAGCAGAAATTTCAATGTACAATGATGTTTTTAAAAAAAGGGTCAAAATGTGCTCCACTCGGGCTGAAAACGCTTGTTTGGAACATTTCATTAATGTTGACTATAAATCATAAACTAAGCATTTTTCAGCTGAAATAATGAATGTAGTCCTCTTAATTCTTGCTTCTAAAGCATACGCAAGCAGAAATTTCAATGTACAATGATGTTTTTAAAAAAACAGTCAAAATGTGCTCCACTCGGGCTGAAAACGCTTGTTTGGGACATGACATTAATGTTGACTATAAATCATAAACTAAGCATTTTTCAGCTGAAATAATGAATGTAGTCCTCTTAATTCTTGCTTCTAAAGCATACGCAAGCAGAAATTTCAATGTACAATGATGTTTTTAAAAAAAGGGTCAAAATGTGCTCCACTCGGGCTGAAAACGCTTGTTTGGAACATTTCATTAATGTTGACTATAAATCATAAACTAAGCATTTTTCAGCTGAAATAATGAATGTAGTCCTCTTAATTCTTGCTTCTAAAGCATACGCAAGCAGAAATTTCAATGTACAATGATGTTTTTAAAAAAGCAGTCAAAATGTGCTCCACTCGGGCTGAAAACGCTTGTTTGGGACATGACATTAATGTTGACTATAAATCATAAACTAAGCATTTTTCAGCTGAAATAATGAATGTAGTCCTCTTAATTCTTGCTTCTAAAGCATACGCAAAAAGAAATTTCAATGTACAATGATGTTTTTTAAAAAACGGTCAAAATGTGCTCCACTCGGGCTGAAAACGCTTGTTCGGAACATTTCCTTAATGTTGACTATAAATCATAAACTAAGCATTTTTCAGCTGAAATAATGAATGTAGTCCTCTTAATTCTTGCTTCTAAAGCATACGCAAGCAGAAATTTCAATGTACAATGATGTTTTTAAAAAAAACAGTCAAAATGCGCTCCACTCGGGCTGAAAACGCTGTTGGGGACATTTCATTAATGTTGACTACAAATCAAAAACTAAGCATTTTTCAGCTGAAATAATGAATGTAGTCCTCTTAATTCTTGCTTCTAAAGCATACGCAAGCAGAAATTTCAATGTACAATGATGTTTTTAAAAAAAGGGTCAAAATGTGCTCCACTCGGGCTGAAAACGCTTGTTTGGAACATTTCATTAATGTTGACTATAAATCATAAACCAAGCATTTTTCAGCTGAAATAATGAATGTAGTCCTCTTAATTCTTGCTTCTAAAGCATACGCAAGCAGAAATTTCAATGTACAATGATGTTTTTAAAAAAACAGTCAAAATGTGCTCCACTCGGGCTGAAAACGCTTGTTTGGGACATGACATTAATGTTGACTATAAATCATAAACTAAGCATTTTTCAGCTGAAATAATGAATGTAGTCCTCTTAATTCTTGCTTCTAAAGCATACGCAAAAAGAAATTTCAATGTACAATGATGTTTTTTAAAAAACGGTCAAAATGTGCTCCACTTGGGCTGAAAACGCTTGTTCGGAACATTTCCTTAATGTTGACTATAAATCATAAACTAAGCATTTTTCAGCTGAAATAATGAATGTAGTCCTCTTAATTCTTGCTTCTAAAGCATACGCAAGCAGAAATTTCAATGTACAATGATGTTTTTAAAAAAAACAGTCAAAATGCGCTCCACTCGGGCTGAAAACGCTGTTGGGGACATTTCATTAATGTTGACTACAAATCAAAAACTAAGCATTTTTCAGCTGAAATAATGAATGTAGTCCTCTTAATTCTTGCTTCTAAAGCATACGCAAGCAGAAATTTCAATGTACAATGATGTTTTTAAAAAAAGGGTCAAAATGTGCTCCACTCGGGCTGAAAACGCTTGTTTGGAACATTTCATTAATGTTGACTATAAATCATAAACTAAGCATTTTTCAGCTGAAATAATGAATGTAGTCCTCTTAATTCTTGCTTCTAAAGCATACGCAAGCAGAAATTTCAATGTACAATGATGTTTTTAAAAAAAGGGTCAAAATGTGCTCCACTCGGGCTGAAAACGCTTGTTTGGAACATTTCATTAATGTTGACTATAAATCATAAACTAAGCATTTTTCAGCTGAAATAATGAATGTAGTCCTCTTAATTCTTGCTTCTAAAGCATACGCAAGCAGAAATTTCAATGTACAATGATGTTTTTAAAAAAACAGTCAAAATGTGCTCCACTCGGGCTGAAAACGCTTGTTTGGGACATGACATTAATGTTGACTATAAATCATAAACTAAGCATTTTTCAGCTGAAATAATGAATGTAGTCCTCTTAATTCTTGCTTCTAAAGCATACGCAAGCAGAAATTTCAATGTACAATGATGTTTTTAAAAAAACGGTCAAAATGTGCTCCACTCGGGCTGAAAACGCTTGTTCGGAACATTTCCTTAATGTTGACTATAAATCATAAACTAAGCATTTTTCAGCTGAAATAATGAATGTAGTCCTCTTAATTCTTGCTTCTAAAGCATACGCAAGCAGAAATTTCAATGTACAATGATGTTTTTAAAAAAACAGTCAAAATGTGCTCCACTCGGGCTGAAAACGCTGTTGGGGACATTTCATTAATGTTGACTACAAATCATAAACTAAGCATTTTTCAGCTGAAATAATGAATGTAGTCCTCTTAATTCTTGCTTCTAAAGCATACGCAAGCAGAAATTTCAATGTACAATGATGTTTTTAAAAAAAGGGTCAAAATGTGCTCCACTCGGGCTGAAAACGCTTGTTTGGAACATTTCATTAATGTTGACTATAAATCATAAACTAAGCATTTTTCAGCTGAAATAATGAATGTAGTCCTCTTAATTCTTGCTTCTAAAGCATACGCAAGCAGAAATTTCAATGTACAATGATGTTTTTAAAAAAACAGTCAAAATGTGCTCCACTCGGGCTGAAAACGCTTGTTTGGGACATGACATTAATGTTGACTATAAATCATAAACTAAGCATTTTTCAGCTGAAATAATGAATGTAGTCCTCTTAATTCTTGCTTCTAAAGCATACGCAAGCAGAAATTTCAATGTACAATGATGTTTTTAAAAAAACAGTCAAAATGTGCTCCACTCGGACTGAAAACGCTTGTTTGGGACATTACATTAATGTTGACTATAAATCATAAACTAAGCATTTTTCAGCTGAAATAATGAATGTAGTCCTCTTAATTCTTGCTTCTAAAGCATACGCAAAAAGAAATTTCAATGTACAATGATGTTTTTTAAAAAACGGTCAAAATGTGCTCCACTCGGGCTGAAAACGCTTGTTCGGAACATTTCCTTAATGTTGACTATAAATCATAAACTAAGCATTTTTCAGCTGAAATAATGAATGTAGTCCTCTTAATTCTTGCTTCTAAAGCATACGCAAGCAGAAATTTCAATGTACAATGATGTTTTTAAAAAAAACAGTCAAAATGCGCTCCACTCGGGCTGAAAACGCTGTTGGGGACATTTCATTAATGTTGACTACAAATCAAAAACTAAGCATTTTTCAGCTGAAATAATGAATGTAGTCCTCTTAATTCTTGCTTCTAAAGCATACGCAAGCAGAAATTTCAATGTACAATGATGTTTTTAAAAAAAGGGTCAAAATGTGCTCCACTCGGGCTGAAAACGCTTGTTTGGAACATTTCATTAATGTTGACTATAAATCATAAACTAAGCATTTTTCAGCTGAAATAATGAATGTAGTCCTCTTAATTCTTGCTTCTAAAGCATACGCAAGCAGAAATTTCAATGTACAATGATGTTTTTAAAAAAACAGTCAAAATGTGCTCCACTCGGGCTGAAAACGCTTGTTTGGGACATGACATTAATGTTGACTATAAATCATAAACTAAGCATTTTTCAGCTGAAATAATGAATGTAGTCCTCTTAATTCTTGCTTCTAAAGCATACGCAAGCAGAAATTTCAATGTACAATGATGTTTTTAAAAAAAGGGTCAAAATGTGCTCCACTCGGGCTGAAAACGCTTGTTTGGAACATTTCATTAATGTTGACTATAAATCATAAACTAAGCATTTTTCAGCTGAAATAATGAATGTAGTCCTCTTAATTCTTGCTTCTAAAGCATACGCAAGCAGAAATTTCAATGTACAATGATGTTTTTAAAAAAACAGTCAAAATGTGCTCCACTCGGGCTGAAAACGCTTGTTTGGGACATGACATTAATGTTGACTATAAATCATAAACTAAGCATTTTTCAGCTGAAATAATGAATGTAGTCCTCTTAATTCTTGCTTCTAAAGCATACGCAAGCAGAAATTTCAATGTACAATGATGTTTTTAAAAAAAGGGTCAAAATGTGCTCCACTCGGGCTGAAAACGCTTGTTTGGAACATTTCATTAATGTTGACTATAAATCATAAACTAAGCATTTTTCAGCTGAAATAATGAATGTAGTCCTCTTAATTCTTGCTTCTAAAGCATACGCAAGCAGAAATTTCAATGTACAATGATGTTTTTAAAAAAGCAGTCAAAATGTGCTCCACTCGGGCTGAAAACGCTTGTTTGGGACATGACATTAATGTTGACTATAAATCATAAACTAAGCATTTTTCAGCTGAAATAATGAATGTAGTCCTCTTAATTCTTGCTTCTAAAGCATACGCAAAAAGAAATTTCAATGTACAATGATGTTTTTTAAAAAACGGTCAAAATGTGCTCCACTCGGGCTGAAAACGCTTGTTCGGAACATTTCCTTAATGTTGACTATAAATCATAAACTAAGCATTTTTCAGCTGAAATAATGAATGTAGTCCTCTTAATTCTTGCTTCTAAAGCATACGCAAGCAGAAATTTCAATGTACAATGATGTTTTTAAAAAAAACAGTCAAAATGCGCTCCACTCGGGCTGAAAACGCTGTTGGGGACATTTCATTAATGTTGACTACAAATCAAAAACTAAGCATTTTTCAGCTGAAATAATGAATGTAGTCCTCTTAATTCTTGCTTCTAAAGCATACGCAAGCAGAAATTTCAATGTACAATGATGTTTTTAAAAAAAGGGTCAAAATGTGCTCCACTCAGGCTGAAAACGCTTGTTTGGAACATTTCATTAATGTTGACTATAAATCATAAACTAAGCATTTTTCAGCTGAAATAATGAATGTAGTCCTCTTAATTCTTGCTTCTTAAGCATACGCAAGCAGAAATTTCAATGTACAATGATGTTTTTAAAAAAACAGTCAAAATGTGCTCCACTCGGGCTGAAAACGCTTGTTTGGGACATGACATTAATGTTGACTATAAATCATAAACTAAGCATTTTTCAGCTGAAATAATGAATGTAGTCCTCTTAATTCTTGCTTCTAAAGGATACGCAAAAAGAAATTTCAATGTACAATGATGTTTTTTAAAAAACGGTCAAAATGTGCTCCACTCGGGCTGAAAACGCTTGTTCGGAACATTTCCTTAATGTTGACTATAAATCATAAACTAAGCATTTTTCAGCTGAAATAATGAATGCAGTCCTCTTAATTCTTGCTTCTAAAGCATACGCAAGCAGAAATTTCAATGTACAATGATGTTTTTAAAAAAAACAGTCAAAATGCGCTCCACTCGGGCTGAAAACGCTGTTGGGGACATTTCATTAATGTTGACTACAAATCAAAAACTAAGCATTTTTCAGCTGAAATAATGAATGTAGTCCTCTTAATTCTTGCTTCTAAAGCATACGCAAGCAGAAATTTCAATGTACAATGATGTTTTTAAAAAAAGGGTCAAAATGTGCTCCACTCGGGCTGAAAACGCTTGTTTGGAACATTTCATTAATGTTGACTATAAATCATAAACTAAGCATTTTTCAGCTGAAATAATGAATGTAGTCCTCTTAATTCTTGCTTCTAAAGCATACGCAAGCAGAAATTTCAATGTACAATGATGTTTTTAAAAAAAGGGTCAAAATGTGCTCCACTCGGGCTGAAAACGCTTGTTTGGAACATTTCATTAATGTTGACTATAAATCATAAACTAAGCATTTTTCAGCTGAAATAATGAATGTAGTCCTCTTAATTCTTGCTTCTAAAGCATACGCAAGCAGAAATTTCAATGTACAATGATGTTTTTAAAAAAACAGTCAAAATGTGCTCCACTCGGGCTGAAAACGCTTGTTTGGGACATGACATTAATGTTGACTATAAATCATAAACTAAGCATTTTTCAGCTGAAATAATGAATGTAGTCCTCTTAATTCTTGCTTCTAAAGCATACGCAAGCAGAAATTTCAATGTACAATGATGTTTTTAAAAAAACAGTCAAAATGTGCTCCACTCGGGCTGAAAACGCTTGTTTGGGACATTACATTAATGTTGACTATAAATCATAAACTAAGCATTTTTCAGCTGAAATAATGAATGTAGTCCTCTTAATTCTTGCTTCTAAAGCATACGCAAGCAGAAATTTCAATGTACAATGATGTTTTTAAAAAAACGGTCAAAATGTGCTCCACTCGGGCTGAAAACGCTTGTTCGGAACATTTCCTTAATGTTGACTATAAATCATAAACTAAGCATTTTTCAGCTGAAATAATGAATGTAGTCCTCTTAATTCTTGCTTCTAAAGCATACGCAAGCAGAAATTTCAATGTACAATGATGTTTTTAAAAAAACAGTCAAAATGTGCTCCACTCGGGCTGAAAACGCTGTTGGGGACATTTCATTAATGTTGACTACAAATCATAAACTAAGCATTTTTCAGCTGAAATAATGAATGTAGTCCTCTTAATTCTTGCTTCTAAAGCATACGCAAGAAGAAATTTCAATGTACAATGATGTTTTTAAAAAAAGGGTCAAAATGTGCTCCACTCGGGCTGAAAACGCTTGTTTGGAACATTTCATTAATGTTGACTATAAATCATAAACTAAGCATTTTTCAGCTGAAATAATGAATGTAGTCCTCTTAATTCTTGCTTCTAAAGCATACGCAAGCAGAAATTTCAATGTACAATGATGTTTTTAAAAAATCAGTCAAAATGTGCTCCACTCGGGCTGAAAACGCTTGTTTGGGACATGACATTAATGTTGACTATAAATCATAAACTAAGCATTTTTCAGCTGAAATAATGAAAGTAGTCCTCTTAATTCTTGCTTCTAAAGCAAACGCAAGCAGAAATTTCAATGTACAATGATGTTTTTAAAAAAAGGGTCAAAATGTGCTCCACTCGGGCTGAAAACGCTTGTTTGGAACATTTCATTAATGTTGACTATAAATCATAAACTAAGCATTTTTCAGCTGAAATAATGAATGTAGTCCTCTTAATTCTTGCTTCTAAAGCATACGCAAGCAGAAATTTCAATGTACAATGATGTTTTTAAAAAAACAGTCAAAATGTGCTCCACTCGGGCTGAAAACGCTGTTGGGGACATTTCATTAATGTTGACTATAAATCAAAAACTAAGCATTTTTCAGCTGAAATAATGAATGTAGTCCTCTTAATTCTTGCTTCTAAAGCATACGCAAGCAGAAATTTCAATGTACAATGATGTTTTTAAAAAAACAGTCAAAATGTGCTCCACTCGGGCTGAAAACGCTGTTGGGGACATTTCATTAATGTTGACTATAAATCATAAACTAAGCATTTTTCAGCTGAAATAATGAATGTAGTCCTCTTAATTCTTGCTTCTAAAGCATAAGCAAGCAGAAATTTTAATGTACAATGATGTTTTAAAAAAACAGTCAAAATGTGCTCCACTCGGGCTGAAAACGCTTGTTTGGGACATGACATTAATGTTGACTATAAATCATAAACTAAGCATTTTTCAGCTGAAATAATGAATGTAGTCCTCTTAATTCTTGCTTCTAAAGCATACGCAAGCAGAAATTTCAATGTACAATGATGTTTTTAAAAAAAGGGTCAAAATGTGCTCCACTCGGGCTGAAAACGCTTGTTTGGAACATTTCATTAATGTTGACTATAAATCATAAACTAAGCATTTTTCAGCTGAAATAATGAATGCAGTCCTCTTAATTCTCGCTTCTAAAGCATACGCAAGCAGAAATTTCAATGTACAATGATGTTTTTAAAAAAACAGTCAAAATGTGCTCCACTCGGGCTGAAAACGCTTGTTTGGTACATGACATTAATGTTAACTATAAATCATAAACTAAGCATTTTTCAGCTGAAATAATGAATGTAGTCCTCTTAATTCTTGCTTCTAAAGCATACGCAAGCAGAAATTTCAATGTACAATGATGTTTTTAAAAAAAGGGTCAAAATGTGCTCCACTCGGGCTGAAAACGCTTGTTTGGAACATTTCATTAATGTTGACTATAAATCATAAACTAAGCATTTTTCAGCTGAAATAATGAATGTAGTCCTCTTAATTCTTGCTTCTAAAGCATACGCAAGCAGAAATTTCAATGTACAATGATGTTTTTAAAAAAACAGTCAAAATGTGCTCCACTCGGGCTGAAAACGCTTGTTTGGGACATGACATTAATGTTGACTATAAATCATAAACTAAGCATTTTTCAGCTGAAATAATGAATGTAGTCCTCTTAATTCTTGCTTCTAAAGCATACGCAAGCAGAAATTTCAATGTACAATGATGTTTTTAAAAAAAGGGTCAAAATGTGCTCCACTCGGGCTGAAAACGCTTGTTTGGAACATTTCATTAATGTTGACTATAAATCATAAACTAAGCATTTTTCAGCTGAAATAATGAATGTAGTCCTCTTAATTCTTGCTTCTAAAGCATACGCAAGCAGAAATTTCAATGTACAATGATGTTTTTAAAAAAACAGTCAAAATGTGCTCCACTCGGGCTGAAAACGCTTGTTTGGGACATGACATTAATGTTGACTATAAATCATAAACTAAGCATTTTTCAGCTGAAATAATGAATGTAGTCCTCTTAATTCTTGCTTCTAAAGCATACGCAAGCAGAAATTTCAATGTACAATGATGTTTTTAAAAAAAGGGTCAAAATGTGCTCCACTCGGGCTGAAAACGCTTGTTTGGACATTTCATTAATGTTGACTATAAATCATAAACTAAGCATTTTTCAGCTGAAATAATGAATGTAGTCCTCTTAATTCTTGCTTCTAAAGCATACGCAAGCAGAAATTTCAATGTACAATGATGTTTTTAAAAAAACAGTCAAAATGTGCTCCACTCGGGCTGAAAACGCTGTTGGGGACATTTCATTAATGTTGACTATAAATCATAAACTAAGCATTTTTCAGCTGAAATAATGAATGTAGTCCTCTTAATTCTTGCTTCTAAAGCATACGCAAGCAGAAATTTCAATGTACAATGATGTTTTTAAAAAAAACAGTCAAAATGTGCTCCACTCGGGCTGAAAACGCTGTTGGGGACATTTCATTAATGTTGACTATAAATCAAAAACTAAGCATTTTTCAGCTGAAATAATGAATGTAGTCCTCTTAATTCTTGCTTCTAAAGCATACGCAAGCAGAAATTTCAATGTACAATGATGTTTTTAAAAAAACAGTCAAAATGTGCTCCACTCGGGCTGAAAACGCTGTTGGGGACATTTCATTAATGTTGACTATAAATCATAAACTAAGCATTTTTCAGCTGAAATAATGAATGTAGTCCTCTTAATTCTTGCTTCTAAAGCATACGCAAGCAGAAATTTCAATGTACAATGATGTTTTTAAAAAAAACAGTCAAAATGTGCTCCACTCGGGCTGAAAACGCTGTTGGGGACATTTCATTAATGTTGACTATAAATCAAAAACTAAGCATTTTTCAGCTGAAATAATGAATGTAGTCCTCTTAATTCTTGCTTCTAAAGCATACGCAAGCAGAAATTTCAATGTACAATGATGTTTTTAAAAAAACAGTCAAAATGTGCTCCACTCGGGCTGAAAACGCTGTTGGGGACATTTCATTAATGTTGACTATAAATCATAAACTAAGCATTTTTCAGCTGAAATAATGAATGTAGTCCTCTTAATTCTTGCTTCTAAAGCATAAGCAAGCAGAAATTTTAATGTACAATGATGTTTTAAAAAAACAGTCAAAATGTGCTCCACTCGGGCTGAAAACGCTTGTTTGGGACATGACATTAATGTTGACTATAAATCATAAACTAAGCATTTTTCAGCTGAAATAATGAATGTAGTCCTCTTAATTCTTGCTTCTAAAGCATACGCAAGCAGAAATATCAATGTACAATGATGTTTTTAAAAAAAGGGTCAAAATGTGCTCCACTCGGGCTGAAAACGCTTGTTTGGAACATTTCATTAATGTTGACTATAAATCATAAACTAAGCATTTTTCAGCTGAAATAATGAATGCAGTCCTCTTAATTCTCGCTTCTAAAGCATACGCAAGCAGAAATTTCAATGTACAATGATGTTTTTAAAAAAACAGTCAAAATGTGCTCCACTCGGGCTGAAAACGCTTGTTTGGGACATGACATTAATGTTAACTATAAATCATAAACTAAGCATTTTTCAGCTGAAATAATGAATGTAGTCCTCTTAATTCTTGCTTCTAAAGCATACGCAAGCAGAAATTTCAATGTACAATGATGTTTTTAAAAAAAGGGTCAAAATGTGCTCCACTCGGGCTGAAAACGCTTGTTTGGAACATTTCATTAATGTTGACTATAAATCATAAACTAAGCATTTTTCAGCTGAAATAATGAATGTAGTCCTCTTAATTCTTGCTTCTAAAGCATACGCAAGCAGAAATTTCAATGTACAATGATGTTTTTAAAAAAACAGTCAAAATGTGCTCCACTCGGGCTGAAAACGCTTGTTTGGGACATGACATTAATGTTGACTATAAATCATAAACTAAGCATTTTTCAGCTGAAATAATGAATGTAGTCCTCTTAATTCTTGCTTCTAAAGCATACGCAAGCAGAAATTTCAATGTACAATGATGTTTTTAAAAAAAGGGTCAAAATGTGCTCCACTCGGGCTGAAAACGCTTGTTTGGAACATTTCATTAATGTTGACTATAAATCATAAACTAAGCATTTTTCAGCTGAAATAATGAATGTAGTCCTCTTAATTCTTGCTTCTAAAGCATACGCAAGCAGAAATTTCAATGTACAATGATGTTTTTAAAAAAACAGTCAAAATGTGCTCCACTCGGGCTGAAAACGCTTGTTTGGGACATGACATTAATGTTGACTATAAATCATAAACTAAGCATTTTTCAGCTGAAATAATGAATGTAGTCCTCTTAATTCTTGCTTCTAAAGCATACGCAAGCAGAAATTTCAATGTACAATGATGTTTTTAAAAAAAGGGTCAAAATGTGCTCCACTCGGGCTGAAAACGCTTGTTTGGAACATTTCATTAATGTTGACTATAAATCATAAACTAAGCATTTTTCAGCTGAAATAATGAATGTAGTCCTCTTAATTCTTGCTTCTAAAGCATACGCAAGCAGAAATTTCAATGTACAATGATGTTTTTAAAAAAACAGTCAAAATGTGCTCCACTCGGGCTGAAAACGCTTGTTTGGGACATGACATTAATGTTGACTATAAATCATAAACTAAGCATTTTTCAGCTGAAATAATGAATGTAGTCCTCTTAATTCTTGCTTCTAAAGCATACGCAAGCAGAAATTTCAATGTACAATGATGTTTTTAAAAAAACAGTCAAAATGTGCTCCACTCGGGCTGAAAACGCTTGTTTGGGACATGACATTAATGTTGACTATAAATCATAAACTAAGCATTTTTCAGCTGAAATAATGAATGTAGTCCTCTTAATTCTTGCTTCTAAAGCATACGCAAGCAGAAATTTCAATGTACAATGATGTTTTTAAAAAAACGGTCAAAATGTGCTCCACTCGGGCTGAAAACGCTTGTTTGGAACATTTCATTAATGTTGACTATAAATCATAAACTAAGCATTTTTCAGCTGAAATAATGAATGTAGTCCTCTTAATTCTTGCTTCTAAAGCATACGCAAGCAGAAATTTCAATGTACAATGATGTTTTTAAAAAAACAGTCAAAATGTGCTCCACTCGGGCTGAAAACGCTTGTTTGGGACATGACATTAATGTTGACTATAAATCATAAACTAAGCATTTTTCAGCTGAAATAATGAATGTAGTCCTCTTAATTCTTGCTTCTAAAGCATACGCAAGCAGAAATTTCAATGTACAATGATGTTTTTAAAAAAACAGTCAAAATGTGCTCCACTCGGGCTGAAAACGCTTGTTTGGGACATGACATTAATGTTGACTATAAATCATAAACTAAGCATTTTTCAGCTGAAATAATGAATGTAGTCCTCTTAATTCTTGCTTCTAAAGCATACGCAAGCAGAAATTTCAATGTACAATGATGTTTTTAAAAAAACGGTCAAAATGTGCTCCACTCGGGCTGAAAACGCTTGTTTGGAACATTTCATTAATGTTGACTATAAATCATAAACTAAGCATTTTTCAGCTGAAATAATGAATGTAGTCCTCTTAATTCTTGCTTCTAAAGCATACGCAAGCAGAAATTTCAATGTACAATGATGTTTTTAAAAAAAACAGTCAAAATGTGCTCCACTCGGGCTGAAAACGCTGTTGGGGACATTTCATTAATGTTGACTATAAATCATAAATTAAGCATTTTTCAGCTGAAATAATGAATGTAGTCCTCTTAATTCTTGCTTCTAAAGCATACGCAAGCAGAAATTTCAATGTACAATGATGTTTTTAAAAAAACGGTCAAAATGTGCTCCACTCGGGCTGAAAACGCTGTTGGGGACATTTCATTAATGTTGACTACAAATCAAAAACTAAGCATTTTTCAGCTGAAATAATGAATGTAGTCCTCTTAATTCTTGCTTCTAAAGCATACGCAAGCAGAAATTTCAATGTACAATGATGTTTTTAAAAAAACAGTCAAAATGTGCTCCACTCGGGCTGAAAACGCTTGTTTGGGACATGACATTAATGTTGACTATAAATCATAAACTAAGCATTTTTCAGCTGAAATAATGAATGTAGTCCTCTTAATTCTTGCTTCTAAAGCATACGCAAGCAGAAATTTCAATGTACAATGATGTTTTTAAAAAAACGGTCAAAATGTGCTCCACTCGGGCTGAAAACGCTTGTTTGGAACATTTCATTAATGTTGACTATAAATCATAAACTAAGCATTTTTCAGCTGAAATAATGAATGTAGTCCTCTTAATTCTTGCTTCTAAAGCATACGCAAGCAGAAATTTCAATGTACAATGATGTTTTTAAAAAAACAGTCAAAATGTGCTCCACTCGGGCTGAAAACGCTTGTTTGGGACATGACATTAATGTTGACTATAAATCATAAACTAAGCATTTTTCAGCTGAAATAATGAATGTAGTCCTCTTAATTCTTGCTTCTAAAGCATACGCAAGCAGAAATTTCAATGTACAATGATGTTTTTAAAAAAACGGTCAAAATGTGCTCCACTCGGGCTGAAAACGCTTGTTCGGAACATTTCCTTAATGTTGACTATAAATCATAAACTAAGCATTTTTCAGCTGAAATAATGAATGTAGTCCTCTTAATTCTTGCTTCTAAAGCATACGCAAGCAGAAATTTCAATGTACAATGATGTTTTAAAAAAAAACAGTCAAAATGCGCTCCACTCGGGCTGAAAACGCTGTTGGGGACATTTCATTAATGTTGACTATAAATCATAAACTAAGCATTTTTCAGCTGAAATAATGAATGTAGTCCTCTTAATTCTTGCTTCTAAAGCATACGCAAGCAGAAATTTCAATGTACAATGATGTTTTTAAAAAAACGGTCAAAATGTGCTCCACTCGGGCTGAAAACGCTTGTTCGGAACATTTCCTTAATGTTGACTATAAATCATAAACTAAGCATTTTTCAGCTGAAATAATGAATGTAGTCCTCTTAATTCTTGCTTCTAAAGCATACGCAAGCAGAAATTTCAATGTACAATGATGTTTTTAAAAAAACAGTCAAAATGTGCTCCACTCGGGCTGAAAACGCTGTTGGGGACATTTCATTAATGTTGACTACAAATCATAAACTAAGCATTTTTCAGCTGAAATAATGAATGTAGTCCTCTTAATTCTTGCTTCTAAAGCATACGCAAGAAGAAATTTCAATGTACAATGATGTTTTTAAAAAAAGGGTCAAAATGTGCTCCACTCGGGCTGAAAACGCTTGTTTGGAACATTTCATTAATGTTGACTATAAATCATAAACTAAGCATTTTTCAGCTGAAATAATGAATGTAGTCCTCTTAATTCTTGCTTCTAAAGCATACGCAAGCAGAAATTTCAATGTACAATGATGTTTTTAAAAAATCAGTCAAAATGTGCTCCACTCGGGCTGAAAACGCTTGTTTGGGACATGACATTAATGTTGACTATAAATCATAAACTAAGCATTTTTCAGCTGAAATAATGAAAGTAGTCCTCTTAATTCTTGCTTCTAAAGCAAACGCAAGCAGAAATTTCAATGTACAATGATGTTTTTAAAAAAAGGGTCAAAATGTGCTCCACTCGGGCTGAAAACGCTTGTTTGGAACATTTCATTAATGTTGACTATAAATCATAAACTAAGCATTTTTCAGCTGAAATAATGAATGTAGTCCTCTTAATTCTTGCTTCTAAAGCATACGCAAGCAGAAATTTCAATGTACAATGATGTTTTTAAAAAAACAGTCAAAATGTGCTCCACTCGGGCTGAAAACGCTTGTTTGGGACATGACATTAATGTTGACTATAAATCATAAACTAAGCATTTTTCAGCTGAAATAATGAATGTAGTCCTCTTAATTCTTGCTTCTAAAGCATACGCAAGCAGAAATTTCAATGTACAATGATGTTTTTAAAAAAAACGGTCAAAATGTGCTCCACTCGGGCTGAAAACGCTGTTGGGGACATTTCATTAATGTTGACTACAAATCAAAAACTAAGCATTTTTCAGCTGAAATAATGAATGTAGTCCTCTTAATTCTTGCTTCTAAAGCATACGCAAGAAGAAATTTCAATGTACAATGATGTTTTTAAAAAAACGGTCAAAATGTGCTCCACTCGGGCTGAAAACGCTTGTTTGGAACATTTCATTAATGTTGACTATAAATCATAAACTAAGCATTTTTCAGCTGAAATAATGAATGTAGTCCTCTTAATTCTTGCTTCTAAAGCATACGCAAGCAGAAATTTCAATGTACAATGATGTTTTTAAAAAAACAGTCAAAATGTGCTCCACTCGGGCTGAAAACGCTTGTTTGGGACATGACATTAATGTTGACTATAAATCATA
The DNA here is from genome assembly GCF_059441005.1 of Hippichthys cyanospilos. Lineage (NCBI taxonomy): Eukaryota > Metazoa > Chordata > Actinopteri > Syngnathiformes > Syngnathidae > Hippichthys > Hippichthys cyanospilos. Next base: position 480,037 of record NW_028283381.1, read on the forward strand.
AACTAAGCATTTTTCAGCTGAAATAATGAATGTAGTCCTCTTAATTCTTGCTTCTAAAGCATACGCAAGCAGAAATTTCAATGTACAATGATGTTTTTAAAAAAACAGTCAAAATGTGCTCCACTCGGGCTGAAAACGCTTGTTTGGGACATGACATTAATGTTGACTATAAATCATAAACTAAGCATTTTTCAGCTGAAATAATGAATGTAGTCCTCTTAATTCTTGCTTCTAAAGCATACGCAAGCAGAAATTTCAATGTACAATGATGTTTTTAAAAAAACGGTCAAAATGTGCTCCACTCGGGCTGAAAACGCTTGTTTGGAACATTTCATTAATGTTGACTATAAATCATAAACTAAGCATTTTTCAGCTGAAATAATGAATGTAGTCCTCTTAATTCTTGCTTCTAAAGCATACGCAAGCAGAAATTTCAATGTACAATGATGTTTTTAAAAAAAACAGTCAAAATGTGCTCCACTCGGGCTGAAAACGCTGTTGGGGACATTTCATTAATGTTGACTATAAATCATAAATTAAGCATTTTTCAGCTGAAATAATGAATGTAGTCCTCTTAATTCTTGCTTCTAAAGCATACGCAAGCAGAAATTTCAATGTACAATGATGTTTTTAAAAAAACGGTCAAAATGTGCTCCACTCGGGCTGAAAACGCTGTTGGGGACATTTCATTAATGTTGACTACAAATCAAAAACTAAGCATTTTTCAGCTGAAATAATGAATGTAGTCCTCTTAATTCTTGCTTCTAAAGCATACGCAAGCAGAAATTTCAATGTACAATGATGTTTTTAAAAAAACAGTCAAAATGTGCTCCACTCGGGCTGAAAACGCTTGTTTGGGACATGACATTAATGTTGACTATAAATCATAAACTAAGCATTTTTCAGCTGAAATAATGAATGTAGTCCTCTTATTTCTTGCTTCTAAAGCATACGCAAGCAGAAATTTCAATGTACAATGATGTTTTTAAAAAAACGGTCAAAATGTGCTCCACTCGGGCTGAAAACGCTTGTTTGGAACATTTCATTAATGTTGACTATAAATCATAAACTAAGCATTTTTCAGCTGAAATAATGAATGTAGTCCTCTTAATTCTTGCTTCTAAAGCATACGCAAGCAGAAATTTCAATGTACAATGATGTTTTTAAAAAAACAGTCAAAATGTGCTCCACTCGGGCTGAAAACGCTTGTTTGGGACATGACATTAATGTTGACTATAAATCATAAACTAAGCATTTTTCAGCTGAAATAATGAATGTAGTCCTCTTAATTCTTGCTTCTAAAGCATACGCAAGCAGAAATTTCAATGTACAATGATGTTTTTAAAAAAACGGTCAAAATGTGCTCCACTCGGGCTGAAAACGCTTGTTCGGAACATTTCCTTAATGTTGACTATAAATCATAAACTAAGCATTTTTCAGCTGAAATAATGAATGTAGTCCTCTTAATTCTTGCTTCTAAAGCATACGCAAGCAGAAATTTCAATGTACAATGATGTTTTAAAAAAAAACAGTCAAAATGCGCTCCACTCGGGCTGAAAACGCTGTTGGGGACATTTCATTAATGTTGACTATAAATCATAAACTAAGCATTTTTCAGCTGAAATAATGAATGTAGTCCTCTTAATTCTTGCTTCTAAAGCATACGCAAGCAGAAATTTCAATGTACAATGATGTTTTTAAAAAAACGGTCAAAATGTGCTCCACTCGGGCTGAAAACGCTTGTTCGGAACATTTCCTTAATGTTGACTATAAATCATAAACTAAGCATTTTTCAGCTGAAATAATGAATGTAGTCCTCTTAATTCTTGCTTCTAAAGCATACGCAAGCAGAAATTTCAATGTACAATGATGTTTTTAAAAAAACAGTCAAAATGTGCTCCACTCGGGCTGAAAACGCTGTTGGGGACATTTCATTAATGTTGACTACAAATCATAAACTAAGCATTTTTCAGCTGAAATAATGAATGTAGTCCTCTTAATTCTTGCTTCTAAAGCATACGCAAGAAGAAATTTCAATGTACAATGATGTTTTTAAAAAAAGGGTCAAAATGTGCTCCACTCGGGCTGAAAACGCTTGTTTGGAACATTTCATTAATGTTGACTATAAATCATAAACTAAGCATTTTTCAGCTGAAATAATGAATGTAGTCCTCTTAATTCTTGCTTCTAAAGCATACGCAAGCAGAAATTTCAATGTACAATGATGTTTTTAAAAAATCAGTCAAAATGTGCTCCACTCGGGCTGAAAACGCTTGTTTGGGACATGACATTAATGTTGACTATAAATCATAAACTAAGCATTTTTCAGCTGAAATAATGAAAGTAGTCCTCTTAATTCTTGCTTCTAAAGCAAACGCAAGCAGAAATTTCAATGTACAATGATGTTTTTAAAAAAAGGGTCAAAATGTGCTCCACTCGGGCTGAAAACGCTTGTTTGGAACATTTCATTAATGTTGACTATAAATCATAAACTAAGCATTTTTCAGCTGAAATAATGAATGTAGTCCTCTTAATTCTTGCTTCTAAAGCATACGCAAGCAGAAATTTCAATGTACAATGATGTTTTTAAAAAAAGGGTCAAAATGTGCTCCACTCGGGCTGAAAACGCTAGTTTGGAACATTTCATTAATGTTGACTACAAATCATAAACTAAGCATTTTTCAGCTGAAATAATGAATGTAGTCCTCTTAATTCTTGCTTCTAAAGCATACGCAAACAGAAATTTCAATGTACAATGATGTTTTTAAAAAAACGGTCAAAATGTGCTCCACTCGGGCTGAAAACGCTTGTTTGGAACATTTCATTAATGTTGACTATAAATCATAAACTAAGCATTTTTCAGCTGAAATAATGAATGTAGTCCTCTTAATTCTTGCTTCTAAAGCATACGCAAGCAGAAATTTCAATGTACAATGATGTTTTTAAAAAAACAGTCAAAATGTGCTCCACTCGGGCTGAAAACGCTTGTTTGGGACATGACATTAATGTTGACTATAAATCATAAACTAAGCATTTTTCAGCTGAAATAATGAATGTAGTCCTCTTAATTCTTGCTTCTAAAGCATACGCAAGCAGAAATTTCAATGTACAATGATGTTTTTAAAAAAACAGTCAAAATGTGCTCCACTCGGGCTGAAAACGCTTGTTTGGGACATGACATTAATGTTGACTATAAATCATAAACTAAGCATTTTTCAGCTGAAATAATGAATGTAGTCCTCTTAATTCTTGCTTCTAAAGCATACGCAAGCAGAAATTTCAATGTACAATGATGTTTTTAAAAAAACGGTCAAAATGTGCTCCACTCGGGCTGAAAACGCTTGTTTGGAACATTTCATTAATGTTGACTATAAATCATAAACTAAGCATTTTTCAGCTGAAATAATGAATGTAGTCCTCTTAATTCTTGCTTCTAAAGCATACGCAAGCAGAAATTTCAATGTACAATGATGTTTTTAAAAAAAACAGTCAAAATGTGCTTCACTCGGGCTGAAAACGCTGTTGGGGACATTTCATTAATGTTGACTATAAATCATAAATTAAGCATTTTTCAGCTGAAATAATGAATGTAGTCCTCTTAATTCTTGCTTCTAAAGCATACGCAAGCAGAAATTTCAATGTACAATGATGTTTTTAAAAAAACGGTCAAAATGTGCTCCACTCGGGCTGAAAACGCTGTTGGGGACATTTCATTAATGTTGACTACAAATCAAAAACTAAGCATTTTTCAGCTGAAATAATGAATGTAGTCCTCTTAATTCTTGCTTCTAAAGCATACGCAAGCAGAAATTTCAATGTACAATGATGTTTTTAAAAAAACAGTCAAAATGTGCTCCACTCGGGCTGAAAACGCTTGTTTGGGACATGACATTAATGTTGACTATAAATCATAAACTAAGCATTTTTCAGCTGAAATAATGAATGTAGTCCTCTTAATTCTTGCTTCTAAAGCATACGCAAGCAGAAATTTCAATGTACAATGATGTTTTTAAAAAAACGGTCAAAATGTGCTCCACTCGGGCTGAAAACGCTTGTTTGGAACATTTCATTAATGTTGACTATAAATCATAAACTAAGCATTTTTCAGCTGAAATAATGAATGTAGTCCTCTTAATTCTTGCTTCTAAAGCATACGCAAGCAGAAATTTCAATGTACAATGATGTTTTTAAAAAAACAGTCAAAATGTGCTCCACTCGGGCTGAAAACGCTTGTTTGGGACATGACATTAATGTTGACTATAAATCATAAACTAAGCATTTTTCAGCTGAAATAATGAATGTAGTCCTCTTAATTCTTGCTTCTAAAGCATACGCAAGCAGAAATTTCAATGTACAATGATGTTTTTAAAAAAACGGTCAAAATGTGCTCCACTCGGGCTGAAAACGCTTGTTCGGAACATTTCCTTAATGTTGACTATAAATCATAAACTAAGCATTTTTCAGCTGAAATAATGAATGTAGTCCTCTTAATTCTTGCTTCTAAAGCATACGCAAGCAGAAATTTCAATGTACAATGATGTTTTAAAAAAAAACAGTCAAAATGCGCTCCACTCGGGCTGAAAACGCTGTTGGGGACATTTCATTAATGTTGACTATAAATCATAAACTAAGCATTTTTCAGCTGAAATAATGAATGTAGTCCTCTTAATTCTTGCTTCTAAAGCATACGCAAGCAGAAATTTCAATGTACAATGATGTTTTTAAAAAAACGGTCAAAATGTGCTCCACTCGGGCTGAAAACGCTTGTTCGGAACATTTCCTTAATGTTGACTATAAATCATAAACTAAGCATTTTTCAGCTGAAATAATGAATGTAGTCCTCTTAATTCTTGCTTCTAAAGCATACGCAAGCAGAAATTTCAATGTACAATGATGTTTTTAAAAAAACAGTCAAAATGTGCTCCACTCGGGCTGAAAACGCTGTTGGGGACATTTCATTAATGTTGACTACAAATCATAAACTAAGCATTTTTCAGCTGAAATAATGAATGTAGTCCTCTTAATTCTTGCTTCTAAAGCATACGCAAGAAGAAATTTCAATGTACAATGATGTTTTTAAAAAAAGGGTCAAAATGTGCTCCACTCGGGCTGAAAACGCTTGTTTGGAACATTTCATTAATGTTGACTATAAATCATAAACTAAGCATTTTTCAGCTGAAATAATGAATGTAGTCCTCTTAATTCTTGCTTCTAAAGCATACGCAAGCAGAAATTTCAATGTACAATGATGTTTTTAAAAAATCAGTCAAAATGTGCTCCACTCGGGCTGAAAACGCTTGTTTGGGACATGACATTAATGTTGACTATAAATCATAAACTAAGCATTTTTCAGCTGAAATAATGAAAGTAGTCCTCTTAATTCTTGCTTCTAAAGCAAACGCAAGCAGAAATTTCAATGTACAATGATGTTTTTAAAAAAAGGGTCAAAATGTGCTCCACTCGGGCTGAAAACGCTTGTTTGGAACATTTCATTAATGTTGACTATAAATCATAAACTAAGCATTTTTCAGCTGAAATAATGAATGTAGTCCTCTTAATTCTTGCTTCTAAAGCATACGCAAGCAGAAATTTCAATGTACAATGATGTTTTTAAAAAAACAGTCAAAATGTGCTCCACTCGGGCTGAAAACGCTTGTTTGGGACATGACATTAATGTTGACTATAAATCATAAACTAAGCATTTTTCAGCTGAAATAATGAATGTAGTCCTCTTAATTCTTGCTTCTAAAGCATACGCAAGCAGAAATTTCAATGTACAATGATGTTTTTAAAAAAAACGGTCAAAATGTGCTCCACTCGGGCTGAAAACGCTGTTGGGGACATTTCATTAATGTTGACTACAAATCAAAAACTAAGCATTTTTCAGCTGAAATAATGAATGTAGTCCTCTTAATTCTTGCTTCTAAAGCATACGCAAGAAGAAATTTCAATGTACAATGATGTTTTTAAAAAAACGGTCAAAATGTGCTCCACTCGGGCTGAAAACGCTTGTTTGGAACATTTCATTAATGTTGACTATAAATCATAAACTAAGCATTTTTCAGCTGAAATAATGAATGTAGTCCTCTTAATTCTTGCTTCTAAAGCATACGCAAGCAGAAATTTCAATGTACAATGATGTTTTTAAAAAAACAGTCAAAATGTGCTCCACTCGGGCTGAAAACGCTTGTTTGGGACATGACATTAATGTTGACTATAAATCATAAACTAAGCATTTTTCAGCTGAAATAATGAATGTAGTCCTCTTAATTCTTGCTTCTAAAGCATACGCAAGCAGAAATTTCAATGTACAATGATGTTTTTAAAAAAACAGTCAAAATGTGCTCCACTCGGGCTGAAAACGCTTGTTTGGGACATGACATTAATGTTGACTATAAATCATAAACTAAGCATTTTTCAGCTGAAATAATGAATGTAGTCCTCTTAATTCTTGCTTCTAAAGCATACGCAAGCAGAAATTTCAATGTACAATGATGTTTTTAAAAAAACGGTCAAAATGTGCTCCACTCGGGCTGAAAACGCTTGTTTGGAACATTTCATTAATGTTGACTATAAATCATAAACTAAGCATTTTTCAGCTGAAATAATGAATGTAGTCCTCTTAATTCTTGCTTCTAAAGCATACGCAAGCAGAAATTTCAATGTACAATGATGTTTTTAAAAAAAACAGTCAAAATGTGCTCCACTCGGGCTGAAAACGCTGTTGGGGACATTTCATTAATGTTGACTATAAATCATAAATTAAGCATTTTTCAGCTGAAATAATGAATGTAGTCCTCTTAATTCTTGCTTCTAAAGCATACGCAAGCAGAAATTTCAATGTACAATGATGTTTTTAAAAAAACGGTCAAAATGTGCTCCACTCGGGCTGAAAACGCTGTTGGGGACATTTCATTAATGTTGACTACAAATCAAAAACTAAGCATTTTTCAGCTGAAATAATGAATGTAGTCCTCTTAATTCTTGCTTCTAAAGCATACGCAAGCAGAAATTTCAATGTACAATGATGTTTTTAAAAAAACAGTCAAAATGTGCTCCACTCGGGCTGAAAACGCTTGTTTGGGACATGACATTAATGTTGACTATAAATCATAAACTAAGCATTTTTCAGCTGAAATAATGAATGTAGTCCTCTTATTTCTTGCTTCTAAAGCATACGCAAGCAGAAATTTCAATGTACAATGATGTTTTTAAAAAAACGGTCAAAATGTGCTCCACTCGGGCTGAAAACGCTTGTTTGGAACATTTCATTAATGTTGACTATAAATCATAAACTAAGCATTTTTCAGCTGAAATAATGAATGTAGTCCTCTTAATTCTTGCTTCTAAAGCATACGCAAGCAGAAATTTCAATGTACAATGATGTTTTTAAAAAAACAGTCAAAATGTGCTCCACTCGGGCTGAAAACGCTTGTTTGGGACATGACATTAATGTTGACTATAAATCATAAACTAAGCATTTTTCAGCTGAAATAATGAATGTAGTCCTCTTAATTCTTGCTTCTAAAGCATACGCAAGCAGAAATTTCAATGTACAATGATGTTTTTAAAAAAACGGTCAAAATGTGCTCCACTCGGGCTGAAAACGCTTGTTCGGAACATTTCCTTAATGTTGACTATAAATCATAAACTAAGCATTTTTCAGCTGAAATAATGAATGTAGTCCTCTTAATTCTTGCTTCTAAAGCATACGCAAGCAGAAATTTCAATGTACAATGATGTTTTAAAAAAAAACAGTCAAAATGCGCTCCACTCGGGCTGAAAACGCTGTTGGGGACATTTCATTAATGTTGACTATAAATCATAAACTAAGCATTTTTCAGCTGAAATAATGAATGTAGTCCTCTTAATTCTTGCTTCTAAAGCATACGCAAGCAGAAATTTCAATGTACAATGATGTTTTTAAAAAAACGGTCAAAATGTGCTCCACTCGGGCTGAAAACGCTTGTTCGGAACATTTCCTTAATGTTGACTATAAATCATAAACTAAGCATTTTTCAGCTGAAATAATGAATGTAGTCCTCTTAATTCTTGCTTCTAAAGCATACGCAAGCAGAAATTTCAATGTACAATGATGTTTTTAAAAAAACAGTCAAAATGTGCTCCACTCGGGCTGAAAACGCTGTTGGGGACATTTCATTAATGTTGACTACAAATCATAAACTAAGCATTTTTCAGCTGAAATAATGAATGTAGTCCTCTTAATTCTTGCTTCTAAAGCATACGCAAGAAGAAATTTCAATGTACAATGATGTTTTTAAAAAAAGGGTCAAAATGTGCTCCACTCGGGCTGAAAACGCTTGTTTGGAACATTTCATTAATGTTGACTATAAATCATAAACTAAGCATTTTTCAGCTGAAATAATGAATGTAGTCCTCTTAATTCTTGCTTCTAAAGCATACGCAAGCAGAAATTTCAATGTACAATGATGTTTTTAAAAAATCAGTCAAAATGTGCTCCACTCGGGCTGAAAACGCTTGTTTGGGACATGACATTAATGTTGACTATAAATCATAAACTAAGCATTTTTCAGCTGAAATAATGAAAGTAGTCCTTTTAATTCTTGCTTCTAAAGCAAACGCAAGCAGAAATTTCAATGTACAATGATGTTTTTAAAAAAAGGGTCAAAATGTGCTCCACTCGGGCTGAAAACGCTTGTTTGGAACATTTCATTAATGTTGACTATAAATCATAAACTAAGCATTTTTCAGCTGAAATAATGAATGTAGTCCTCTTAATTCTTGCTTCTAAAGCATACGCAAGCAGAAATTTCAATGTACAATGATGTTTTTAAAAAAAGGGTCAAAATGTGCTCCACTCGGGCTGAAAACGCTAGTTTGGAACATTTCATTAATGTTGACTACAAATCATAAACTAAGCATTTTTCAGCTGAAATAATGAATGTAGTCCTCTTAATTCTTGCTTCTAAAGCATACGCAAACAGAAATTTCAATGTACAATGATGTTTTTAAAAAAACGGTCAAAATGTGCTCCACTCGGGCTGAAAACGCTTGTTTGGAACATTTCATTAATGTTGACTATAAATCATAAACTAAGCATTTTTCAGCTGAAATAATGAATGTAGTCCTCTTAATTCTTGCTTCTAAAGCATACGCAAGCAGAAATTTCAATGTACAATGATGTTTTTAAAAAAACAGTCAAAATGTGCTCCACTCGGGCTGAAAACGCTTGTTTGGGACATGACATTAATGTTGACTATAAATCATAAACTAAGCATTTTTCAGCTGAAATAATGAATGTAGTCCTCTTAATTCTTGCTTCTAAAGCATACGCAAGCAGAAATTTCAATGTACAATGATGTTTTTAAAAAAACAGTCAAAATGTGCTCCACTCGGGCTGAAAACGCTTGTTTGGGACATGACATTAATGTTGACTATAAATCATAAACTAAGCATTTTTCAGCTGAAATAATGAATGTAGTCCTCTTAATTCTTGCTTCTAAAGCATACGCAAGCAGAAATTTCAATGTACAATGATGTTTTTAAAAAAACGGTCAAAATGTGCTCCACTCGGGCTGAAAACGCTTGTTTGGAACATTTCATTAATGTTGACTATAAATCATAAACTAAGCATTTTTCAGCTGAAATAATGAATGTAGTCCTCTTAATTCTTGCTTCTAAAGCATACGCAAGCAGAAATTTCAATGTACAATGATGTTTTTAAAAAAAACAGTCAAAATGTGCTTCACTCGGGCTGAAAACGCTGTTGGGGACATTTCATTAATGTTGACTATAAATCATAAATTAAGCATTTTTCAGCTGAAATAATGAATGTAGTCCTCTTAATTCTTGCTTCTAAAGCATACGCAAGCAGAAATTTCAATGTACAATGATGTTTTTAAAAAAACGGTCAAAATGTGCTCCACTCGGGCTGAAAACGCTGTTGGGGACATTTCAGTAATGTTGACTACAAATCAAAAACTAAGCATTTTTCAGCTGAAATAATGAATGTAGTCCTCTTAATTCTTGCTTCTAAAGCATATGCAAGCAGAAATTTCAATGTACAATGATGTTTTTAAAAAAACAGTCAAAATGTGCTCCACTCGGGCTGAAAACGCTTGTTTGGGACATGACATTAATGTTGACTATAAATCATAAACTAAGCATTTTTCAGCTGAAATAATGAATGTAGTCCTCTTAATTCTTGCTTCTAAAGCATACGCAAGCAGAAATTTCAATGTACAATGATGTTTTTAAAAAAACGGTCAAAATGTGCTCCACTCGGGCTGAAAACGCTTGTTTGGAACATTTCATTAATGTTGACTATAAATCATAAACTAAGCATTTTTCAGCTGAAATAATGAATGTAGTCCTCTTAATTCTTGCTTCTAAAGCATACGCAAGCAGAAATTTCAATGTACAATGATGTTTTTAAAAAAACAGTCAAAATGTGCTCCACTCGGGCTGAAAACGCTTGTTTGGGACATGACATTAATGTTGACTATAAATCATAAACTAAGCATTTTTCAGCTGAAATAATGAATGTAGTCCTCTTAATTCTTGCTTCTAAAGCATACGCAAGCAGAAATTTCAATGTACAATGATGTTTTTAAAAAAACGGTCAAAATGTGCTCCACTCGGGCTGAAAACGCTGTTGGGGACATTTCATTAATGTTGACTATAAATCATAAACTAAGCATTTTTCAGCTGAAATAATGAATGTAGTCCTTTTAATTCTTGCTTCTAAAGCATACGCAAGCAGAAATTTCAATGTACAATGATGTTTTTAAAAAAAACAGTCAAAATGTGCTCCACTCGGGCTGAAAACGCTGTTGGGGACATTTCATTAATGTTGACTATAAATCAAAAACTAAGCATTTTTCAGCTGAAATAATGAATGTAGTCCTCTTAATTCTTGCTTCTAAAGCATACGCAAGCAGAAATTTCAATGTACAATGATGTTTTTAAAAAAACAGTCAAAATGTGCTCCACTCGGGCTGAAAACGCTGTTGGGGACATTTCATTAATGTTGACTATAAATCATAAACTAAGCATTTTTCAGCTGAAATAATGAATGTAGTCCTCTTAATTCTTGCTTCTAAAGCATACGCAAGCAGAAATTTCAATGTACAATGATGTTTTTAAAAAAAACGGTCAAAATGTGCTCCACTCGGGCTGAAAACGCTGTTGGGGACATTTCATTAATGTTGACTACAAATCAAAAACTAAGCATTTTTCAGCTGAAATAATGAATGTAGTCCTCTTAATTCTTGCTTCTAAAGCATACGCAAGCAGAAATTTCAATGTACAATGATGTTTTTAAAAAAAACAGTCAAAATGTGCTCCACTCGGGCTGAAAACGCTGTTGGGGACATTTCATTAATGTTGACTACAAATCAAAAACTAAGCATTTTTCAGCTGAAATAATGAATGTAGTCCTCTTAATTCTTGCTTCTAAAGCATACGCAAGCAGAAATTTCAATGTACAATGATGTTTTTAAAAAAACAGTCAAAATGTGCTCCACTCGGGCTGAAAACGCTTGTTTGGGACATTACATTAATGTTGACTATAAATCATAAACTAAGCATTTTTCAGCTGAAATAAAGAATGTAGTCCTCTTAATTCTTGCTTCTAAAGCATACGCAAACAGAAATTTCAATGTACAATGATGTTTTTAAAAAAAACAGTCAAAATGTGCTCCACTCGGGCTGAAAACGCTGTTGGGGACATTTCATTAATGTTGACTACAAATCAAAAACTAAGCATTTTTCAGCTGAAATAATGAATGTAGTCCTCTTAATTCTTGCTTCTAAAGCATACGCAAGCAGAAATTTCAATGTACAATGATGTTTTTAAAAAAACAGTCAAAATGTGCTCCACTCGGGCTGAAAACGCTGTTGGGGACATTTCATTAATGTTGACTATAAATCATAAACTAAGCATTTTTCAGCTGAAATAATGAATGTAGTCCTCTTAATTCTTGCTTCTAAAGCATACGCAAGCAGAAATTTCAATGTACAATGATGTTTTTAAAAAAACAGTCAAAATGTGCTCCACTCGGGCTGAAAACGCTTGTTTGGGACATTACATTAATGTTGACTATAAATCATAAACTAAGCATTTTTCAGCTGAAATAATGAATGTAGTCCTCTTAATTCTTGCTTCTAAAGCATACGCAAAAAGAAATTTCAATGTACAATGATGTTTTTTAAAAAACGGTCAAAATGTGCTCCACTCGGGCTGAAAACGCTTGTTCGGAACATTTCCTTAATGTTGACTATAAATCATAAACTAAGCATTTTTCAGCTGAAATAATGAATGTAGTCCTCTTAATTCTTGCTTCTAAAGCATACGCAAGCAGAAATTTCAATGTACAATGATGTTTTTAAAAAATCAGTCAAAATGTGCTCCACTCGGGCTGAAAACGCTTGTTTGGGACATGACATTAACGTTGACTATAAATCATAAACTAAGCATTTTTCAGCTGAAATAATGAAAGTAGTCCTCTTAATTCTTGCTTCTAAAGCAAACGCAAGCAGAAATTTCAATGTACAATGATGTTTTTAAAAAAAGGGTCAAAATGTGCTCCACTCGGGCTGAAAACGCTTGTTTGGAACATTTCATTAATGTTGACTATAAATCATAAACTAAGCATTTTTCAGCTGAAATAATGAATGTAGTCCTCTTAATTCTTGCTTCTAAAGCATACGCAAGCAGAAATTTCAATGTACAATGATGTTTTTAAAAAAACAGTCAAAATGTGCTCCACTCGGGCTGAAAACGCTTGTTTGGGACATGACATTAATGTTCACTATAAATCATAAACTAAGCATTTTTCAGCTGAAATAATGAATGTAGTCCTCTTAATTCTTGCTTCTAAAGCATACGCAAGCAGAAATTTCAATGTACAATGATGTTTTTAAAAAAAGGGTCAAAATGTGCTCCACTCGGGCTGAAAACGCTAGTTTGGAACATTTCATTAATGTTGACTATAAATCATAAACTAAGCATTTTTCAGCTGAAATAATGAATGTAGTCCTCTTAATTCTTGCTTCTAAAGCATACGCAAACAGAAATTTCAATGTACAATGATGTTTTTAAAAAAACGGTCAAAATGTGCTCCACTCGGGCTGAAAACGCTTGTTTGGAACATTTCATTAATGTTGACTATAAATCATAAACTAAGCATTTTTCAGCTGAAATAATGAATGTAGTCCTCTTAATTCTTGCTTCTAAAGCATACGCAAGCAGAAATTTCAATGTACAATGATGTTTTTAAAAAAACAGTCAAAATGTGCTCCACTCGGGCTGAAAACGCTTGTTTGGGACATTACATTAATGTTGACTATAAATCATAAACTAAGCATTTTTCAGCTGAAATAATGAATGTAGTCCTCTTAATTCTTGCTTCTAAAGCATACGCAAGCAGAAATTTCAATGTACAATGATGTTTTTAAAAAAACGGTCAAAATGTGCTCCACTCGGGCTGAAAACGCTGTTGGGGACATTTCAGTAATGTTGACTACAAATCAAAAACTAAGCATTTTTCAGCTGAAATAATGAATGTAGTCCTCTTAATTCTTGCTTCTAAAGCATATGCAAGCAGAAATTTCAATGTACAATGATGTTTTTAAAAAAACAGTCAAAATGTGCTCCACTCGGGCTGAAAACGCTTGTTTGGGACATGACATTAATGTTGACTATAAATCATAAACTAAGCATTTTTCAGCTGAAATAATGAATGTAGTCCTCTTAATTCTTGCTTCTAAAGCATACGCAAGCAGAAATTTCAATGTACAATGATGTTTTTAAAAAAACGGTCAAAATGTGCTCCACTCGGGCTGAAAACGCTTGTTTGGAACATTTCATTAATGTTGACTATAAATCATAAACTAAGCATTTTTCAGCTGAAATAATGAATGTAGTCCTCTTAATTCTTGCTTCTAAAGCATACGCAAGCAGAAATTTCAATGTACAATGATGTTTTTAAAAAAACAGTCAAAATGTGCTCCACTCGGGCTGAAAACGCTGTTGGGGACATTTCATTAATGTTGACTATAAATCATAAACTAAGCATTTTTCAGCTGAAATAATGAATGTAGTCCTCTTAATTCTTGCTTCTAAAGCATACGCAAGCAGAAATTTCAATGTACAATGATGTTTTTAAAAAAAACAGTCAAAATGTGCTCCACTCGGGCTGAAAACGCTGTTGGGGACATTTCATTAATGTTGACTATAAATCAAAAACTAAGCATTTTTCAGCTGAAATAATGAATGTAGTCCTCTTAATTCTTGCTTCTAAAGCATACGCAAGCAGAAATTTCAATGTACAATGATGTTTTTAAAAAAACAGTCAAAATGTGCTCCACTCGGGCTGAAAACGCTGTTGGGGACATTTCATTAATGTTGACTATAAATCATAAACTAAGCATTTTTCAGCTGAAATAATGAATGTAGTCCTCTTAATTCTTGCTTCTAAAGCATACGCAAGCAGAAATTTCAATGTACAATGATGTTTTTAAAAAAAACAGTCAAAATGTGCTCCACTCGGGCTGAAAACGCTGTTGGGGACATTTCATTAATGTTGACTATAAATCAAAAACTAAGCATTTTTCAGCTGAAATAATGAATGTAGTCCTCTTAATTCTTGCTTCTAAAGCATACGCAAGCAGAAATTTCAATGTACAATGATGTTTTTAAAAAAACAGTCAAAATGTGCTCCACTCGGGCTGAAAACGCTGTTGGGGACATTTCATTAATGTTGACTATAAATCATAAACTAAGCATTTTTCAGCTGAAATAATGAATGTAGTCCTCTTAATTCTTGCTTCTAAAGCATAAGCAAGCAGAAATTTTAATGTACAATGATGTTTTAAAAAAACAGTCAAAATGTGCTCCACTCGGGCTGAAAACGCTTGTTTGGGACATGACATTAATGTTGACTATAAATCATAAACTAAGCATTTTTCAGCTGAAATAATGAATGTAGTCCTCTTAATTCTTGCTTCTAAAGCATACGCAAGCAGAAATATCAATGTACAATGATGTTTTTAAAAAAAGGGTCAAAATGTGCTCCACTCGGGCTGAAAACGCTTGTTTGGAACATTTCATTAATGTTGACTATAAATCATAAACTAAGCATTTTTCAGCTGAAATAATGAATGCAGTCCTCTTAATTCTCGCTTCTAAAGCATACGCAAGCAGAAATTTCAATGTACAATGATGTTTTTAAAAAAACAGTCAAAATGTGCTCCACTCGGGCTGAAAACGCTTGTTTGGGACATGACATTAATGTTAACTATAAATCATAAACTAAGCATTTTTCAGCTGAAATAATGAATGTAGTCCTCTTAATTCTTGCTTCTAAAGCATACGCAAGCAGAAATTTCAATGTACAATGATGTTTTTAAAAAAAGGGTCAAAATGTGCTCCACTCGGGCTGAAAACGCTTGTTTGGAACATTTCATTAATGTTGACTATAAATCATAAACTAAGCATTTTTCAGCTGAAATAATGAATGTAGTCCTCTTAATTCTTGCTTCTAAAGCATACGCAAGCAGAAATTTCAATGTACAATGATGTTTTTAAAAAAACAGTCAAAATGTGCTCCACTCGGGCTGAAAACGCTTGTTTGGGACATGATATTAATGTTGACTATAAATCATAAACTAAGCATTTTTCAGCTGAAATAATGAATGTAGTCCTCTTAATTCTTGCTTCTAAAGCATACGCAAGCAGAAATTTCAATGTACAATGATGTTTTTAAAAAAAGGGTCAAAATGTGCTCCACTCGGGCTGAAAACGCTTGTTTGGAACATTTCATTAATGTTGACTATAAATCATAAACTAAGCATTTTTCAGCTGAAATAATGAATGTAGTCCTCTTAATTCTTGCTTCTAAAGCATACGCAAGCAGAAATTTCAATGTACAATGATGTTTTTAAAAAAACAGTCAAAATGTGCTCCACTCGGGCTGAAAACGCTTGTTTGGGACATGACATTAATGTTGACTATAAATCATAAACTAAGCATTTTTCAGCTGAAATAATGAATGTAGTCCTCTTAATTCTTGCTTCTAAAGCATACGCAAGCAGAAATTTCAATGTACAATGATGTTTTTAAAAAAAGGGTCAAAATGTGCTCCACTCGGGCTGAAAACGCTTGTTTGGAACATTTCATTAATGTTGACTATAAATCATAAACTTAGCATTTTTCAGCTGAAATAATGAATGTAGTCCTCTTAATTCTTGCTTCTAAAGCATACGCAAGCAGAAATTTCAATGTACAATGATGTTTTTAAAAAAACAGTCAAAATGTGCTCCACTCGGGCTGAAAACGCTTGTTTGGGACATGACATTAATGTTGACTATAAATCATAAACTAAGCATTTTTCAGCTGAAATAATGAATGTAGTCCTCTTAATTCTTGCTTCTAAAGCATACGCAAGCAGAAATTTTAATGTACAATGATGTTTTTAAAAAAACAGTCAAAATGTGCTCCACTCGGGCTGAAAACGCTTGTTTGGGACATGACATTAATGTTGACTATAAATCATAAACTAAGCATTTTTCAGCTGAAATAATGAATGTAGTCCTCTTAATTCTTGCTTCTAAAGCATACGCAAGCAGAAATTTCAATGTACAATGATGTTTTTAAAAAAACGGTCAAAATGTGCTCCACTCGGGCTGAAAACGCTTGTTTGGAACATTTCATTAATGTTGACTATAAATCATAAACTAAGCATTTTTCAGCTGAAATAATGAATGTAGTCCTCTTAATTCTTGCTTCTAAAGCATACGCAAGCAGAAATTTCAATGTACAATGATGTTTTTAAAAAAACAGTCAAAATGTGCTCCACTCGGGCTGAAAACGCTTGTTTGGGACATGACATTAATGTTGACTATAAATCATAAACTAAGCATTTTTCAGCTGAAATAATGAATGTAGTCCTCTTAATTCTTGCTTCTAAAGCATACGCAAGCAGAAATTTCAATGTACAATGATGTTTTTAAAAAAACAGTCAAAATGTGCTCCACTCGGGCTGAAAACGCTTGTTTGGGACATGACATTAATGTTGACTATAAATCATAAACTAAGCATTTTTCAGCTGAAATAATGAATGTAGTCCTCTTAATTCTTGCTTCTAAAGCATACGCAAGCAGAAATTTCAATGTACAATGATGTTTTTAAAAAAACGGTCAAAATGTGCTCCACTCGGGCTGAAAACGCTTGTTTGGAACATTTCATTAATGTTGACTATAAATCATAAACTAAGCATTTTTCAGCTGAAATAATGAATGTAGTCCTCTTAATTCTTGCTTCTAAAGCATACGCAAGCAGAAATTTCAATGTACAATGATGTTTTTAAAAAAAACAGTCAAAATGTGCTCCACTCGGGCTGAAAACGCTGTTGGGGACATTTCATTAATGTTGACTATAAATCATAAATTAAGCATTTTTCAGCTGAAATAATGAATGTAGTCCTCTTAATTCTTGCTTCTAAAGCATACGCAAGCAGAAATTTCAATGTACAATGATGTTTTTAAAAAAACGGTCAAAATGTGCTCCACTCGGGCTGAAAACGCTGTTGGGGACATTTCATTAATGTTGACTACAAATCAAAAACTAAGCATTTTTCAGCTGAAATAATGAATGTAGTCCTCTTAATTCTTGCTTCTAAAGCATACGCAAGCAGAAATTTCAATGTACAATGATGTTTTTAAAAAAACAGTCAAAATGTGCTCCACTCGGGCTGAAAACGCTTGTTTGGGACATGACATTAATGTTGACTATAAATCATAAACTAAGCATTTTTCAGCTGAAATAATGAATGTAGTCCTCTTAATTCTTGCTTCTAAAGCATACGCAAGCAGAAATTTCAATGTACAATGATGTTTTTAAAAAAACGGTCAAAATGTGCTCCACTCGGGCTGAAAACGCTTGTTTGGAACATTTCATTAATGTTGACTATAAATCATAAACTAAGCATTTTTCAGCTGAAATAATGAATGTAGTCCTCTTAATTCTTGCTTCTAAAGCATACGCAAGCAGAAATTTCAATGTACAATGATGTTTTTAAAAAAACAGTCAAAATGTGCTCCACTCGGGCTGAAAACGCTTGTTTGGGACATGACATTAATGTTGACTATAAATCATAAACTAAGCATTTTTCAGCTGAAATAATGAATGTAGTCCTCTTAATTCTTGCTTCTAAAGCATACGCAAGCAGAAATTTCAATGTACAATGATGTTTTTAAAAAAACGGTCAAAATGTGCTCCACTCGGGCTGAAAACGCTTGTTCGGAACATTTCCTTAATGTTGACTATAAATCATAAACTAAGCATTTTTCAGCTGAAATAATGAATGTAGTCCTCTTAATTCTTGCTTCTAAAGCATACGCAAGCAGAAATTTCAATGTACAATGATGTTTTAAAAAAAAACAGTCAAAATGCGCTCCACTCGGGCTGAAAACGCTGTTGGGGACATTTCATTAATGTTGACTATAAATCATAAACTAAGCATTTTTCAGCTGAAATAATGAATGTAGTCCTCTTAATTCTTGCTTCTAAAGCATACGCAAGCAGAAATTTCAATGTACAATGATGTTTTTAAAAAAACGGTCAAAATGTGCTCCACTCGGGCTGAAAACGCTTGTTCGGAACATTTCCTTAATGTTGACTATAAATCATAAACTAAGCATTTTTCAGCTGAAATAATGAATGTAGTCCTCTTAATTCTTGCTTCTAAAGCATACGCAAGCAGAAATTTCAATGTACAATGATGTTTTTAAAAAAACAGTCAAAATGTGCTCCACTCGGGCTGAAAACGCTGTTGGGGACATTTCATTAATGTTGACTACAAATCATAAACTAAGCATTTTTCAGCTGAAATAATGAATGTAGTCCTCTTAATTCTTGCTTCTAAAGCATACGCAAGAAGAAATTTCAATGTACAATGATGTTTTTAAAAAAAGGGTCAAAATGTGCTCCACTCGGGCTGAAAACGCTTGTTTGGAACATTTCATTAATGTTGACTATAAATCATAAACTAAGCATTTTTCAGCTGAAATAATGAATGTAGTCCTCTTAATTCTTGCTTCTAAAGCATACGCAAGCAGAAATTTCAATGTACAATGATGTTTTTAAAAAATCAGTCAAAATGTGCTCCACTCGGGCTGAAAACGCTTGTTTGGGACATGACATTAATGTTGACTATAAATCATAAACTAAGCATTTTTCAGCTGAAATAATGAAAGTAGTCCTCTTAATTCTTGCTTCTAAAGCAAACGCAAGCAGAAATTTCAATGTACAATGATGTTTTTAAAAAAAGGGTCAAAATGTGCTCCACTCGGGCTGAAAACGCTTGTTTGGAACATTTCATTAATGTTGACTATAAATCATAAACTAAGCATTTTTCAGCTGAAATAATGAATGTAGTCCTCTTAATTCTTGCTTCTAAAGCATACGCAAGCAGAAATTTCAATGTACAATGATGTTTTTAAAAAAACAGTCAAAATGTGCTCCACTCGGGCTGAAAACGCTTGTTTGGGACATGACATTAATGTTGACTATAAATCATAAACTAAGCATTTTTCAGCTGAAATAATGAATGTAGTCCTCTTAATTCTTGCTTCTAAAGCATACGCAAGCAGAAATTTCAATGTACAATGATGTTTTTAAAAAAAACGGTCAAAATGTGCTCCACTCGGGCTGAAAACGCTGTTGGGGACATTTCATTAATGTTGACTACAAATCAAAAACTAAGCATTTTTCAGCTGAAATAATGAATGTAGTCCTCTTAATTCTTGCTTCTAAAGCATACGCAAGAAGAAATTTCAATGTACAATGATGTTTTTAAAAAAACGGTCAAAATGTGCTCCACTCGGGCTGAAAACGCTTGTTTGGAACATTTCATTAATGTTGACTATAAATCATAAACTAAGCATTTTTCAGCTGAAATAATGAATGTAGTCCTCTTAATTCTTGCTTCTAAAGCATACGCAAGCAGAAATTTCAATGTACAATGATGTTTTTAAAAAAACAGTCAAAATGTGCTCCACTCGGGCTGAAAACGCTTGTTTGGGACATGACATTAATGTTGACTATAAATCATAAACTAAGCATTTTTCAGCTGAAATAATGAATGTAGTCCTCTTAATTCTTGCTTCTAAAGCATACGCAAGCAGAAATTTCAATGTACAATGATGTTTTTAAAAAAACAGTCAAAATGTGCTCCACTCGGGCTGAAAACGCTTGTTTGGGACATGACATTAATGTTGACTATAAATCATAAACTAAGCATTTTTCAGCTGAAATAATGAATGTAGTCCTCTTAATTCTTGCTTCTAAAGCATACGCAAGCAGAAATTTCAATGTACAATGATGTTTTTAAAAAAACGGTCAAAATGTGCTCCACTCGGGCTGAAAACGCTTGTTTGGAACATTTCATTAATGTTGACTATAAATCATAAACTAAGCATTTTTCAGCTGAAATAATGAATGTAGTCCTCTTAATTCTTGCTTCTAAAGCATACGCAAGCAGAAATTTCAATGTACAATGATGTTTTTAAAAAAAACAGTCAAAATGTGCTCCACTCGGGCTGAAAACGCTGTTGGGGACATTTCATTAATGTTGACTATAAATCATAAATTAAGCATTTTTCAGCTGAAATAATGAATGTAGTCCTCTTAATTCTTGCTTCTAAAGCATACGCAAGCAGAAATTTCAATGTACAATGATGTTTTTAAAAAAACGGTCAAAATGTGCTCCACTCGGGCTGAAAACGCTGTTGGGGACATTTCATTAATGTTGACTACAAATCAAAAACTAAGCATTTTTCAGCTGAAATAATGAATGTAGTCCTCTTAATTCTTGCTTCTAAAGCATACGCAAGCAGAAATTTCAATGTACAATGATGTTTTTAAAAAAACAGTCAAAATGTGCTCCACTCGGGCTGAAAACGCTTGTTTGGGACATGACATTAATGTTGACTATAAATCATAAACTAAGCATTTTTCAGCTGAAATAATGAATGTAGTCCTCTTATTTCTTGCTTCTAAAGCATACGCAAGCAGAAATTTCAATGTACAATGATGTTTTTAAAAAAACGGTCAAAATGTGCTCCACTCGGGCTGAAAACGCTTGTTTGGAACATTTCATTAATGTTGACTATAAATCATAAACTAAGCATTTTTCAGCTGAAATAATGAATGTAGTCCTCTTAATTCTTGCTTCTAAAGCATACGCAAGCAGAAATTTCAATGTACAATGATGTTTTTAAAAAAACAGTCAAAATGTGCTCCACTCGGGCTGAAAACGCTTGTTTGGGACATGACATTAATGTTGACTATAAATCATAAACTAAGCATTTTTCAGCTGAAATAATGAATGTAGTCCTCTTAATTCTTGCTTCTAAAGCATACGCAAGCAGAAATTTCAATGTACAATGATGTTTTTAAAAAAACGGTCAAAATGTGCTCCACTCGGGCTGAAAACGCTTGTTCGGAACATTTCCTTAATGTTGACTATAAATCATAAACTAAGCATTTTTCAGCTGAAATAATGAATGTAGTCCTCTTAATTCTTGCTTCTAAAGCATACGCAAGCAGAAATTTCAATGTACAATGATGTTTTAAAAAAAAACAGTCAAAATGCGCTCCACTCGGGCTGAAAACGCTGTTGGGGACATTTCATTAATGTTGACTATAAATCATAAACTAAGCATTTTTCAGCTGAAATAATGAATGTAGTCCTCTTAATTCTTGCTTCTAAAGCATACGCAAGCAGAAATTTCAATGTACAATGATGTTTTTAAAAAAACGGTCAAAATGTGCTCCACTCGGGCTGAAAACGCTTGTTCGGAACATTTCCTTAATGTTGACTATAAATCATAAACTAAGCATTTTTCAGCTGAAATAATGAATGTAGTCCTCTTAATTCTTGCTTCTAAAGCATACGCAAGCAGAAATTTCAATGTACAATGATGTTTTTAAAAAAACAGTCAAAATGTGCTCCACTCGGGCTGAAAACGCTGTTGGGGACATTTCATTAATGTTGACTACAAATCATAAACTAAGCATTTTTCAGCTGAAATAATGAATGTAGTCCTCTTAATTCTTGCTTCTAAAGCATACGCAAGAAGAAATTTCAATGTACAATGATGTTTTTAAAAAAAGGGTCAAAATGTGCTCCACTCGGGCTGAAAACGCTTGTTTGGAACATTTCATTAATGTTGACTATAAATCATAAACTAAGCATTTTTCAGCTGAAATAATGAATGTAGTCCTCTTAATTCTTGCTTCTAAAGCATACGCAAGCAGAAATTTCAATGTACAATGATGTTTTTAAAAAATCAGTCAAAATGTGCTCCACTCGGGCTGAAAACGCTTGTTTGGGACATGACATTAATGTTGACTATAAATCATAAACTAAGCATTTTTCAGCTGAAATAATGAAAGTAGTCCTCTTAATTCTTGCTTCTAAAGCAAACGCAAGCAGAAATTTCAATGTACAATGATGTTTTTAAAAAAAGGGTCAAAATGTGCTCCACTCGGGCTGAAAACGCTTGTTTGGAACATTTCATTAATGTTGACTATAAATCATAAACTAAGCATTTTTCAGCTGAAATAATGAATGTAGTCCTCTTAATTCTTGCTTCTAAAGCATACGCAAGCAGAAATTTCAATGTACAATGATGTTTTTAAAAAAACAGTCAAAATGTGCTCCACTCGGGCTGAAAACGCTTGTTTGGGACATGACATTAATGTTGACTATAAATCATAAACTAAGCATTTTTCAGCTGAAATAATGAATGTAGTCCTCTTAATTCTTGCTTCTAAAGCATACGCAAGCAGAAATTTCAATGTACAATGATGTTTTTAAAAAAAACGGTCAAAATGTGCTCCACTCGGGCTGAAAACGCTGTTGGGGACATTTCATTAATGTTGACTACAAATCAAAAACTAAGCATTTTTCAGCTGAAATAATGAATGTAGTCCTCTTAATTCTTGCTTCTAAAGCATACGCAAGAAGAAATTTCAATGTACAATGATGTTTTTAAAAAAACGGTCAAAATGTGCTCCACTCGGGCTGAAAACGCTTGTTTGGAACATTTCATTAATGTTGACTATAAATCATAAACTAAGCATTTTTCAGCTGAAATAATGAATGTAGTCCTCTTAATTCTTGCTTCTAAAGCATACGCAAGCAGAAATTTCAATGTACAATGATGTTTTTAAAAAAACAGTCAAAATGTGCTCCACTCGGGCTGAAAACGCTTGTTTGGGACATGACATTAATGTTGACTATAAATCATAAACTAAGCATTTTTCAGCTGAAATAATGAATGTAGTCCTCTTAATTCTTGCTTCTAAAGCATACGCAAGCAGAAATTTCAATGTACAATGATGTTTTTAAAAAAACAGTCAAAATGTGCTCCACTCGGGCTGAAAACGCTTGTTTGGGACATGACATTAATGTTGACTATAAATCATAAACTAAGCATTTTTCAGCTGAAATAATGAATGTAGTCCTCTTAATTCTTGCTTCTAAAGCATACGCAAGCAGAAATTTCAATGTACAATGATGTTTTTAAAAAAACGGTCAAAATGTGCTCCACTCGGGCTGAAAACGCTTGTTTGGAACATTTCATTAATGTTGACTATAAATCATAAACTAAGCATTTTTCAGCTGAAATAATGAATGTAGTCCTCTTAATTCTTGCTTCTAAAGCATACGCAAGCAGAAATTTCAATGTACAATGATGTTTTTAAAAAAAACAGTCAAAATGTGCTCCACTCGGGCTGAAAACGCTGTTGGGGACATTTCATTAATGTTGACTATAAATCATAAATTAAGCATTTTTCAGCTGAAATAATGAATGTAGTCCTCTTAATTCTTGCTTCTAAAGCATACGCAAGCAGAAATTTCAATGTACAATGATGTTTTTAAAAAAACGGTCAAAATGTGCTCCACTCGGGCTGAAAACGCTGTTGGGGACATTTCATTAATGTTGACTACAAATCAAAAACTAAGCATTTTTCAGCTGAAATAATGAATGTAGTCCTCTTAATTCTTGCTTCTAAAGCATACGCAAGCAGAAATTTCAATGTACAATGATGTTTTTAAAAAAACAGTCAAAATGTGCTCCACTCGGGCTGAAAACGCTTGTTTGGGACATGACATTAATGTTGACTATAAATCATAAACTAAGCATTTTTCAGCTGAAATAATGAATGTAGTCCTCTTATTTCTTGCTTCTAAAGCATACGCAAGCAGAAATTTCAATGTACAATGATGTTTTTAAAAAAACGGTCAAAATGTGCTCCACTCGGGCTGAAAACGCTTGTTTGGAACATTTCATTAATGTTGACTATAAATCATAAACTAAGCATTTTTCAGCTGAAATAATGAATGTAGTCCTCTTAATTCTTGCTTCTAAAGCATACGCAAGCAGAAATTTCAATGTACAATGATGTTTTTAAAAAAACAGTCAAAATGTGCTCCACTCGGGCTGAAAACGCTTGTTTGGGACATGACATTAATGTTGACTATAAATCATAAACTAAGCATTTTTCAGCTGAAATAATGAATGTAGTCCTCTTAATTCTTGCTTCTAAAGCATACGCAAGCAGAAATTTCAATGTACAATGATGTTTTTAAAAAAACGGTCAAAATGTGCTCCACTCGGGCTGAAAACGCTTGTTCGGAACATTTCCTTAATGTTGACTATAAATCATAAACTAAGCATTTTTCAGCTGAAATAATGAATGTAGTCCTCTTAATTCTTGCTTCTAAAGCATACGCAAGCAGAAATTTCAATGTACAATGATGTTTTTAAAAAAACGGTCAAAATGTGCTCCACTCGGGCTGAAAACGCTTGTTTGGAACATTTCATTAATGTTGACTATAAATCATAAACTAAGCATTTTTCAGCTGAAATAATGAATGTAGTCCTCTTAATTCTTGCTTCTAAAGCATACGCAAGCAGAAATTTCAATGTACAATGATGTTTTTAAAAAAAACAGTCAAAATGTGCTCCACTCGGGCTGAAAACGCTGTTGGGGACATTTCATTAATGTTGACTATAAATCATAAATTAAGCATTTTTCAGCTGAAATAATGAATGTAGTCCTCTTAATTCTTGCTTCTAAAGCATACGCAAGCAGAAATTTCAATGTACAATGATGTTTTTAAAAAAACGGTCAAAATGTGCTCCACTCGGGCTGAAAACGCTGTTGGGGACATTTCATTAATGTTGACTACAAATCAAAAACTAAGCATTTTTCAGCTGAAATAATGAATGTAGTCCTCTTAATTCTTGCTTCTAAAGCATACGCAAGCAGAAATTTCAATGTACAATGATGTTTTTAAAAAAACAGTCAAAATGTGCTCCACTCGGGCTGAAAACGCTTGTTTGGGACATGACATTAATGTTGACTATAAATCATAAACTAAGCATTTTTCAGCTGAAATAATGAATGTAGTCCTCTTATTTCTTGCTTCTAAAGCATACGCAAGCAGAAATTTCAATGTACAATGATGTTTTTAAAAAAACGGTCAAAATGTGCTCCACTCGGGCTGAAAACGCTTGTTTGGAACATTTCATTAATGTTGACTATAAATCATAAACTAAGCATTTTTCAGCTGAAATAATGAATGTAGTCCTCTTAATTCTTGCTTCTAAAGCATACGCAAGCAGAAATTTCAATGTACAATGATGTTTTTAAAAAAACAGTCAAAATGTGCTCCACTCGGGCTGAAAACGCTTGTTTGGGACATGACATTAATGTTGACTATAAATCATAAACTAAGCATTTTTCAGCTGAAATAATGAATGTAGTCCTCTTAATTCTTGCTTCTAAAGCATACGCAAGCAGAAATTTCAATGTACAATGATGTTTTTAAAAAAACGGTCAAAATGTGCTCCACTCGGGCTGAAAACGCTTGTTCGGAACATTTCCTTAATGTTGACTATAAATCATAAACTAAGCATTTTTCAGCTGAAATAATGAATGTAGTCCTCTTAATTCTTGCTTCTAAAGCATACGCAAGCAGAAATTTCAATGTACAATGATGTTTTAAAAAAAAACAGTCAAAATGCGCTCCACTCGGGCTGAAAACGCTGTTGGGGACATTTCATTAATGTTGACTATAAATCATAAACTAAGCATTTTTCAGCTGAAATAATGAATGTAGTCCTCTTAATTCTTGCTTCTAAAGCATACGCAAGCAGAAATTTCAATGTACAATGATGTTTTTAAAAAAACGGTCAAAATGTGCTCCACTCGGGCTGAAAACGCTTGTTCGGAACATTTCCTTAATGTTGACTATAAATCATAAACTAAGCATTTTTCAGCTGAAATAATGAATGTAGTCCTCTTAATTCTTGCTTCTAAAGCATACGCAAGCAGAAATTTCAATGTACAATGATGTTTTTAAAAAAACAGTCAAAATGTGCTCCACTCGGGCTGAAAACGCTTGTTTGGGACATGACATTAATGTTGACTATAAATCATAAACTAAGCATTTTTCAGCTGAAATAATGAATGTAGTCCTCTTAATTCTTGCTTCTAAAGCATACGCAAGCAGAAATTTCAATGTACAATGATGTTTTTAAAAAAACGGTCAAAATGTGCTCCACTCGGGCTGAAAACGCTTGTTTGGAACATTTCATTAATGTTGACTATAAATCATAAACTAAGCATTTTTCAGCTGAAATAATGAATGTAGTCCTCTTAATTCTTGCTTCTAAAGCATACGCAAGCAGAAATTTCAATGTACAATGATGTTTTTAAAAAAAACAGTCAAAATGTGCTCCACTCGGGCTGAAAACGCTGTTGGGGACATTTCATTAATGTTGACTATAAATCATAAATTAAGCATTTTTCAGCTGAAATAATGAATGTAGTCCTCTTAATTCTTGCTTCTAAAGCATACGCAAGCAGAAATTTCAATGTACAATGATGTTTTTAAAAAAACGGTCAAAATGTGCTCCACTCGGGCTGAAAACGCTGTTGGGGACATTTCATTAATGTTGACTACAAATCAAAAACTAAGCATTTTTCAGCTGAAATAATGAATGTAGTCCTCTTAATTCTTGCTTCTAAAGCATACGCAAGCAGAAATTTCAATGTACAATGATGTTTTTAAAAAAACAGTCAAAATGTGCTCCACTCGGGCTGAAAACGCTTGTTTGGGACATGACATTAATGTTGACTATAAATCATAAACTAAGCATTTTTCAGCTGAAATAATGAATGTAGTCCTCTTATTTCTTGCTTCTAAAGCATACGCAAGCAGAAATTTCAATGTACAATGATGTTTTTAAAAAAACGGTCAAAATGTGCTCCACTCGGGCTGAAAACGCTTGTTTGGAACATTTCATTAATGTTGACTATAAATCATAAACTAAGCATTTTTCAGCTGAAATAATGAATGTAGTCCTCTTAATTCTTGCTTCTAAAGCATACGCAAGCAGAAATTTCAATGTACAATGATGTTTTTAAAAAAACAGTCAAAATGTGCTCCACTCGGGCTGAAAACGCTTGTTTGGGACATGACATTAATGTTGACTATAAATCATAAACTAAGCATTTTTCAGCTGAAATAATGAATGTAGTCCTCTTAATTCTTGCTTCTAAAGCATACGCAAGCAGAAATTTCAATGTACAATGATGTTTTTAAAAAAACGGTCAAAATGTGCTCCACTCGGGCTGAAAACGCTTGTTCGGAACATTTCCTTAATGTTGACTATAAATCATAAACTAAGCATTTTTCAGCTGAAATAATGAATGTAGTCCTCTTAATTCTTGCTTCTAAAGCATACGCAAGCAGAAATTTCAATGTACAATGATGTTTTTAAAAAAACGGTCAAAATGTGCTCCACTCGGGCTGAAAACGCTTGTTTGGAACATTTCATTAATGTTGACTATAAATCATAAACTAAGCATTTTTCAGCTGAAATAATGAATGTAGTCCTCTTAATTCTTGCTTCTAAAGCATACGCAAGCAGAAATTTCAATGTACAATGATGTTTTTAAAAAAAACAGTCAAAATGTGCTCCACTCGGGCTGAAAACGCTGTTGGGGACATTTCATTAATGTTGACTATAAATCATAAATTAAGCATTTTTCAGCTGAAATAATGAATGTAGTCCTCTTAATTCTTGCTTCTAAAGCATACGCAAGCAGAAATTTCAATGTACAATGATGTTTTTAAAAAAACGGTCAAAATGTGCTCCACTCGGGCTGAAAACGCTGTTGGGGACATTTCATTAATGTTGACTACAAATCAAAAACTAAGCATTTTTCAGCTGAAATAATGAATGTAGTCCTCTTAATTCTTGCTTCTAAAGCATACGCAAGCAGAAATTTCAATGTACAATGATGTTTTTAAAAAAACAGTCAAAATGTGCTCCACTCGGGCTGAAAACGCTTGTTTGGGACATGACATTAATGTTGACTATAAATCATAAACTAAGCATTTTTCAGCTGAAATAATGAATGTAGTCCTCTTATTTCTTGCTTCTAAAGCATACGCAAGCAGAAATTTCAATGTACAATGATGTTTTTAAAAAAACGGTCAAAATGTGCTCCACTCGGGCTGAAAACGCTTGTTTGGAACATTTCATTAATGTTGACTATAAATCATAAACTAAGCATTTTTCAGCTGAAATAATGAATGTAGTCCTCTTAATTCTTGCTTCTAAAGCATACGCAAGCAGAAATTTCAATGTACAATGATGTTTTTAAAAAAACAGTCAAAATGTGCTCCACTCGGGCTGAAAACGCTTGTTTGGGACATGACATTAATGTTGACTATAAATCATAAACTAAGCATTTTTCAGCTGAAATAATGAATGTAGTCCTCTTAATTCTTGCTTCTAAAGCATACGCAAGCAGAAATTTCAATGTACAATGATGTTTTTAAAAAAACGGTCAAAATGTGCTCCACTCGGGCTGAAAACGCTTGTTCGGAACATTTCCTTAATGTTGACTATAAATCATAAACTAAGCATTTTTCAGCTGAAATAATGAATGTAGTCCTCTTAATTCTTGCTTCTAAAGCATACGCAAGCAGAAATTTCAATGTACAATGATGTTTTAAAAAAAAACAGTCAAAATGCGCTCCACTCGGGCTGAAAACGCTGTTGGGGACATTTCATTAATGTTGACTATAAATCATAAACTAAGCATTTTTCAGCTGAAATAATGAATGTAGTCCTCTTAATTCTTGCTTCTAAAGCATACGCAAGCAGAAATTTCAATGTACAATGATGTTTTTAAAAAAACGGTCAAAATGTGCTCCACTCGGGCTGAAAACGCTTGTTCGGAACATTTCCTTAATGTTGACTATAAATCATAAACTAAGCATTTTTCAGCTGAAATAATGAATGTAGTCCTCTTAATTCTTGCTTCTAAAGCATACGCAAGCAGAAATTTCAATGTACAATGATGTTTTTAAAAAAACAGTCAAAATGTGCTCCACTCGGGCTGAAAACGCTGTTGGGGACATTTCATTAATGTTGACTACAAATCAAAAACTAAGCATTTTTCAGCTGAAATAATGAATGTAGTCCTCTTAATTCTTGCTTCTAAAGCATACGCAAGCAGAAATTTCAATGTACAATGATGTTTTTAAAAAAAGGGTCAAAATGTGCTCCACTCGGGCTGAAAACGCTTGTTTGGAACATTTCATTAATGTTGACTATAAATCATAAACTAAGCATTTTTCAGCTGAAATAATGAATGTAGTCCTCTTAATTCTTGCTTCTAAAGCATACGCAAGCAGAAATTTCAATGTACAATGATGTTTTTAAAAAAAACAGTCAAAATGTGCTCCACTCGGGCTGAAAACGCTGTTGGGGACATTTCATTAATGTTGACTATAAATCATAAATTAAGCATTTTTCAGCTGAAATAATGAATGTAGTCCTCTTAATTCTTGCTTCTAAAGCATACGCAAGCAGAAATTTCAATGTACAATGATGTTTTTAAAAAAACGGTCAAAATGTGCTCCACTCGGGCTGAAAACGCTGTTGGGGACATTTCATTAATGTTGACTACAAATCAAAAACTAAGCATTTTTCAGCTGAAATAATGAATGTAGTCCTCTTAATTCTTGCTTCTAAAGCATACGCAAGCAGAAATTTCAATGTACAATGATGTTTTTAAAAAAACAGTCAAAATGTGCTCCACTCGGGCTGAAAACGCTTGTTTGGGACATGACATTAATGTTGACTATAAATCATAAACTAAGCATTTTTCAGCTGAAATAATGAATGTAGTCCTCTTATTTCTTGCTTCTAAAGCATACGCAAGCAGAAATTTCAATGTACAATGATGTTTTTAAAAAAACGGTCAAAATGTGCTCCACTCGGGCTGAAAACGCTTGTTTGGAACATTTCATTAATGTTGACTATAAATCATAAACTAAGCATTTTTCAGCTGAAATAATGAATGTAGTCCTCTTAATTCTTGCTTCTAAAGCATACGCAAGCAGAAATTTCAATGTACAATGATGTTTTTAAAAAAACAGTCAAAATGTGCTCCACTCGGGCTGAAAACGCTTGTTTGGGACATGACATTAATGTTGACTATAAATCATAAACTAAGCATTTTTCAGCTGAAATAATGAATGTAGTCCTCTTAATTCTTGCTTCTAAAGCATACGCAAGCAGAAATTTCAATGTACAATGATGTTTTTAAAAAAACGGTCAAAATGTGCTCCACTCGGGCTGAAAACGCTTGTTCGGAACATTTCCTTAATGTTGACTATAAATCATAAACTAAGCATTTTTCAGCTGAAATAATGAATGTAGTCCTCTTAATTCTTGCTTCTAAAGCATACGCAAGCAGAAATTTCAATGTACAATGATGTTTTTAAAAAAACGGTCAAAATGTGCTCCACTCGGGCTGAAAACGCTTGTTTGGAACATTTCATTAATGTTGACTATAAATCATAAACTAAGCATTTTTCAGCTGAAATAATGAATGTAGTCCTCTTAATTCTTGCTTCTAAAGCATACGCAAGCAGAAATTTCAATGTACAATGATGTTTTTAAAAAAAACAGTCAAAATGTGCTCCACTCGGGCTGAAAACGCTGTTGGGGACATTTCATTAATGTTGACTATAAATCATAAATTAAGCATTTTTCAGCTGAAATAATGAATGTAGTCCTCTTAATTCTTGCTTCTAAAGCATACGCAAGCAGAAATTTCAATGTACAATGATGTTTTTAAAAAAACGGTCAAAATGTGCTCCACTCGGGCTGAAAACGCTGTTGGGGACATTTCATTAATGTTGACTACAAATCAAAAACTAAGCATTTTTCAGCTGAAATAATGAATGTAGTCCTCTTAATTCTTGCTTCTAAAGCATACGCAAGCAGAAATTTCAATGTACAATGATGTTTTTAAAAAAACAGTCAAAATGTGCTCCACTCGGGCTGAAAACGCTTGTTTGGGACATGACATTAATGTTGACTATAAATCATAAACTAAGCATTTTTCAGCTGAAATAATGAATGTAGTCCTCTTATTTCTTGCTTCTAAAGCATACGCAAGCAGAAATTTCAATGTACAATGATGTTTTTAAAAAAACGGTCAAAATGTGCTCCACTCGGGCTGAAAACGCTTGTTTGGAACATTTCATTAATGTTGACTATAAATCATAAACTAAGCATTTTTCAGCTGAAATAATGAATGTAGTCCTCTTAATTCTTGCTTCTAAAGCATACGCAAGCAGAAATTTCAATGTACAATGATGTTTTTAAAAAAACAGTCAAAATGTGCTCCACTCGGGCTGAAAACGCTTGTTTGGGACATGACATTAATGTTGACTATAAATCATAAACTAAGCATTTTTCAGCTGAAATAATGAATGTAGTCCTCTTAATTCTTGCTTCTAAAGCATACGCAAGCAGAAATTTCAATGTACAATGATGTTTTTAAAAAAACGGTCAAAATGTGCTCCACTCGGGCTGAAAACGCTTGTTCGGAACATTTCCTTAATGTTGACTATAAATCATAAACTAAGCATTTTTCAGCTGAAATAATGAATGTAGTCCTCTTAATTCTTGCTTCTAAAGCATACGCAAGCAGAAATTTCAATGTACAATGATGTTTTAAAAAAAAACAGTCAAAATGCGCTCCACTCGGGCTGAAAACGCTGTTGGGGACATTTCATTAATGTTGACTATAAATCATAAACTAAGCATTTTTCAGCTGAAATAATGAATGTAGTCCTCTTAATTCTTGCTTCTAAAGCATACGCAAGCAGAAATTTCAATGTACAATGATGTTTTTAAAAAAACGGTCAAAATGTGCTCCACTCGGGCTGAAAACGCTTGTTCGGAACATTTCCTTAATGTTGACTATAAATCATAAACTAAGCATTTTTCAGCTGAAATAATGAATGTAGTCCTCTTAATTCTTGCTTCTAAAGCATACGCAAGCAGAAATTTCAATGTACAATGATGTTTTTAAAAAAACAGTCAAAATGTGCTCCACTCGGGCTGAAAACGCTGTTGGGGACATTTCATTAATGTTGACTACAAATCAAAAACTAAGCATTTTTCAGCTGAAATAATGAATGTAGTCCTCTTAATTCTTGCTTCTAAAGCATACGCAAGCAGAAATTTCAATGTACAATGATGTTTTTAAAAAAAGGGTCAAAATGTGCTCCACTCGGGCTGAAAACGCTTGTTTGGAACATTTCATTAATGTTGACTATAAATCATAAACTAAGCATTTTTCAGCTGAAATAATGAATGTAGTCCTCTTAATTCTTGCTTCTAAAGCATACGCAAGCAGAAATTTCAATGTACAATGATGTTTTTAAAAAAACAGTCAAAATGTGCTCCACTCGGGCTGAAAACGCTTGTTTGGGACATGACATTAATGTTGACTATAAATCATAAACTAAGCATTTTTCAGCTGAAATAATGAATGTAGTCCTCTTAATTCTTGCTTCTAAAGCATACGCAAGCAGAAATTTCAATGTACAATGATGTTTTTAAAAAAACAGTCAAAATGTGCTCCACTCGGGCTGAAAACGCTTGTTTGGGACATTACATTAATGTTAACTATAAATCATAAACTAAGCATTTTTCAGCTGAAATAATGAATGTAGTCCTCTTAATTCTTGCTTCTAAAGCATACGCAAAAAGAAATTTCAATGTACAATGATGTTTTTTAAAAAACGGTCAAAATGTGCTCCACTCGGGCTGAAAACGCTTGTTCGGAACATTTCCTTAATGTTGACTATAAATCATAAACTAAGCATTTTTCAGCTGAAATAATGAATGTAGTCCTCTTAATTCTTGCTTCTAAAGCATACGCAAGCAGAAATTTCAATGTACAATGATGTTTTTAAAAAAAACAGTCAAAATGCGCTCCACTCGGGCTGAAAACGCTGTTGGGGACATTTCATTAATGTTGACTACAAATCAAAAACTAAGCATTTTTCAGCTGAAATAATGAAAGTAGTCCTCTTAATTCTTGCTTCTAAAGCATACGCAAGCAGAAATTTCAATGTACAATGATGTTTTTAAAAAAAACAGTCAAAATGTGCTCCACTCGGGCTGAAAACGCTGTTGGGGACATTTCATTAATGTTGACTACAAATCAAAAACTAAGCATTTTTCAGCTGAAATAATGAATGTAGTCCTCTTAATTCTTGCTTCTAAAGCATTCGCAAGCAGAAATTTCAATGTACAATGATGTTTTTAAAAAAACAGTCAAAATGTGCTCCACTCGGGCTGAAAACGCTGTTGGGGACATTTCATTAATGTTGACTATAAATCATAAACTAAGCATTTTTCAGCTGAAATAATGAATGTAGTCCTCTTAATTCTTGCTTCTAAAGCATACGCAAGCAGAAATTTCAATGTACAATGATGTTTTTAAAAAAACAGTCAAAATGTGCTCCACTCGGGCTGAAAACGCTTGTTTGGGACATTACATTAATGTTGACTATAAATCATAAACTAAGCATTTTTCAGCTGAAATAATGAATGTAGTCCTCTTAATTCTTGCTTCTAAAGCATACGCAAACAGAAATTTCAATGTACAATGATGTTTTTTAAAAAACGGTCAAAATGTGCTCCACTCGGGCTGAAAACGCTTGTTCGGAACATTTCCTTAATGTTGACTATAAATCATAAACTAAGCATTTTTCAGCTGAAATAATGAATGTAGTCCTCTTAATTCTTGCTTCTAAAGCATACGCAAGCAGAAATTTCAATGTACAATGATGTTTTTAAAAAAACAGTCAAAATGTGCTCCACTCGGGCTGAAAACGCTTGTTTGGGACATTACATTAATGTTGACTATAAATCATAAACTAAGCATTTTTCAGCTGAAATAATGAATGTAGTCCTCTTAATTCTTGCTTCTAAAGCATACGCAAACAGAAATTTCAATGTACAATGATGTTTTTTAAAAAACGGTCAAAATGTGCTCCACTCGGGCTGAAAACGCTTGTTCGGAACATTTCCTTAATGTTGACTATAAATCATAAACTAAGCATTTTTCAGCTGAAATAATGAATGTAGTCCTCTTAATTCTTGCTTCTAAAGCATACGCAAGCAGAAATTTCAATGTACAATGATGTTTTTAAAAAAAACAGTCAAAATGCGCTCCACTCGGGCTGAAAACGCTGTTGGGGACATTTCATTAATGTTGACTACAAATCAAAAACTAAGCATTTTTCAGCTGAAATAATGAATGTAGTCCTCTTAATTCTTGCTTCTAAAGCATACGCAAACAGAAATTTCAATGTACAATGATGTTTTTTAAAAAACGGTCAAAATGTGCTCCACTCGGGCTGAAAACGCTTGTTCGGAACATTTCCTTAATGTTGACTATAAATCATAAACTAAGCATTTTTCAGCTGAAATAATGAATGTAGTCCTCTTAATTCTTGCTTCTAAAGCATACGCAAGCAGAAATTTCAATGTACAATGATGTTTTTAAAAAAAACAGTCAAAATGCGCTCCACTCGGGCTGAAAACGCTGTTGGGGACATTTCATTAATGTTGACTACAAATCAAAAACTAAGCATTTTTCAGCTGAAATAATGAATGTAGTCCTCTTAATTCTTGCTTCTAAAGCATACGCAAGCAGAAATTTCAATGTACAATGATGTTTTTAAAAAAACGGTCAAAATGTGCTCCACTCAGGCTGAAAACGCTTGTTTGGGACATGACATTAATGTTGACTATAAATCATAAACTAAGCATTTTTCAGCTGAAATAATGAATGTAGTCCTCTTAATTCTTGCTTCTTAAGCATACGCAAGCAGAAATTTCAATGTACAATGATGTTTTTTAAAAAACGGTCAAAATGTGCTCCACTCGGGCTGAAAACGCTGTTGGGGACATTTCATTAATGTTGACTACAAATCAAAAACTAAGCATTTTTCAGCTGAAATAATGAATGTAGTCCTCTTAATTCTTGCTTCTAAAGCATACGCAAGCAGAAATTTCAATGTACAATGATGTTTTTAAAAAAAGGGTCAAAATGTGCTCCACTCGGGCTGAAAACGCTTGTTTGGAACATTTCATTAATGTTGACTATAAATCATAAACTAAGCATTTTTCAGCTGAAATAATGAATGTAGTCCTCTTAATTCTTGCTTCTAAAGCATACGCAAGCAGAAATTTCAATGTACAATGATGTTTTTAAAAAAACAGTCAAAATGTGCTCCACTCGGGCTGAAAACGCTTGTTTGGGACATGACATTAATGTTGACTATAAATCATAAACTAAGCATTTTTCAGCTGAAATAATGAATGTAGTCCTCTTAATTCTTGCTTCTAAAGCATACGCAAGCAGAAATTTCAATGTACAATGATGTTTTTAAAAAAACAGTCAAAATGTGCTCCACTCGGGCTGAAAACGCTTGTTTGGGACATTACATTAATGTTAACTATAAATCATAAACTAAGCATTTTTCAGCTGAAATAATGAATGTAGTCCTCTTAATTCTTGCTTCTAAAGCATACGCAAAAAGAAATTTCAATGTACAATGATGTTTTTTAAAAAACGGTCAAAATGTGCTCCACTCGGGCTGAAAACGCTTGTTCGGAACATTTCCTTAATGTTGACTATAAATCATAAACTAAGCATTTTTCAGCTGAAATAATGAATGTAGTCCTCTTAATTCTTGCTTCTAAAGCATACGCAAGCAGAAATTTCAATGTACAATGATGTTTTTAAAAAAAACAGTCAAAATGCGCTCCACTCGGGCTGAAAACGCTGTTGGGGACATTTCATTAATGTTGACTACAAATCAAAAACTAAGCATTTTTCAGCTGAAATAATGAAAGTAGTCCTCTTAATTCTTGCTTCTAAAGCATACGCAAGCAGAAATTTCAATGTACAATGATGTTTTTAAAAAAAACAGTCAAAATGTGCTCCACTCGGGCTGAAAACGCTGTTGGGGACATTTCATTAATGTTGACTACAAATCAAAAACTAAGCATTTTTCAGCTGAAATAATGAATGTAGTCCTCTTAATTCTTGCTTCTAAAGCATTCGCAAGCAGAAATTTCAATGTACAATGATGTTTTTAAAAAAACAGTCAAAATGTGCTCCACTCGGGCTGAAAACGCTGTTGGGGACATTTCATTAATGTTGACTATAAATCATAAACTAAGCATTTTTCAGCTGAAATAATGAATGTAGTCCTCTTAATTCTTGCTTCTAAAGCATACGCAAGCAGAAATTTCAATGTACAATGATGTTTTTAAAAAAAAGGTCAAAATGTGCTCCACTCGGGCTGAAAACGCTTGTTTGGGACATTACATTAATGTTGACTATAAATCATAAACTAAGCATTTTTCAGCTGAAATAATGAATGTAGTCCTCTTAATTCTTGCTTCTAAAGCATACGCAAACAGAAATTTCAATGTACAATGATGTTTTTTAAAAAACGGTCAAAATGTGCTCCACTCGGGCTGAAAATGCTTGTTCGGAACATTTCCTTAATGTTGACTATAAATCATAAACTAAGCATTTTTCAGCTGAAATAATGAATGTAGTCCTCTTAATTCTTGCTTCTAAAGCATACGCAAGCAGAAATTTCAATGTACAATGATGTTTTTAAAAAAACAGTCAAAATGTGCTCCACTCGGGCTGAAAACGCTTGTTTGGGACATTACATTAATGTTGACTATAAATCATAAACTAAGCATTTTTCAGCTGAAATAATGAATGTAGTCCTCTTAATTCTTGCTTCTAAAGCATACGCAAACAGAAATTTCAATGTACAATGATGTTTTTTAAAAAACGGTCAAAATGTGCTCCACTCGGGCTGAAAACGCTTGTTCGGAACATTTCCTTAATGTTGACTATAAATCATAAACTAAGCATTTTTCAGCTGAAATAATGAATGTAGTCCTCTTAATTCTTGCTTCTAAAGCATACGCAAGCAGAAATTTCAATGTACAATGATGTTTTTAAAAAAAACAGTCAAAATGCGCTCCACTCGGGCTGAAAACGCTGTTGGGGACATTTCATTAATGTTGACTACAAATCAAAAACTAAGCATTTTTCAGCTGAAATAATGAATGTAGTCCTCTTAATTCTTGCTTCTAAAGCATACGCAAACAGAAATTTCAATGTACAATGATGTTTTTTAAAAAACGGTCAAAATGTGCTCCACTCGGGCTGAAAACGCTTGTTCGGAACATTTCCTTAATGTTGACTATAAATCATAAACTAAGCATTTTTCAGCTGAAATAATGAATGTAGTCCTCTTAATTCTTGCTTCTAAAGCATACGCAAGCAGAAATTTCAATGTACAATGATGTTTTTAAAAAAAACAGTCAAAATGCGCTCCACTCGGGCTGAAAACGCTGTTGGGGACATTTCATTAATGTTGACTACAAATCAAAAACTAAGCATTTTTCAGCTGAAATAATGAATGTAGTCCTCTTAATTCTTGCTTCTAAAGCATACGCAAGCAGAAATTTCAATGTACAATGATGTTTTTAAAAAAAGGGTCAAAATGTGCTCCACTCGGGCTGAAAACGCTTGTTTGGAACATTTCATTAATGTTGACTATAAATCATAAACTAAGCATTTTTCAGCTGAAATAATGAATGTAGTCCTCTTAATTCTTGCTTCTAAAGCATACGCAAGCAGAAATTTCAATGTACAATGATGTTTTTAAAAAAACAGTCAAAATGTGCTCCACTCGGGCTGAAAACGCTTGTTTGGGACATGACATTAATGTTGACTATAAATCATAAACTAAGCATTTTTCAGCTGAAATAATGAATGTAGTCCTCTTAATTCTTGCTTCTAAAGCATACGCAAGCAGAAATTTCAATGTACAATGATGTTTTTAAAAAAACAGTCAAAATGTGCTCCACTCGGGCTGAAAACGCTTGTTTGGAACATTTCATTAATGTTGACTATAAATCATAAACTAAGCATTTTTCAGCTGAAATAATGAATGTAGTCCTCTTAATTCTTGCTTCTAAAGCATACGCAAGCAGAAATTTCAATGTACAATGATGTTTTTAAAAAAACAGTCAAAATGTGCTCCACTCGGGCTGAAAACGCTTGTTTGGAACATTTCATTAATGTTGACTATAATTCATAAACTAAGCATTTTTCAGCTGAAATAATGAATGTAGTCCTCTTAATTCTTGCTTCTAAAGCATACGCAAGCAGAAATTTCAATGTACAATGATGTTTTTAAAAAAACAGTCAAAATGTGCTCCACTCGGGCTGAAAACGCTTGTTTGGGACATGACATTAATGTTGACTACAAATCAAAAACTAAGCATTTTTCAGCTGAAATAATGAATGTAGTCCTCTTAATTCTTGCTTCTAAAGCATACGCAAGCAGAAATTTCAATGTACAATGATGTTTTTAAAAAAAGGGTCAAAATGTGCTCCACTCGGGCTGAAAACGCTTGTTTGGAACATTTCATTAATGTTGACTATAAATCATAAACTAAGCATTTTTCAGCTGAAATAATGAATGTAGTCCTCTTAATTCTTGCTTCTAAAGCATACGCAAGCAGAAATTTCAATGTACAATGATGTTTTTAAAAAAACAGTCAAAATGTGCTCCACTCGGGCTGAAAATGCTTGTTTGGGACATGACATTAATGTTGACTATAAATCATAAACTAAGCATTTTTCAGCTGAAATAATGAATGTAGTCCTCTTAATTCTTGCTTCTAAAGCATACGCAAGCAGAAATTTCAATGTACAATGATGTTTTTAAAAAAACAGTCAAAATGTGCTCCACTCGGGCTGAAAACGCTTGTTTGGGACATTACATTAATGTTAACTATAAATCATAAACTAAGCATTTTTCAGCTGAAATAATGAATGTAGTCCTCTTAATTCTTGCTTCTAAAGCATACGCAAAAAGAAATTTCAATGTACAATGATGTTTTTTAAAAAACGGTCAAAATGTGCTCCACTCGGGCTGAAAACGCTTGTTCGGAACATTTCCTTAATGTTGACTATAAATCATAAACTAAGCATTTTTCAGCTGAAATAATGAATGTAGTCCTCTTAATTCTTGCTTCTAAAGCATACGCAAGCAGAAATTTCAATGTACAATGATGTTTTTAAAAAAAACAGTCAAAATGCGCTCCACTCGGGCTGAAAACGCTGTTGGGGACATTTCATTAATGTTGACTACAAATCAAAAACTAAGCATTTTTCAGCTGAAATAATGAATGTAGTCCTCTTAATTCTTGCTTCTAAAGCATACGCAAGCAGAAATTTCAATGTACAATGATGTTTTTAAAAAAACGGTCAAAATGTGCTCCACTCAGGCTGAAAACGCTTGTTTGGGACATGACATTAATGTTGACTATAAATCATAAACTAAGCATTTTTCAGCTGAAATAATGAATGTAGTCCTCTTAATTCTTGCTTCTTAAGCATACGCAAGCAGAAATTTCAATGTACAATGATGTTTTTTAAAAAACGGTCAAAATGTGCTCCACTCGGGCTGAAAACGCTGTTGGGGACATTTCATTAATGTTGACTACAAATCAAAAACTAAGCATTTTTCAGCTGAAATAATGAATGTAGTCCTCTTAATTCTTGCTTCTAAAGCATACGCAAGCAGAAATTTCAATGTACAATGATGTTTTTAAAAAAAGGGTCAAAATGTGCTCCACTCGGGCTGAAAACGCTTGTTTGGAACATTTCATTAATGTTGACTATAAATCATAAACTAAGCATTTTTCAGCTGAAATAATGAATGTAGTCCTCTTAATTCTTGCTTCTAAAGCATACGCAAGCAGAAATTTCAATGTACAATGATGTTTTTAAAAAAACAGTCAAAATGTGCTCCACTCGGGCTGAAAACGCTTGTTTGGGACATGACATTAATGTTGACTATAAATCATAAACTAAGCATTTTTCAGCTGAAATAATGAATGTAGTCCTCTTAATTCTTGCTTCTAAAGCATACGCAAGCAGAAATTTCAATGTACAATGATGTTTTTAAAAAAACAGTCAAAATGTGCTCCACTCGGGCTGAAAACGCTTGTTTGGGACATTACATTAATGTTAACTATAAATCATAAACTAAGCATTTTTCAGCTGAAATAATGAATGTAGTCCTCTTAATTCTTGCTTCTAAAGCATACGCAAAAAGAAATTTCAATGTACAATGATGTTTTTTAAAAAACGGTCAAAATGTGCTCCACTCGGGCTGAAAACGCTTGTTCGGAACATTTCCTTAATGTTGACTATAAATCATAAACTAAGCATTTTTCAGCTGAAATAATGAATGTAGTCCTCTTAATTCTTGCTTCTAAAGCATACGCAAGCAGAAATTTCAATGTACAATGATGTTTTTAAAAAAAACAGTCAAAATGCGCTCCACTCGGGCTGAAAACGCTGTTGGGGACATTTCATTAATGTTGACTACAAATCAAAAACTAAGCATTTTTCAGCTGAAATAATGAAAGTAGTCCTCTTAATTCTTGCTTCTAAAGCATACGCAAGCAGAAATTTCAATGTACAATGATGTTTTTAAAAAAAACAGTCAAAATGTGCTCCACTCGGGCTGAAAACGCTGTTGGGGACATTTCATTAATGTTGACTACAAATCAAAAACTAAGCAATTTTCAGCTGAAATAATGAATGTAGTCCTCTTAATTCTTGCTTCTAAAGCATTCGCAAGCAGAAATTTCAATGTACAATGATGTTTTTAAAAAAACAGTCAAAATGTGCTCCACTCGGGCTGAAAACGCTGTTGGGGACATTTCATTAATGTTGACTATAAATCATAAACTAAGCATTTTTCAGCTGAAATAATGAATGTAGTCCTCTTAATTCTTGCTTCTAAAGCATACGCAAGCAGAAATTTCAATGTACAATGATGTTTTTAAAAAAACAGTCAAAATGTGCTCCACTCGGGCTGAAAACGCTTGTTTGGGACATTACATTAATGTTGACTATAAATCATAAACTAAGCATTTTTCAGCTGAAATAATGAATGTAGTCCTCTTAATTCTTGCTTCTAAAGCATACGCAAACAGAAATTTCAATGTACAATGATGTTTTTTAAAAAACGGTCAAAATGTGCTCCACTCGGGCTGAAAACGCTTGTTCGGAACATTTCCTTAATGTTGACTATAAATCATAAACTAAGCATTTTTCAGCTGAAATAATGAATGTAGTCCTCTTAATTCTTGCTTCTAAAGCATACGCAAGCAGAAATTTCAATGTACAATGATGTTTTTAAAAAAACAGTCAAAATGTGCTCCACTCGGGCTGAAAACGCTTGTTTGGGACATTACATTAATGTTGACTATAAATCATAAACTAAGCATTTTTCAGCTGAAATAATGAATGTAGTCCTCTTAATTCTTGCTTCTAAAGCATACGCAAACAGAAATTTCAATGTACAATGATGTTTTTTAAAAAACGGTCAAAATGTGCTCCACTCGGGCTGAAAACGCTTGTTCGGAACATTTCCTTAATGTTGACTATAAATCATAAACTAAGCATTTTTCAGCTGAAATAATGAATGTAGTCCTCTTAATTCTTGCTTCTAAAGCATACGCAAGCAGAAATTTCAATGTACAATGATGTTTTTAAAAAAAACAGTCAAAATGCGCTCCACTCGGGCTGAAAACGCTGTTGGGGACATTTCATTAATGTTGACTACAAATCAAAAACTAAGCATTTTTCAGCTGAAATAATGAATGTAGTCCTCTTAATTCTTGCTTCTAAAGCATACGCAAACAGAAATTTCAATGTACAATGATGTTTTTTAAAAAACGGTCAAAATGTGCTCCACTCGGGCTGAAAACGCTTGTTCGGAACATTTCCTTAATGTTGACTATAAATCATAAACTAAGCATTTTTCAGCTGAAATAATGAATGTAGTCCTCTTAATTCTTGCTTCTAAAGCATACGCAAGCAGAAATTTCAATGTACAATGATGTTTTTAAAAAAAACAGTCAAAATGCGCTCCACTCGGGCTGAAAACGCTGTTGGGGACATTTCATTAATGTTGACTACAAATCAAAAACTAAGCATTTTTCAGCTGAAATAATGAATGTAGTCCTCTTAATTCTTGCTTCTAAAGCATACGCAAGCAGAAATTTCAATGTACAATGATGTTTTTAAAAAAAGGGTCAAAATGTGCTCCACTCGGGCTGAAAACGCTTGTTTGGAACATTTCATTAATGTTGACTATAAATCATAAACTAAGCATTTTTCAGCTGAAATAATGAATGTAGTCCTCTTAATTCTTGCTTCTAAAGCATACGCAAGCAGAAATTTCAATGTACAATGATGTTTTTAAAAAAACAGTCAAAATGTGCTCCACTCGGGCTGAAAACGCTTGTTTGGGACATGACATTAATGTTGACTATAAATCATAAACTAAGCATTTTTCAGCTGAAATAATGAATGTAGTCCTCTTAATTCTTGCTTCTAAAGCATACGCAAGCAGAAATTTCAATGTACAATGATGTTTTTAAAAAAACAGTCAAAATGTGCTCCACTCGGGCTGAAAACGCTTGTTTGGAACATTTCATTAATGTTGACTATAAATCATAAACTAAGCATTTTTCAGCTGAAATAATGAATGTAGTCCTCTTAATTCTTGCTTCTAAAGCATACGCAAGCAGAAATTTCAATGTACAATGATGTTTTTAAAAAAACAGTCAAAATGTGCTCCACTCGGGCTGAAAACGCTTGTTTGGAACATTTCATTAATGTTGACTATAATTCATAAACTAAGCATTTTTCAGCTGAAATAATGAATGTAGTCCTCTTAATTCTTGCTTCTAAAGCATACGCAAGCAGAAATTTCAATGTACAATGATGTTTTTAAAAAAACAGTCAAAATGTGCTCCACTCGGGCTGAAAACGCTTGTTTGGGACATGACATTAATGTTGACTACAAATCAAAAACTAAGCATTTTTCAGCTGAAATAATGAATGTAGTCCTCTTAATTCTTGCTTCTAAAGCATACGCAAGCAGAAATTTCAATGTACAATGATGTTTTTAAAAAAAGGGTCAAAATGTGCTCCACTCGGGCTGAAAACGCTTGTTTGGAACATTTCATTAATGTTGACTATAAATCATAAACTAAGCATTTTTCAGCTGAAATAATGAATGTAGTCCTCTTAATTCTTGCTTCTAAAGCATACGCAAGCAGAAATTTCAATGTACAATGATGTTTTTAAAAAAACAGTCAAAATGTGCTCCACTCGGGCTGAAAACGCTTGTTTGGGACATGACATTAATGTTGACTATAAATCATAAACTAAGCATTTTTCAGCTGAAATAATGAATGTAGTCCTCTTAATTCTTGCTTCTAAAGCATACGCAAGCAGAAATTTCAATGTACAATGATGTTTTTAAAAAAACAGTCAAAATGTGCTCCACTCGGGCTGAAAACGCTTGTTTGGGACATTACATTAATGTTAACTATAAATCATAAACTAAGCATTTTTCAGCTGAAATAATGAATGTAGTCCTCTTAATTCTTGCTTCTAAAGCATACGCAAAAAGAAATTTCAATGTACAATGATGTTTTTTAAAAAACGGTCAAAATGTGCTCCACTCGGGCTG
The DNA here is from genome assembly GCF_059441005.1 of Hippichthys cyanospilos. Classification (NCBI taxonomy): domain Eukaryota; kingdom Metazoa; phylum Chordata; class Actinopteri; order Syngnathiformes; family Syngnathidae; genus Hippichthys; species Hippichthys cyanospilos. Next base: position 524,103 of record NW_028283381.1, read on the forward strand.
AAAACGCTTGTTCGGAACATTTCCTTAATGTTGACTATAAATCATAAACTAAGCATTTTTCAGCTGAAATAATGAATGTAGTCCTCTTAATTCTTGCTTCTAAAGCATACGCAAGCAGAAATTTCAATGTACAATGATGTTTTTAAAAAAAACAGTCAAAATGCGCTCCACTCGGGCTGAAAACGCTGTTGGGGACATTTCATTAATGTTGACTACAAATCAAAAACTAAGCATTTTTCAGCTGAAATAATGAAAGTAGTCCTCTTAATTCTTGCTTCTAAAGCATACGCAAGCAGAAATTTCAATGTACAATGATGTTTTTAAAAAAAACAGTCAAAATGTGCTCCACTCGGGCTGAAAACGCTGTTGGGGACATTTCATTAATGTTGACTACAAATCAAAAACTAAGCATTTTTCAGCTGAAATAATGAATGTAGTCCTCTTAATTCTTGCTTCTAAAGCATTCGCAAGCAGAAATTTCAATGTACAATGATGTTTTTAAAAAAACAGTCAAAATGTGCTCCACTCGGGCTGAAAACGCTGTTGGGGACATTTCATTAATGTTGACTATAAATCATAAACTAAGCATTTTTCAGCTGAAATAATGAATGTAGTCCTCTTAATTCTTGCTTCTAAAGCATACGCAAGCAGAAATTTCAATGTACAATGATGTTTTTAAAAAAACAGTCAAAATGTGCTCCACTCGGGCTGAAAACGCTTGTTTGGGACATTACATTAATGTTGACTATAAATCATAAACTAAGCATTTTTCAGCTGAAATAATGAATGTAGTCCTCTTAATTCTTGCTTCTAAAGCATACGCAAACAGAAATTTCAATGTACAATGATGTTTTTTAAAAAACGGTCAAAATGTGCTCCACTCGGGCTGAAAACGCTTGTTCGGAACATTTCCTTAATGTTGACTATAAATCATAAACTAAGCATTTTTCAGCTGAAATAATGAATGTAGTCCTCTTAATTCTTGCTTCTAAAGCATACGCAAGCAGAAATTTCAATGTACAATGATGTTTTTAAAAAAAACAGTCAAAATGCGCTCCACTCGGGCTGAAAACGCTGTTTGGAACATTTCATTAATGTTGACTATAAATCATAAACTAAGCATTTTTCAGCTGAAATAATGAATGTAGTCCTCTTAATTCTTGCTTCTAAAGCATACGCAAGCAGAAATTTCAATGTACAATGATGTTTTTTAAAAAACGGTCAAAATGTGCTCCACTCGGGCTGAAAACGCTTGTTCGGAACATTTCCTTAATGTTGACTATAAATCATAAACTAAGCATTTTTCAGCTGAAATAATGAATGTAGTCCTCTTAATTCTTGCTTCTAAAGCATACGCAAGCAGAAATTTCAATGTACAATGATGTTTTTAAAAAAACAGTCAAAATGTGCTCCACTCGGGCTGAAAACGCTTGTTTGGGACATGACATTAATGTTGACTATAAATCATAAACTAAGCATTTTTCAGCTGAAATAATGAATGTAGTCCTCTTAATTCTTGCTTCTAAAGCATACGCAAGCAGAAATTTCAATGTACAATGATGTTTTTAAAAAAACAGTCAAAATGTGCTCCACTCGGGCTGAAAACGCTTGTTTGGGACATTACATTAATGTTGACTATAAATCATAAACTAAGCATTTTTCAGCTGAAATAATGAATGTAGTCCTCTTAATTCTTGCTTCTAAAGCATACGCAAACAGAAATTTCAATGTACAATGATGTTTTTTAAAAAACGGTCAAAATGTGCTCCACTCGGGCTGAAAACGCTTGTTCGGAACATTTCCTTAATGTTGACTATAAATCATAAACTAAGCATTTTTCAGCTGAAATAATGAATGTAGTCCTCTTAATTCTTGCTTCTAAAGCATACGCAAGCAGAAATTTCAATGTACAATGATGTTTTTAAAAAATCAGTCAAAATGTGCTCCACTCGGGCTGAAAACGCTTGTTTGGAACATTTCATTAATGTTGACTATAAATCATAAACTAAGCATTTTTCAGCTGAAATAATGAATGTAGTCCTCTTAATTCTTGCTTCTAAAGCATACGCAAGCAGAAATTTCAATGTACAATGATGTTTTTAAAAAAACAGTCAAAATGTGCTCCACTCGGGCTGAAAACGCTTGTTTGGGACATGACATTAATGTTGACTATAAATCATAAACTAAGCATTTTTCAGCTGAAATAATGAATGTAGTCCTCTTAATTCTTGCTTCTAAAGCATACGCAAGCAGAAATTTCAATGTACAATGATGTTTTTAAAAAAACAGTCAAAATGTGCTCCACTCGGACTGAAAACGCTTGTTTGGGACATTACATTAATGTTGACTATAAATCATAAACTAAGCATTTTTCAGCTGAAATAATGAATGTAGTCCTCTTAATTCTTGCTTCTAAAGCATACGCAAAAAGAAATTTTAATGTACAATGATGTTTTTTAAAAAACGGTCAAAATGTGCTCCACTCGGGCTGAAAACGCTTGTTCGGAACATTTCCTTAATGTTGACTATAAATCGTAAACTAAGCATTTTTCAGCTGAAATAATGAATGTAGTCCTCTTAATTCTTGCTTCTAAAGCATACGCAAGCAGAAATTTCAATGTACAATGATGTTTTTAAAAAAAACAGTCAAAATGCGCTCCACTCGGGCTGAAAACGCTGTTGGGGACATTTCATTAATGTTGACTACAAATCAAAAACTAAGCATTTTTCAGCTGAAATAATGAATGTAGTCCTCTTAATTCTTGCTTCTAAAGCATACGCAAGCAGAAATTTCAATGTACAATGATGTTTTTAAAAAAAGGGTCAAAATGTGCTCCACTCGGGCTGAAAACGCTTGTTTGGAACATTTCATTAATGTTGACTATAAATCATAAACTAAGCATTTTTCAGCTGAAATAATGAATGTAGTCCTCTTAATTCTTGCTTCTAAAGCATACGCAAGCAGAAATTTCAATGTACAATGATGTTTTTAAAAAAACAGTCAAAATGTGCTCCACTCGGGCTGAAAACGCTTGTTTGGGACATGACATTAATGTTGACTATAAATCATAAACTAAGCATTTTTCAGCTGAAATAATGAATGTAGTCCTCTTAATTCTTGCTTCTAAAGCATACGCAAGCAGAAATTTCAATGTACAATGATGTTTTTAAAAAAAGGGTCAAAATGTGCTCCACTCGGGCTGAAAACGCTTGTTTGGAACATTTCATTAATGTTGACTATAAATCATAAACTAAGCATTTTTCAGCTGAAATAATGAATGTAGTCCTCTTAATTCTTGCTTCTAAAGCATACGCAAGCAGAAATTTCAATGTACAATGATGTTTTTAAAAAAACAGTCAAAATGTGCTCCACTCGGGCTGAAAACGCTTGTTTGGAACATTTCATTAATGTTGACTATAATTCATAAACTAAGCATTTTTCAGCTGAAATAATGAATGTAGTCCTCTTAATTCTTGCTTCTAAAGCATACGCAAGCAGAAATTTCAATGTACAATGATGTTTTTAAAAAAACAGTCAAAATGTGCTCCACTCGGGCTGAAAACGCTTGTTTGGGACATGACATTAATGTTGACTACAAATCAAAAACTAAGCATTTTTCAGCTGAAATAATGAATGTAGTCCTCTTAATTCTTGCTTCTAAAGCATACGCAAGCAGAAATTTCAATGTACAATGATGTTTTTAAAAAAAGGGTCAAAATGTGCTCCACTCGGGCTGAAAACGCTTGTTTGGAACATTTCATTAATGTTGACTATAAATCATAAACTAAGCATTTTTCAGCTGAAATAATGAATGTAGTCCTCTTAATTCTTGCTTCTAAAGCATACGCAAGCAGAAATTTCAATGTACAATGATGTTTTTAAAAAAACAGTCAAAATGTGCTCCACTCGGGCTGAAAACGCTTGTTTGGGACATGACATTAATGTTGACTATAAATCATAAACTAAGCATTTTTCAGCTGAAATAATGAATGTAGTCCTCTTAATTCTTGCTTCTAAAGCATACGCAAGCAGAAATTTCAATGTACAATGATGTTTTTAAAAAAACAGTCAAAATGTGCTCCACTCGGGCTGAAAACGCTTGTTTGGGACATTACATTAATGTTAACTATAAATCATAAACTAAGCATTTTTCAGCTGAAATAATGAATGTAGTCCTCTTAATTCTTGCTTCTAAAGCATACGCAAAAAGAAATTTCAATGTACAATGATGTTTTTTAAAAAACGGTCAAAATGTGCTCCACTCGGGCTGAAAACGCTTGTTCGGAACATTTCCTTAATGTTGACTATAAATCATAAACTAAGCATTTTTCAGCTGAAATAATGAATGTAGTCCTCTTAATTCTTGCTTCTAAAGCATACGCAAGCAGAAATTTCAATGTACAATGATGTTTTTAAAAAAAACAGTCAAAATGCGCTCCACTCGGGCTGAAAACGCTGTTGGGGACATTTCATTAATGTTGACTACAAATCAAAAACTAAGCATTTTTCAGCTGAAATAATGAAAGTAGTCCTCTTAATTCTTGCTTCTAAAGCATACGCAAGCAGAAATTTCAATGTACAATGATGTTTTTAAAAAAAACAGTCAAAATGTGCTCCACTCGGGCTGAAAACGCTGTTGGGGACATTTCATTAATGTTGACTACAAATCAAAAACTAAGCATTTTTCAGCTGAAATAATGAATGTAGTCCTCTTAATTCTTGCTTCTAAAGCATTCGCAAGCAGAAATTTCAATGTACAATGATGTTTTTAAAAAAACAGTCAAAATGTGCTCCACTCGGGCTGAAAACGCTGTTGGGGACATTTCATTAATGTTGACTATAAATCATAAACTAAGCATTTTTCAGCTGAAATAATGAATGTAGTCCTCTTAATTCTTGCTTCTAAAGCATACGCAAGCAGAAATTTCAATGTACAATGATGTTTTTAAAAAAACAGTCAAAATGTGCTCCACTCGGGCTGAAAACGCTTGTTTGGGACATTACATTAATGTTGACTATAAATCATAAACTAAGCATTTTTCAGCTGAAATAATGAATGTAGTCCTCTTAATTCTTGCTTCTAAAGCATACGCAAACAGAAATTTCAATGTACAATGATGTTTTTTAAAAAACGGTCAAAATGTGCTCCACTCGGGCTGAAAACGCTTGTTCGGAACATTTCCTTAATGTTGACTATAAATCATAAACTAAGCATTTTTCAGCTGAAATAATGAATGTAGTCCTCTTAATTCTTGCTTCTAAAGCATACGCAAGCAGAAATTTCAATGTACAATGATGTTTTTAAAAAAAACAGTCAAAATGCGCTCCACTCGGGCTGAAAACGCTGTTGGGGACATTTCATTAATGTTGACTACAAATCAAAAACTAAGCATTTTTCAGCTGAAATAATGAATGTAGTCCTCTTAATTCTTGCTTCTAAAGCATACGCAAGCAGAAATTTCAATGTACAATGATGTTTTTAAAAAAAGGGTCAGAATGTGCTCCACTCGGGCTGAAAACGCTTGTTTGGAACATTTCATTAATGTTGACTATAAATCATAAACTAAGCATTTTTCAGCTGAAATAATGAATGTAGTCCTCTTAATTCTTGCTTCTAAAGCATACGCAAGCAGAAATTTCAATGTACAATGATGTTTTTAAAAAAACAGTCAAAATGTGCTCCACTCGGGCTGAAAACGCTTGTTTGGGACATGACATTAATGTTGACTATAAATCATAAACTAAGCATTTTTCAGCTGAAATAATGAATGTAGTCCTCTTAATTCTTGCTTCTAAAGCATACGCAAGCAGAAATTTCAATGTACAATGATGTTTTTAAAAAAACAGTCAAAATGTGCTCCACTCGGGCTGAAAACGCTTGTTTGGGACATTACATTAATGTTGACTATAAATCATAAACTAAGCATTTTTCAGCTGAAATAATGAATGTAGTCCTCTTAATTCTTGCTTCTAAAGCATACGCAAACAGAAATTTCAATGTACAATGATGTTTTTTAAAAAACGGTCAAAATGTGCTCCACTCGGGCTGAAAACGCTTGTTCGGAACATTTCCTTAATGTTGACTATAAATCATAAACTAAGCATTTTTCAGCTGAAATAATGAATGTAGTCCTCTTAATTCTTGCTTCTAAAGCATACGCAAGCAGAAATTTCAATGTACAATGATGTTTTTAAAAAATCAGTCAAAATGTGCTCCACTCGGGCTGAAAACGCTTGTTTGGAACATTTCATTAATGTTGACTATAAATCATAAACTAAGCATTTTTCAGCTGAAATAATGAATGTAGTCCTCTTAATTCTTGCTTCTAAAGCATACGCAAGCAGAAATTTCAATGTACAATGATGTTTTTAAAAAAACAGTCAAAATGTGCTCCACTCGGGCTGAAAACGCTTGTTTGGGACATGACATTAATGTTGACTATAAATCATAAACTAAGCATTTTTCAGCTGAAATAATGAATGTAGTCCTCTTAATTCTTGCTTCTAAAGCATACGCAAGCAGAAATTTCAATGTACAATGATGTTTTTAAAAAAACAGTCAAAATGTGCTCCACTCGGACTGAAAACGCTTGTTTGGGACATTACATTAATGTTGACTATAAATCATAAACTAAGCATTTTTCAGCTGAAATAATGAATGTAGTCCTCTTAATTCTTGCTTCTAAAGCATACGCAAAAAGAAATTTTAATGTACAATGATGTTTTTTAAAAAACGGTCAAAATGTGCTCCACTCGGGCTGAAAACGCTTGTTCGGAACATTTCCTTAATGTTGACTATAAATCGTAAACTAAGCATTTTTCAGCTGAAATAATGAATGTAGTCCTCTTAATTCTTGCTTCTAAAGCATACGCAAGCAGAAATTTCAATGTACAATGATGTTTTTAAAAAAAACAGTCAAAATGCGCTCCACTCGGGCTGAAAACGCTGTTGGGGACATTTCATTAATGTTGACTACAAATCAAAAACTAAGCATTTTTCAGCTGAAATAATGAATGTAGTCCTCTTAATTCTTGCTTCTAAAGCATACGCAAGCAGAAATTTCAATGTACAATGATGTTTTTAAAAAAAGGGTCAAAATGTGCTCCACTCGGGCTGAAAACGCTTGTTTGGAACATTTCATTAATGTTGACTATAAATCATAAACTAAGCATTTTTCAGCTGAAATAATGAATGTAGTCCTCTTAATTCTTGCTTCTAAAGCATACGCAAGCAGAAATTTCAATGTACAATGATGTTTTTAAAAAAACAGTCAAAATGTGCTCCACTCGGGCTGAAAACGCTTGTTTGGGACATGACATTAATGTTGACTATAAATCATAAACTAAGCATTTTTCAGCTGAAATAATGAATGTAGTCCTCTTAATTCTTGCTTCTAAAGCATACGCAAGCAGAAATTTCAATGTACAATGATGTTTTTAAAAAAAGGGTCAAAATGTGCTCCACTCGGGCTGAAAACGCTTGTTTGGAACATTTCATTAATGTTGACTATAAATCATAAACTAAGCATTTTTCAGCTGAAATAATGAATGTAGTCCTCTTAATTCTTGCTTCTAAAGCATACGCAAGCAGAAATTTCAATGTACAATGATGTTTTTAAAAAAACAGTCAAAATGTGCTCCACTCGGGCTGAAAACGCTTGTTTGGGACATGACATTAATGTTGACTATAAATCATAAACTAAGCATTTTTCAGCTGAAATAATGAATGTAGTCCTCTTAATTCTTGCTTCTAAAGCATACGCAAGCAGAAATTTCAATGTACAATGATGTTTTTAAAAAACACAGTCAAAATGCGCTCCACTCGGGCTGAAAACGCTGTTGGGGACATTTCATTAATGTTGACTACAAATCAAAAACTAAGCATTTTTCAGCTGAAATAATGAATGTAGTCCTCTTAATTCTTGCTTCTAAAGCATTCGCAAGCAGAAATTTCAATGTACAATGATGTTTTTAAAAAAACAGTCAAAATGTGCTCCACTCGGGCTGAAAACGCTGTTGGGGACATTTCATTAATGTTGACTATAAATCAAAAACTAAGCATTTTTCAGCTGAAATAATGAATGTAGTCCTCTTAATTCTTGCTTCTAAAGCATACGCAAGCAGAAATTTCAATGTACAATGATGTTTTTAAAAAAACAGTCAAAATGTGCTCCACTCGGGCTGAAAACGCTGTTGGGGACATTTCATTAATGTTGACTACAAATCAAAAACTAAGCATTTTTCAGCTGAAATAATGAATGTAGTCCTCTTAATTCTTGCTTCTAAAGCATTCGCAAGCAGAAATTTCAATGTACAATGATGTTTTTAAAAAAACAGTCAAAATGTGCTCCACTCGGGCTGAAAACGCTGTTGGGGACATTTCATTAATGTTGACTATAAATCATAAACTAAGCATTTTTCAGCTGAAATAATGAATGTAGTCCTCTTAATTCTTGCTTCTAAAGCATACGCAAGCAGAAATTTCAATGTACAATGATGTTTTTAAAAAAACAGTCAAAATGTGCTCCACTCGGGCTGAAAACGCTTGTTTGGGACATGACATTAATGTTGACTATAAATCATAAACTAAGCATTTTTCAGCTGAAATAATGAATGTAGTCCTCTTAATTCTTGCTTCTAAAGCATACGCAAACAGAAATTTCAATGTACAATGATGTTTTTTAAAAAACGGTCAAAATGCGCTCCACTCGGGCTGAAAACGCTTGTTCGGAACATTTCCTTAATGTTGACTATAAATCGTAAACTAAGCATTTTTCAGCTGAAATAATGAATGTAGTCCTCTTAATTCTTGCTTCTAAAGCATACGCAAGCAGAAATTTCAATGTACAATGATGTTTTTAAAAAAAACAGTCAAAATGCGCTCCACTCGGGCTGAAAACGCTGTTGGGGACATTTCATTAATGTTGACTACAAATCAAAAACTAAGCATTTTTCAGCTGAAATAATGAATGTAGTCCTCTTAATTCTTGCTTCTAAAGCATACGCAAGCAGAAATTTCAATGTACAATGATGTTTTTAAAAAAAGGGTCAAAATGTGCTCCACTCAGGCTGAAAACGCTTGTTTGGAACATTTCATTAATGTTGACTATAAATCATAAACTAAGCATTTTTCAGCTGAAATAATGAATGTAGTCCTCTTAATTCTTGCTTCTAAAGCATACGCAAGCAGAAATTTCAATGTACAATGATGTTTTTAAAAAAACAGTCAAAATGTGCTCCACTCGGGCTGAAAACGCTTGTTTGGGACATGACATTAATGTTGACTATAAATCATAAACTAAGCATTTTTCAGCTGAAATAATGAATGTAGTCCTCTTAATTCTTGCTTCTAAAGCATACGCAAGCAGAAATTTCAATGTACAATGATGTTTTTAAAAAAAGGGTCAAAATGTGCTCCACTCGGGCTGAAAACGCTTGTTTGGAACATTTCATTAATGTTGACTATAAATCATAAACTAAGCATTTTTCAGCTGAAATAATGAATGTAGTCCTCTTAATTCTTGCTTCTAAAGCATACGCAAGCAGAAATTTCAATGTACAATGATGTTTTTAAAAAAACAGTCAAAATGTGCTCCACTCGGGCTGAAAACGCTTGTTTGGGACATGACATTAATGTTGACTATAAATCATAAACTAAGCATTTTTCAGCTGAAATAATGAATGTAGTCCTCTTAATTCTTGCTTCTAAAGCATACGCAAGCAGAAATTTCAATGTACAATGATGTTTTTAAAAAAAACAGTCAAAATGCGCTCCACTCGGGCTGAAAACGCTGTTGGGGACATTTCATTAATGTTGACTACAAATCAAAAACTAAGCATTTTTCAGCTGAAATAATGAAAGTAGTCCTCTTAATTCTTGCTTCTAAAGCATACGCAAGCAGAAATTTCAATGTACAATGATGTTTTTAAAAAAAACAGTCAAAATGTGCTCCACTCGGGCTGAAAACGCTGTTGGGGACATTTCATTAATGTTGACTACAAATCAAAAACTAAGCATTTTTCAGCTGAAATAATGAATGTAGTCCTCTTAATTCTTGCTTCTAAAGCATTCGCAAGCAGAAATTTCAATGTACAATGATGTTTTTAAAAAAACAGTCAAAATGTGCTCCACTCGGGCTGAAAACGCTGTTGGGGACATTTCATTAATGTTGACTATAAAACATAAACTAAGCATTTTTCAGCTGAAATAATGAATGTAGTCCTCTTAATTCTTGCTTCTAAAGCATACGCAAGCAGAAATTTCAATGTACAATGATGTTTTTAAAAAAACAGTCAAAATGTGCTCCACTCGGGCTGAAAACGCTTGTTTGGGACATTACATTAATGTTGACTATAAATCATAAACTAAGCATTTTTCAGCTGAAATAATGAATGTAGTCCTCTTAATTCTTGCTTCTAAAGCATACGCAAACAGAAATTTCAATGTACAATGATGTTTTTTAAAAAACGGTCAAAATGTGCTCCACTCGGGCTGAAAACGCTTGTTCGGAACATTTCCTTAATGTTGACTATAAATCATAAACTAAGCATTTTTCAGCTGAAATAATGAATGTAGTCCTCTTAATTCTTGCTTCTAAAGCATACGCAAGCAGAAATTTCAATGTACAATGATGTTTTTAAAAAAAACAGTCAAAATGCGCTCCACTCGGGCTGAAAACGCTGTTGGGGACATTTCATTAATGTTGACTACAAATCAAAAACTAAGCATTTTTCAGCTGAAATAATGAATGTAGTCCTCTTAATTCTTGCTTCTAAAGCATACGCAAGCAGAAATTTCAATGTACAATGATGTTTTTAAAAAAAGGGTCAGAATGTGCTCCACTCGGGCTGAAAACGCTTGTTTGGAACATTTCATTAATGTTGACTATAAATCATAAACTAAGCATTTTTCAGCTGAAATAATGAATGTAGTCCTCTTAATTCTTGCTTCTAAAGCATACGCAAGCAGAAATTTCAATGTACAATGATGTTTTTAAAAAAACAGTCAAAATGTGCTCCACTCGGGCTGAAAACGCTTGTTTGGGACATGACATTAATGTTGACTATAAATCATAAACTAAGCATTTTTCAGCTGAAATAATGAATGTAGTCCTCTTAATTCTTGCTTCTAAAGCATACGCAAGCAGAAATTTCAATGTACAATGATGTTTTTAAAAAAACAGTCAAAATGTGCTCCACTCGGGCTGAAAACGCTTGTTTGGGACATTACATTAATGTTGACTATAAATCATAAACTAAGCATTTTTCAGCTGAAATAATGAATGTAGTCCTCTTAATTCTTGCTTCTAAAGCATACGCAAGCAGAAATTTCAATGTACAATGATGTTTTTAAAAAAACAGTCAAAATGTGCTCCACTCGGGCTGAAAACGCTTGTTTGGGACATTACATTAATGTTGACTATAAATCATAAACTAAGCATTTTTCAGCTGAAATAATGAATGTAGTCCTCTTAATTCTTGCTTCTAAAGCATACGCAAACAGAAATTTCAATGTACAATGATGTTTTTTAAAAAACGGTCAAAATGTGCTCCACTCGGGCTGAAAACGCTTGTTCGGAACATTTCCTTAATGTTGACTATAAATCATAAACTAAGCATTTTTCAGCTGAAATAATGAATGTAGTCCTCTTAATTCTTGCTTCTAAAGCATACGCAAGCAGAAATTTCAATGTACAATGATGTTTTTAAAAAATCAGTCAAAATGTGCTCCACTCGGGCTGAAAACGCTTGTTTGGAACATTTCATTAATGTTGACTATAAATCATAAACTAAGCATTTTTCAGCTGAAATAATGAATGTAGTCCTCTTAATTCTTGCTTCTAAAGCATACGCAAGCAGAAATTTCAATGTACAATGATGTTTTTAAAAAAACAGTCAAAATGTGCTCCACTCGGGCTGAAAACGCTTGTTTGGGACATGACATTAATGTTGACTATAAATCATAAACTAAGCATTTTTCAGCTGAAATAATGAATGTAGTCCTCTTAATTCTTGCTTCTAAAGCATACGCAAGCAGAAATTTCAATGTACAATGATGTTTTTAAAAAAACAGTCAAAATGTGCTCCACTCGGACTGAAAACGCTTGTTTGGGACATTACATTATTGTTGACTATAAATCATAAACTAAGCATTTTTCAGCTGAAATAATGAATGTAGTCCTCTTAATTCTTGCTTCTAAAGCATACGCAAAAAGAAATTTTAATGTACAATGATGTTTTTTAAAAAACGGTCAAAATGTGCTCCACTCGGGCTGAAAACGCTTGTTCGGAACATTTCCTTAATGTTGACTATAAATCGTAAACTAAGCATTTTTCAGCTGAAATAATGAATGTAGTCCTCTTAATTCTTGCTTCTAAAGCATACGCAAGCAGAAATTTCAATGTACAATGATGTTTTTAAAAAAAACAGTCAAAATGCGCTCCACTCGGGCTGAAAACGCTGTTGGGGACATTTCATTAATGTTGACTACAAATCAAAAACTAAGCATTTTTCAGCTGAAATAATGAATGTAGTCCTCTTAATTCTTGCTTCTAAAGCATACGCAAGCAGAAATTTCAATGTACAATGATGTTTTTAAAAAAAGGGTCAAAATGTGCTCCACTCGGGCTGAAAACGCTTGTTTGGAACATTTCATTAATGTTGACTATAAATCATAAACTAAGCATTTTTCAGCTGAAATAATGAATGTAGTCCTCTTAATTCTTGCTTCTAAAGCATACGCAAGCAGAAATTTCAATGTACAATGATGTTTTTAAAAAAACAGTCAAAATGTGCTCCACTCGGGCTGAAAACGCTTGTTTGGGACATGACATTAATGTTGACTATAAATCATAAACTAAGCATTTTTCAGCTGAAATAATGAATGTAGTCCTCTTAATTCTTGCTTCTAAAGCATACGCAAGCAGAAATTTCAATGTACAATGATGTTTTTAAAAAAAGGGTCAAAATGTGCTCCACTCGGGCTGAAAACGCTTGTTTGGAACATTTCATTAATGTTGACTATAAATCATAAACTAAGCATTTTTCAGCTGAAATAATGAATGTAGTCCTCTTAATTCTTGCTTCTAAAGCATACGCAAGCAGAAATTTCAATGTACAATGATGTTTTTAAAAAAACAGTCAAAATGTGCTCCACTCGGGCTGAAAACGCTTGTTTGGGACATGACATTAATGTTGACTATAAATCATAAACTAAGCATTTTTCAGCTGAAATAATGAATGTAGTCCTCTTAATTCTTGCTTCTAAAGCATACGCAAGCAGAAATTTCAATGTACAATGATGTTTTTAAAAAACACAGTCAAAATGCGCTCCACTCGGGCTGAAAACGCTGTTGGGGACATTTCATTAATGTTGACTACAAATCAAAAACTAAGCATTTTTCAGCTGAAATAATGAATGTAGTCCTCTTAATTCTTGCTTCTAAAGCATTCGCAAGCAGAAATTTCAATGTACAATGATGTTTTTAAAAAAACAGTCAAAATGTGCTCCACTCGGGCTAAAAACGCTGTTGGGGACATTTCATTAATGTTGACTATAAATCAAAAACTAAGCATTTTTCAGCTGAAATAATGAATGTAGTCCTCTTAATTCTTGCTTCTAAAGCATACGCAAGCAGAAATTTCAATGTACAATGATGTTTTTAAAAAAACAGTCAAAATGTGCTCCACTCGGGCTGAAAACGCTGTTGGGGACATTTCATTAATGTTGACTACAAATCAAAAACTAAGCATTTTTCAGCTGAAATAATGAATGTAGTCCTCTTAATTCTTGCTTCTAAAGCATTCGCAAGCAGAAATTTCAATGTACAATGATGTTTTTAAAAAAACAGTCAAAATGTGCTCCACTCGGGCTGAAAACGCTTGTTTGGAACATTTCATTAATGTTGACTATAAATCATAAACTAAGCATTTTTCAGCTGAAATAATGAATGTAGTCCTCTTAATTCTTGCTTCTAAAGCATACGCAAGCAGAAATTTCAATGTACAATGATGTTTTTAAAAAAACAGTCAAAATGTGCTCCACTCGGGCTGAAAACGCTTGTTTGGGACATGACATTAATGTTGACTATAAATCATAAACTAAGCATTTTTCAGCTGAAATAATGAATGTAGTCCTCTTAATTCTTGCTTCTAAAGCATACGCAAGCAGAAATTTCAATGTACAATGATGTTTTTAAAAAAAACAGTCAAAATGCGCTCCACTCGGGCTGAAAACGCTGTTGGGGACATTTCATTAATGTTGACTACAAATCAAAAACTAAGCATTTTTCAGCTGAAATAATGAATGTAGTCCTCTTAATTCTTGCTTCTAAAGCATTCGCAAGCAGAAATTTCAATGTACAATGATGTTTTTAAAAAAACAGTCAAAATGTGCTCCACTCGGGCTGAAAACGCTGTTGGGGACATTTCATTAATGTTGACTATAAATCATAAACTAAGCATTTTTCAGCTGAAATAATGAATGTAGTCCTCTTAATTCTTGCTTCTAAAGCATACGCAAGCAGAAATTTCAATGTACAATGATGTTTTTAAAAAAACAGTCAAAATGTGCTCCACTCGGGCTGAAAACGCTGTTGGGGACATTTCATTAATGTTGACTACAAATCAAAAACTAAGCATTTTTCAGCTGAAATAATGAATGTAGTCCTCTTAATTCTTGCTTCTAAAGCATTCGCAAGCAGAAATTTCAATGTACAATGATGTTTTTAAAAAAACAGTCAAAATGTGCTCCACTCGGGCTGAAAACGCTGTTGGGGACATTTCATTAATGTTGACTATAAATCATAAACTAAGCATTTTTCAGCTGAAATAATGAATGTAGTCCTCTTAATTCTTGCTTCTAAAGCATACGCAAGCAGAAATTTCAATGTACAATGATGTTTTTAAAAAAACAGTCAAAATGTGCTCCACTCGGGCTGAAAACGCTTGTTCGGGACATGACATTAATGTTGACTATAAATCATAAACTAAGCATTTTTCAGCTGAAATAATGAATGTAGTCCTCTTAATTCTTGCTTCTAAAGCATACGCAAACAGAAATTTCAATGTACAATGATGTTTTTTAAAAAACGGTCAAAATGCGCTCCACTCGGGCTGAAAACGCTTGTTCGGAACATTTCCTTAATGTTGACTATAAATCGTAAACTAAGCATTTTTCAGCTGAAATAATGAATGTAGTCCTCTTAATTCTTGCTTCTAAAGCATACGCAAGCAGAAATTTCAATGTACAATGATGTTTTTAAAAAAAACAGTCAAAATGCGCTCCACTCGGGCTGAAAACGCTGTTGGGGACATTTCATTAATGTTGACTACAAATCAAAAACTAAGCATTTTTCAGCTGAAATAATGAATGTAGTCCTCTTAATTCTTGCTTCTAAAGCATACGCAAGCAGAAATTTCAATGTACAATGATGTTTTTAAAAAAAGGGTCAAAATGTGCTCCACTCAGGCTGAAAACGCTTGTTTGGAACATTTCATTAATGTTGACTATAAATCATAAACTAAGCATTTTTCAGCTGAAATAATGAATGTAGTCCTCTTAATTCTTGCTTCTAAAGCATACGCAAGCAGAAATTTCAATGTACAATGATGTTTTTAAAAAAACAGTCAAAATGTGCTCCACTCGGGCTGAAAACGCTTGTTTGGGACATGACATTAATGTTGACTATAAATCATAAACTAAGCATTTTTCAGCTGAAATAATGAATGTAGTCCTCTTAATTCTTGCTTCTAAAGCATACGCAAGCAGAAATTTCAATGTACAATGATGTTTTTAAAAAAAGGGTCAAAATGTGCTCCACTCGGGCTGAAAACGCTTGTTTGGAACATTTCATTAATGTTGACTATAAATCATAAACTAAGCATTTTTCAGCTGAAATAATGAATGTAGTCCTCTTAATTCTTGCTTCTAAAGCATACGCAAGCAGAAATTTCAATGTACAATGATGTTTTTAAAAAAACAGTCAAAATGTGCTCCACTCGGGCTGAAAACGCTTGTTTGGGACATGACATTAATGTTGACTATAAATCATAAACTAAGCATTTTTCAGCTGAAATAATGAATGTAGTCCTCTTAATTCTTGCTTCTAAAGCATACGCAAGCAGAAATTTCAATGTACAATGATGTTTTAAAAAAAAACAGTCAAAATGCGCTCCACTCGGGCTGAAAACGCTGTTGGGGACATTTCATTAATGTTGACTACAAATCAAAAACTAAGCATTTTTCAGCTGAAATAATGAAAGTAGTCCTCTTAATTCTTGCTTCTAAAGCATACGCAAGCAGAAATTTCAATGTACAATGATGTTTTTAAAAAAAACAGTCAAAATGTGCTCCACTCGGGCTGAAAACGCTGTTGGGGACATTTCATTAATGTTGACTACAAATCAAAAACTAAGCATTTTTCAGCTGAAATAATGAATGTAGTCCTCTTAATTCTTGCTTCTAAAGCATTCGCAAGCAGAAATTTCAATGTACAATGATGTTTTTAAAAAAACAGTCAAAATGTGCTCCACTCGGGCTGAAAACGCTGTTGGGGACATTTCATTAATGTTGACTATAAAACATAAACTAAGCATTTTTCAGCTGAAATAATGAATGTAGTCCTCTTAATTCTTGCTTCTAAAGCATACGCAAGCAGAAATTTCAATGTACAATGATGTTTTTAAAAAAACAGTCAAAATGTGCTCCACTCGGGCTGAAAACGCTTGTTTGGGACATTACATTAATGTTGACTATAAATCATAAACTAAGCATTTTTCAGCTGAAATAATGAATGTAGTCCTCTTAATTCTTGCTTCTAAAGCATACGCAAACAGAAATTTCAATGTACAATGATGTTTTTTAAAAAACGGTCAAAATGTGCTCCACTCGGGCTGAAAACGCTTGTTCGGAACATTTCCTTAATGTTGACTATAAATCATAAACTAAGCATTTTTCAGCTGAAATAATGAATGTAGTCCTCTTAATTCTTGCTTCTAAAGCATACGCAAGCAGAAATTTCAATGTACAATGATGTTTTTAAAAAAAACAGTCAAAATGCGCTCCACTCGGGCTGAAAACGCTGTTGGGGACATTTCATTAATGTTGACTACAAATCAAAAACTAAGCATTTTTCAGCTGAAATAATGAATGTAGTCCTCTTAATTCTTGCTTCTAAAGCATACGCAAGCAGAAATTTCAATGTACAATGATGTTTTTAAAAAAAGGGTCAGAATGTGCTCCACTCGGGCTGAAAACGCTTGTTTGGAACATTTCATTAATGTTGACTATAAATCATAAACTAAGCATTTTTCAGCTGAAATAATGAATGTAGTCCTCTTAATTCTTGCTTCTAAAGCATACGCAAGCAGAAATTTCAATGTACAATGATGTTTTTAAAAAAACAGTCAAAATGTGCTCCACTCGGGCTGAAAACGCTTGTTTGGGACATGACATTAATGTTGACTATAAATCATAAACTAAGCATTTTTCAGCTGAAATAATGAATGTAGTCCTCTTAATTCTTGCTTCTAAAGCATACGCAAGCAGAAATTTCAATGTACAATGATGTTTTTAAAAAAACAGTCAAAATGTGCTCCACTCGGGCTGAAAACGCTTGTTTGGGACATTACATTAATGTTGACTATAAATCATAAACTAAGCATTTTTCAGCTGAAATAATGAATGTAGTCCTCTTAATTCTTGCTTCTAAAGCATACGCAAACAGAAATTTCAATGTACAATGATGTTTTTTAAAAAACGGTCAAAATGTGCTCCACTCGGGCTGAAAACGCTTGTTCGGAACATTTCCTTAATGTTGACTATAAATCATAAACTAAGCATTTTTCAGCTGAAATAATGAATGTAGTCCTCTTAATTCTTGCTTCTAAAGCATACGCAAGCAGAAATTTCAATGTACAATGATGTTTTTAAAAAATCAGTCAAAATGTGCTCCACTCGGGCTGAAAACGCTTGTTTGGAACATTTCATTAATGTTGACTATAAATCATAAACTAAGCATTTTTCAGCTGAAATAATGAATGTAGTCCTCTTAATTCTTGCTTCTAAAGCATACGCAAGCAGAAATTTCAATGTACAATGATGTTTTTAAAAAAACAGTCAAAATGTGCTCCACTCGGGCTGAAAACGCTTGTTTGGGACATGACATTAATGTTGACTATAAATCATAAACTAAGCATTTTTCAGCTGAAATAATGAATGTAGTCCTCTTAATTCTTGCTTCTAAAGCATACGCAAGCAGAAATTTCAATGTACAATGATGTTTTTAAAAAAACAGTCAAAATGTGCTCCACTCGGGCTGAAAACGCTGTTGGGGACATTTCATTAATGTTGACTATAAATCATAAACTAAGCATTTTTCAGCTGAAATAATGAATGTAGTCCTCTTAATTCTTGCTTCTAAAGCATACGCAAGCAGAAATTTCAATGTACAATGATGTTTTTAAAAAAACAGTCAAAATGTGCTCCACTCGGGCTGAAAACGCTTGTTTGGGACATTACATTAATGTTGACTATAAATCATAAACTAAGCATTTTTCAGCTGAAATAATGAATGTAGTCCTCTTAATTCTTGCTTCTAAAGCATACGCAAACAGAAATTTCAATGTACAATGATGTTTTTTAAAAAACGGTCAAAATGTGCTCCACTCGGGCTGAAAACGCTTGTTCGGAACATTTCCTTAATGTTGACTATAAATCATAAACTAAGCATTTTTCAGCTGAAATAATGAATGTAGTCCTCTTAATTCTTGCTTCTAAAGCATACGCAAGCAGAAATTTCAATGTACAATGATGTTTTTAAAAAAAACAGTCAAAATGCGCTCCACTCGGGCTGAAAACGCTGTTGGGGACATTTCATTAATGTTGACTACAAATCAAAAACTAAGCATTTTTCAGCTGAAATAATGAATGTAGTCCTCTTAATTCTTGCTTCTAAAGCATACGCAAGCAGAAATTTCAATGTACAATGATGTTTTTAAAAAAAGGGTCAAAATGTGCTCCACTCGGGCTGAAAACGCTTGTTTGGAACATTTCATTAATGTTGACTATAAATCATAAACTAAGCATTTTTCAGCTGAAATAATGAATGTAGTCCTCTTAATTCTTGCTTCTAAAGCATACGCAAGCAGAAATTTCAATGTACAATGATGTTTTTAAAAAAACAGTCAAAATGTGCTCCACTCGGGCTGAAAACGCTTGTTTGGGACATGACATTAATGTTGACTATAAATCATAAACTAAGCATTTTTCAGCTGAAATAATGAATGTAGTCCTCTTAATTCTTGCTTCTAAAGCATACGCAAGCAGAAATTTCAATGTACAATGATGTTTTTAAAAAAACAGTCAAAATGTGCTCCACTCGGGCTGAAAACGCTTGTTTGGAACATTTCATTAATGTTGACTATAAATCATAAACTAAGCATTTTTCAGCTGAAATAATGAATGTAGTCCTCTTAATTCTTGCTTCTAAAGCATACGCAAGCAGAAATTTCAATGTACAATGATGTTTTTAAAAAAACAGTCAAAATGTGCTCCACTCGGGCTGAAAACGCTTGTTTGGAACATTTCATTAATGTTGACTATAATTCATAAACTAAGCATTTTTCAGCTGAAATAATGAATGTAGTCCTCTTAATTCTTGCTTCTAAAGCATACGCAAGCAGAAATTTCAATGTACAATGATGTTTTTAAAAAAAACAGTCAAAATGTGCTCCACTCGGGCTGAAAACGCTGTTGGGGACATTTCATTAATGTTGACTATAAATCATAAACTAAGCATTTTTCAGCTGAAATAATGAATGTAGTCCTCTTAATTCTTGCTTCTAAAGCATACGCAAGCAGAAATTTCAATGTACAATGATGTTTTTAAAAAAACGGTCAAAATGTGCTCCACTCGGGCTGAAAACGCTTGTTCGGAACATTTCCTTAATGTTGACTATAAATCATAAACTAAGCATTTTTCAGCTGAAATAATGAATGTAGTCCTCTTAATTCTTGCTTCTAAAGCATACGCAAGCAGAAATTTCAATGTACAATGATGTTTTTAAAAAAAACAGTCAAAATGTGCTCCACTCGGGCTGAAAACGCTGTTGGGGACATTTCATTAATGTTGACTACAAATCAAAAACTAAGCATTTTTCAGCTGAAATAATGAATGTAGTCCTCTTAATTCTTGCTTCTAAAGCATTCGCAAGCAGAAATTTCAATGTACAATGATGTTTTTAAAAAAACAGTCAAAATGTGCTCCACTCGGGCTGAAAACGCTGTTGGGGACATTTCATTAATGTTGACTATAAATCATAAACTAAGCATTTTTCAGCTGAAATAATGAATGTAGTCCTCTTAATTCTTGCTTCTAAAGCATACGCAAGCAGAAATTTCAATGTACAATGATGTTTTTAAAAAAACAGTCAAAATGTGCTCCACTCGGGCTGAAAACGCTTGTTTGGGACATGACATTAATGTTGACTATAAATCATAAACTAAGCATTTTTCAGCTGAAATAATGAATGTAGTCCTCTTAATTCTTGCTTCTAAAGCATACGCAAGCAGAAATTTCAATGTACAATGATGTTTTTAAAAAAACGGTCAAAATGTGCTCCACTCGGGCTGAAAACGCTTGTTTGGAACATTTCATTAATGTTGACTATAAATCATAAACTAAGCATTTTTCAGCTGAAATAATGAATGTAGTCCTCTTAATTCTTGCTTCTAAAGCATACGCAAGCAGAAATTTCAATGTACAATGATGTTTTTAAAAAAAACAGTCAAAATGCGCTCCACTCGGGCTGAAAACGCTGTTGGGGACATTTCATTAATGTTGACTACAAATCAAAAACTAAGCATTTTTCAGCTGAAATAATGAATGTAGTCCTCTTAATTCTTGCTTCTAAAGCATACGCAAGCAGAAATTTCAATGTACAATGATGTTTTTAAAAAAACAGTCAAAATGTGCTCCACTCGGGCTGAAAACGCTTGTTTGGGACATGACATTAATGTTGACTATAAATCAAAAACTAAGCATTTTTCAGCTGAAATAATGAATGTAGTCCTCTTAATTCTTGCTTCTAAAGCATACACAAACAGAAAATTCAATGTACAATGATGTTTTTAAAAAAACGGTCAAAATGTGCTCCACTCGGGCTGAAAACGCTTGTTTGGGACATTACATTAATGTTAACTATAAATCATAAACTAAGCATTTTTCAGCTGAAATAATGAATGTAGTCCTCTTAATTCTTGCTTCTAAAGCATACGCAAACAGAAATTTCAATGTACAATGATGTTTTTTAAAAAACGGTCAAAATGTGCTCCACTCGGGCTGAAAACGCTGTTGGGGACATTTCATTAATGTTGACTATAAATCATAAACTAAGCATTTTTCAGCTGAAATAATGAATGTAGTCCTCTTAATTCTTGCTTCTAAAGCATACGCAAGCAGAAATTTCAATGTACAATGATGTTTTTAAAAAAACAGTCAAAATGTGCTCCACTCGGGCTGAAAACGCTTGTTTGGGACATTACATTAATGTTGACTATAAATCATAAACTAAGCATTTTTCAGCTGAAATAATGAATGTAGTCCTCTTAATTCTTGCTTCTAAAGCATACGCAAACAGAAATTTCAATGTACAATGATGTTTTTTAAAAAACGGTCAAAATGTGCTCCACTCGGGCTGAAAACGCTTGTTCGGAACATTTCCTTAATGTTGACTATAAATCATAAACTAAGCATTTTTCAGCTGAAATAATGAATGTAGTCCTCTTAATTCTTGCTTCTAAAGCATACGCAAGCAGAAATTTCAATGTACAATGATGTTTTTAAAAAAAACAGTCAAAATGCGCTCCACTCGGGCTGAAAACGCTGTTGGGGACATTTCATTAATGTTGACTACAAATCAAAAACTAAGCATTTTTCAGCTGAAATAATGAATGTAGTCCTCTTAATTCTTGCTTCTAAAGCATACGCAAGCAGAAATTTCAATGTACAATGATGTTTTTAAAAAAAGGGTCAGAATGTGCTCCACTCGGGCTGAAAACGCTTGTTTGGAACATTTCATTAATGTTGACTATAAATCATAAACTAAGCATTTTTCAGCTGAAATAATGAATGTAGTCCTCTTAATTCTTGCTTCTAAAGCATACGCAAGCAGAAATTTCAATGTACAATGATGTTTTTAAAAAAACAGTCAAAATGTGCTCCACTCGGGCTGAAAACGCTTGTTTGGGACATGACATTAATGTTGACTATAAATCATAAACTAAGCATTTTTCAGCTGAAATAATGAATGTAGTCCTCTTAATTCTTGCTTCTAAAGCATACGCAAGCAGAAATTTCAATGTACAATGATGTTTTTAAAAAAACAGTCAAAATGTGCTCCACTCGGGCTGAAAACGCTTGTTTGGGACATTACATTAATGTTGACTATAAATCATAAACTAAGCATTTTTCAGCTGAAATAATGAATGTAGTCCTCTTAATTCTTGCTTCTAAAGCATACGCAAACAGAAATTTCAATGTACAATGATGTTTTTTAAAAAACGGTCAAAATGTGCTCCACTCGGGCTGAAAACGCTTGTTCGGAACATTTCCTTAATGTTGACTATAAATCATAAACTAAGCATTTTTCAGCTGAAATAATGAATGTAGTCCTCTTAATTCTTGCTTCTAAAGCATACGCAAGCAGAAATTTCAATGTACAATGATGTTTTTAAAAAATCAGTCAAAATGTGCTCCACTCGGGCTGAAAACGCTTGTTTGGAACATTTCATTAATGTTGACTATAAATCATAAACTAAGCATTTTTCAGCTGAAATAATGAATGTAGTCCTCTTAATTCTTGCTTCTAAAGCATACGCAAGCAGAAATTTCAATGTACAATGATGTTTTTAAAAAAACAGTCAAAATGTGCTCCACTCGGGCTGAAAACGCTTGTTTGGGACATGACATTAATGTTGACTATAAATCATAAACTAAGCATTTTTCAGCTGAAATAATGAATGTAGTCCTCTTAATTCTTGCTTCTAAAGCATACGCAAGCAGAAATTTCAATGTACAATGATGTTTTTAAAAAAACAGTCAAAATGTGCTCCACTCGGACTGAAAACGCTTGTTTGGGACATTACATTAATGTTGACTATAAATCATAAACTAAGCATTTTTCAGCTGAAATAATGAATGTAGTCCTCTTAATTCTTGCTTCTAAAGCATACGCAAAAAGAAATTTTAATGTACAATGATGTTTTTTAAAAAACGGTCAAAATGTGCTCCACTCGGGCTGAAAACGCTTGTTCGGAACATTTCCTTAATGTTGACTATAAATCGTAAACTAAGCATTTTTCAGCTGAAATAATGAATGTAGTCCTCTTAATTCTTGCTTCTAAAGCATACGCAAGCAGAAATTTCAATGTACAATGATGTTTTTAAAAAAAACAGTCAAAATGCGCTCCACTCGGGCTGAAAACGCTGTTGGGGACATTTCATTAATGTTGACTACAAATCAAAAACTAAGCATTTTTCAGCTGAAATAATGAATGTAGTCCTCTTAATTCTTGCTTCTAAAGCATACGCAAGCAGAAATTTCAATGTACAATGATGTTTTTAAAAAAAGGGTCAAAATGTGCTCCACTCGGGCTGAAAACGCTTGTTTGGAACATTTCATTAATGTTGACTATAAATCATAAACTAAGCATTTTTCAGCTGAAATAATGAATGTAGTCCTCTTAATTCTTGCTTCTAAAGCATACGCAAGCAGAAATTTCAATGTACAATGATGTTTTTAAAAAAACAGTCAAAATGTGCTCCACTCGGGCTGAAAACGCTTGTTTGGGACATGACATTAATGTTGACTATAAATCATAAACTAAGCATTTTTCAGCTGAAATAATGAATGTAGTCCTCTTAATTCTTGCTTCTAAAGCATACGCAAGCAGAAATTTCAATGTACAATGATGTTTTTAAAAAAAGGGTCAAAATGTGCTCCACTCGGGCTGAAAACGCTTGTTTGGAACATTTCATTAATGTTGACTATAAATCATAAACTAAGCATTTTTCAGCTGAAATAATGAATGTAGTCCTCTTAATTCTTGCTTCTAAAGCATACGCAAGCAGAAATTTCAATGTACAATGATGTTTTTAAAAAAACAGTCAAAATGTGCTCCACTCGGGCTGAAAACGCTTGTTCGGGACATGACATTAATGTTGACTATAAATCATAAACTAAGCATTTTTCAGCTGAAATAATGAATGTAGTCCTCTTAATTCTTGCTTCTAAAGCATACGCAAGCAGAAATTTCAATGTACAATGATGTTTTTAAAAAAAACAGTCAAAATGCGCTCCACTCGGGCTGAAAACGCTGTTGGGGACATTTCATTAATGTTGACTACAAATCAAAAACTAAGCATTTTTCAGCTGAAATAATGAATGTAGTCCTCTTAATTCTTGCTTCTAAAGCATTCGCAAGCAGAAATTTCAATGTACAATGATGTTTTTAAAAAAACAGTCAAAATGTGCTCCACTCGGGCTGAAAACGCTGTTGGGGACATTTCATTAATGTTGACTATAAATCAAAAACTAAGCATTTTTCAGCTGAAATAATGAATGTAGTCCTCTTAATTCTTGCTTCTAAAGCATACGCAAGCAGAAATTTCAATGTACAATGATGTTTTTAAAAAAACAGTCAAAATGTGCTCCACTCGGGCTGAAAACGCTGTTGGGGACATTTCATTAATGTTGACTACAAATCAAAAACTAAGCATTTTTCAGCTGAAATAATGAATGTAGTCCTCTTAATTCTTGCTTCTAAAGCATTCGCAAGCAGAAATTTCAATGTACAATGATGTTTTTAAAAAAACAGTCAAAATGTGCTCCACTCGGGCTGAAAACGCTGTTGGGGACATTTCATTAATGTTGACTATAAATCATAAACTAAGCATTTTTCAGCTGAAATAATGAATGTAGTCCTCTTAATTCTTGCTTCTAAAGCATACGCAAGCAGAAATTTCAATGTACAATGATGTTTTTAAAAAAACAGTCAAAATGTGCTCCACTCGGGCTGAAAACGCTTGTTTGGGACATGACATTAATGTTGACTATAAATCATAAACTAAGCATTTTTCAGCTGAAATAATGAATGTAGTCCTCTTAATTCTTGCTTCTAAAGCATACGCAAGCAGAAATTTCAATGTACAATGATGTTTTTAAAAAAACAGTCAAAATGTGCTCCACTCGGGCTGAAAACGCTTGTTTGGGACATTACATTAATGTTAACTATAAATCATAAACTAAGCATTTTTCAGCTGAAATAATGAATGTAGTCCTCTTAATTCTTGCTTCTAAAGCATACGCAAAAAGAAATTTCAATGTACAATGATGTTTTTTAAAAAACGGTCAAAATGTGCTCCACTCGGGCTGAAAACGCTTGTTCGGAACATTTCCTTAATGTTGACTATAAATCATAAACTAAGCATTTTTCAGCTGAAATAATGAATGTAGTCCTCTTAATTCTTGCTTCTAAAGCATACGCAAGCAGAAATTTCAATGTACAATGATGTTTTTAAAAAAAACAGTCAAAATGCGCTCCACTCGGGCTGAAAACGCTGTTGGGGACATTTCATTAATGTTGACTACAAATCAAAAACTAAGCATTTTTCAGCTGAAATAATGAATGTAGTCCTCTTAATTCTTGCTTCTAAAGCATACGCAAACAGAAATTTCAATGTACAATGATGTTTTTTAAAAAACGGTCAAAATGTGCTCCACTCGGGCTGAAAACGCTTGTTCGGAACATTTCCTTAATGTTGACTATAAATCATAAACTAAGCATTTTTCAGCTGAAATAATGAATGTAGTCCTCTTAATTCTTGCTTCTAAAGCATACGCAAGCAGAAATTTCAATGTACAATGATGTTTTTAAAAAAAACAGTCAAAATGCGCTCCACTCGGGCTGAAAACGCTGTTGGGGACATTTCATTAATGTTGACTACAAATCAAAAACTAAGCATTTTTCAGCTGAAATAATGAATGTAGTCCTCTTAATTCTTGCTTCTAAAGCATACGCAAGCAGAAATTTCAATGTACAATGATGTTTTTAAAAAAAGGGTCAGAATGTGCTCCACTCGGGCTGAAAACGCTTGTTTGGAACATTTCATTAATGTTGACTATAAATCATAAACTAAGCATTTTTCAGCTGAAATAATGAATGTAGTCCTCTTAATTCTTGCTTCTAAAGCATACGCAAGCAGAAATTTCAATGTACAATGATGTTTTTAAAAAAACAGTCAAAATGTGCTCCACTCGGGCTGAAAACGCTTGTTTGGGACATGACATTAATGTTGACTATAAATCATAAACTAAGCATTTTTCAGCTGAAATAATGAATGTAGTCCTCTTAATTCTTGCTTCTAAAGCATACGCAAGCAGAAATTTCAATGTACAATGATGTTTTTAAAAAAACAGTCAAAATGTGCTCCACTCGGGCTGAAAACGCTTGTTTGGGACATTACATTAATGTTGACTATAAATCATAAACTAAGCATTTTTCAGCTGAAATAATGAATGTAGTCCTCTTAATTCTTGCTTCTAAAGCATACGCAAACAGAAATTTCAATGTACAATGATGTTTTTTAAAAAACGGTCAAAATGTGCTCCACTCGGGCTGAAAACGCTTGTTCGGAACATTTCCTTAATGTTGACTATAAATCATAAACTAAGCATTTTTCAGCTGAAATAATGAATGTAGTCCTCTTAATTCTTGCTTCTAAAGCATACGCAAGCAGAAATTTCAATGTACAATGATGTTTTTAAAAAATCAGTCAAAATGTGCTCCACTCGGGCTGAAAACGCTTGTTTGGAACATTTCATTAATGTTGACTATAAATCATAAACTAAGCATTTTTCAGCTGAAATAATGAATGTAGTCCTCTTAATTCTTGCTTCTAAAGCATACGCAAGCAGAAATTTCAATGTACAATGATGTTTTTAAAAAAACAGTCAAAATGTGCTCCACTCGGGCTGAAAACGCTTGTTTGGGACATGACATTAATGTTGACTATAAATCATAAACTAAGCATTTTTCAGCTGAAATAATGAATGTAGTCCTCTTAATTCTTGCTTCTAAAGCATACGCAAGCAGAAATTTCAATGTACAATGATGTTTTTAAAAAAACAGTCAAAATGTGCTCCACTCGGACTGAAAACGCTTGTTTGGGACATTACATTAATGTTGACTATAAATCATAAACTAAGCATTTTTCAGCTGAAATAATGAATGTAGTCCTCTTAATTCTTGCTTCTAAAGCATACGCAAAAAGAAATTTTAATGTACAATGATGTTTTTTAAAAAACGGTCAAAATGTGCTCCACTCGGGCTGAAAACGCTTGTTCGGAACATTTCCTTAATGTTGACTATAAATCGTAAACTAAGCATTTTTCAGCTGAAATAATGAATGTAGTCCTCTTAATTCTTGCTTCTAAAGCATACGCAAGCAGAAATTTCAATGTACAATGATGTTTTTAAAAAAAACAGTCAAAATGCGCTCCACTCGGGCTGAAAACGCTGTTGGGGACATTTCATTAATGTTGACTACAAATCAAAAACTAAGCATTTTTCAGCTGAAATAATGAATGTAGTCCTCTTAATTCTTGCTTCTAAAGCATACGCAAGCAGAAATTTCAATGTACAATGATGTTTTTAAAAAAAGGGTCAAAATGTGCTCCACTCGGGCTGAAAACGCTTGTTTGGAACATTTCATTAATGTTGACTATAAATC
Organism: Hippichthys cyanospilos; assembly: GCF_059441005.1. Taxonomy (NCBI): domain Eukaryota; kingdom Metazoa; phylum Chordata; class Actinopteri; order Syngnathiformes; family Syngnathidae; genus Hippichthys; species Hippichthys cyanospilos. Next base: position 551,896 of record NW_028283381.1, read on the forward strand.
ATAAACTAAGCATTTTTCAGCTGAAATAATGAATGTAGTCCTCTTAATTCTTGCTTCTAAAGCATACGCAAGCAGAAATTTCAATGTACAATGATGTTTTTAAAAAAACAGTCAAAATGTGCTCCACTCGGGCTGAAAACGCTTGTTTGGGACATGACATTAATGTTGACTATAAATCATAAACTAAGCATTTTTCAGCTGAAATAATGAATGTAGTCCTCTTAATTCTTGCTTCTAAAGCATACGCAAGCAGAAATTTCAATGTACAATGATGTTTTTAAAAAAAGGGTCAAAATGTGCTCCACTCGGGCTGAAAACGCTTGTTTGGAACATTTCATTAATGTTGACTATAAATCATAAACTAAGCATTTTTCAGCTGAAATAATGAATGTAGTCCTCTTAATTCTTGCTTCTAAAGCATACGCAAGCAGAAATTTCAATGTACAATGATGTTTTTAAAAAAACAGTCAAAATGTGCTCCACTCGGGCTGAAAACGCTTGTTCGGGACATGACATTAATGTTGACTATAAATCATAAACTAAGCATTTTTCAGCTGAAATAATGAATGTAGTCCTCTTAATTCTTGCTTCTAAAGCATACGCAAGCAGAAATTTCAATGTACAATGATGTTTTTAAAAAAAACAGTCAAAATGCGCTCCACTCGGGCTGAAAACGCTGTTGGGGACATTTCATTAATGTTGACTACAAATCAAAAACTAAGCATTTTTCAGCTGAAATAATGAATGTAGTCCTCTTAATTCTTGCTTCTAAAGCATTCGCAAGCAGAAATTTCAATGTACAATGATGTTTTTAAAAAAACAGTCAAAATGTGCTCCACTCGGGCTGAAAACGCTGTTGGGGACATTTCATTAATGTTGACTATAAATCAAAAACTAAGCATTTTTCAGCTGAAATAATGAATGTAGTCCTCTTAATTCTTGCTTCTAAAGCATACGCAAGCAGAAATTTCAATGTACAATGATGTTTTTAAAAAAACAGTCAAAATGTGCTCCACTCGGGCTGAAAACGCTGTTGGGGACATTTCATTAATGTTGACTACAAATCAAAAACTAAGCATTTTTCAGCTGAAATAATGAATGTAGTCCTCTTAATTCTTGCTTCTAAAGCATTCGCAAGCAGAAATTTCAATGTACAATGATGTTTTTAAAAAAACAGTCAAAATGTGCTCCACTCGGGCTGAAAACGCTGTTGGGGACATTTCATTAATGTTGACTATAAATCATAAACTAAGCATTTTTCAGCTGAAATAATGAATGTAGTCCTCTTAATTCTTGCTTCTAAAGCATACGCAAGCAGAAATTTCAATGTACAATGATGTTTTTAAAAAAACAGTCAAAATGTGCTCCACTCGGGCTGAAAACGCTTGTTTGGGACATGACATTAATGTTGACTATAAATCATAAACTAAGCATTTTTCAGCTGAAATAATGAATGTAGTCCTCTTAATTCTTGCTTCTAAAGCATACGCAAGCAGAAATTTCAATGTACAATGATGTTTTTAAAAAAACAGTCAAAATGTGCTCCACTCGGGCTGAAAACGCTTGTTTGGGACATTACATTAATGTTAACTATAAATCATAAACTAAGCATTTTTCAGCTGAAATAATGAATGTAGTCCTCTTAATTCTTGCTTCTAAAGCATACGCAAAAAGAAATTTCAATGTACAATGATGTTTTTTAAAAAACGGTCAAAATGTGCTCCACTCGGGCTGAAAACGCTTGTTCGGAACATTTCCTTAATGTTGACTATAAATCATAAACTAAGCATTTTTCAGCTGAAATAATGAATGTAGTCCTCTTAATTCTTGCTTCTAAAGCATACGCAAGCAGAAATTTCAATGTACAATGATGTTTTTAAAAAAAACAGTCAAAATGCGCTCCACTCGGGCTGAAAACGCTGTTGGGGACATTTCATTAATGTTGACTACAAATCAAAAACTAAGCATTTTTCAGCTGAAATAATGAAAGTAGTCCTCTTAATTCTTGCTTCTAAAGCATACGCAAGCAGAAATTTCAATGTACAATGATGTTTTTAAAAAAAACAGTCAAAATGTGCTCCACTCGGGCTGAAAACGCTGTTGGGGACATTTCATTAATGTTGACTACAAATCAAAAACTAAGCATTTTTCAGCTGAAATAATGAATGTAGTCCTCTTAATTCTTGCTTCTAAAGCATTCGCAAGCAGAAATTTCAATGTACAATGATGTTTTTAAAAAAACAGTCAAAATGTGCTCCACTCGGGCTGAAAACGCTGTTGGGGACATTTCATTAATGTTGACTATAAATCATAAACTAAGCATTTTTCAGCTGAAATAATGAATGTAGTCCTCTTAATTCTTGCTTCTAAAGCATACGCAAGCAGAAATTTCAATGTACAATGATGTTTTTAAAAAAACAGTCAAAATGTGCTCCACTCGGGCTGAAAACGCTTGTTTGGGACATTACATTAATGTTGACTATAAATCATAAACTAAGCATTTTTCAGCTGAAATAATGAATGTAGTCCTCTTAATTCTTGCTTCTAAAGCATACGCAAACAGAAATTTCAATGTACAATGATGTTTTTTAAAAAACGGTCAAAATGTGCTCCACTCGGGCTGAAAACGCTTGTTCGGAACATTTCCTTAATGTTGACTATAAATCATAAACTAAGCATTTTTCAGCTGAAATAATGAATGTAGTCCTCTTAATTCTTGCTTCTAAAGCATACGCAAGCAGAAATTTCAATGTACAATGATGTTTTTAAAAAAAACAGTCAAAATGCGCTCCACTCGGGCTGAAAACGCTGTTGGGGACATTTCATTAATGTTGACTACAAATCAAAAACTAAGCATTTTTCAGCTGAAATAATGAATGTAGTCCTCTTAATTCTTGCTTCTAAAGCATACGCAAGCAGAAATTTCAATGTACAATGATGTTTTTAAAAAAAGGGTCAAAATGTGCTCCACTCGGGCTGAAAACGCTTGTTCGGAACATTTCCTTAATGTTGACTATAAATCATAAACTAAGCATTTTTCAGCTGAAATAATGAATGTAGTCCTCTTAATTCTTGCTTCTAAAGCATACGCAAGCAGAAATTTCAATGTACAATGATGTTTTTAAAAAAAACAGTCAAAATGCGCTCCACTCGGGCTGAAAACGCTGTTGGGGACATTTCATTAATGTTGACTACAAATCAAAAACTAAGCATTTTTCAGCTGAAATAATGAAAGTAGTCCTCTTAATTCTTGCTTCTAAAGCATACGCAAGCAGAAATTTCAATGTACAATGATGTTTTTAAAAAAAACAGTCAAAATGTGCTCCACTCGGGCTGAAAACGCTGTTGGGGACATTTCATTAATGTTGACTACAAATCAAAAACTAAGCATTTTTCAGCTGAAATAATGAATGTAGTCCTCTTAATTCTTGCTTCTAAAGCATTCGCAAGCAGAAATTTCAATGTACAATGATGTTTTTAAAAAAACAGTCAAAATGTGCTCCACTCGGGCTGAAAACGCTGTTGGGGACATTTCATTAATGTTGACTATAAATCATAAACTAAGCATTTTTCAGCTGAAATAATGAATGTAGTCCTCTTAATTCTTGCTTCTAAAGCATACGCAAGCAGAAATTTCAATGTACAATGATGTTTTTAAAAAAACAGTCAAAATGTGCTCCACTCGGGCTGAAAACGCTTGTTTGGGACATTACATTAATGTTGACTATAAATCATAAACTAAGCATTTTTCAGCTGAAATAATGAATGTAGTCCTCTTAATTCTTGCTTCTAAAGCATACGCAAACAGAAATTTCAATGTACAATGATGTTTTTTAAAAAACGGTCAAAATGTGCTCCACTCGGGCTGAAAACGCTTGTTCGGAACATTTCCTTAATGTTGACTATAAATCATAAACTAAGCATTTTTCAGCTGAAATAATGAATGTAGTCCTCTTAATTCTTGCTTCTAAAGCATACGCAAGCAGAAATTTCAATGTACAATGATGTTTTTAAAAAAAACAGTCAAAATGCGCTCCACTCGGGCTGAAAACGCTGTTGGGGACATTTCATTAATGTTGACTACAAATCAAAAACTAAGCATTTTTCAGCTGAAATAATGAATGTAGTCCTCTTAATTCTTGCTTCTAAAGCATACGCAAGCAGAAATTTCAATGTACAATGATGTTTTTAAAAAAAGGGTCAAAATGTGCTCCACTCGGGCTGAAAACGCTTGTTTGGAACATTTCATTAATGTTGACTATAAATCATAAACTAAGCATTTTTCAGCTGAAATAATGAATGTAGTCCTCTTAATTCTTGCTTCTAAAGCATACGCAAGCAGAAATTTCAATGTACAATGATGTTTTTAAAAAAACAGTCAAAATGTGCTCCACTCGGGCTGAAAACGCTTGTTTGGGACATGACATTAATGTTGACTATAAATCATAAACTAAGCATTTTTCAGCTGAAATAATGAATGTAGTCCTCTTAATTCTTGCTTCTAAAGCATACGCAAGCAGAAATTTCAATGTACAATGATGTTTTTAAAAAAACAGTCAAAATGTGCTCCACTCGGGCTGAAAACGCTTGTTTGGGACATTACATTAATGTTGACTATAAATCATAAACTAAGCATTTTTCAGCTGAAATAATGAATGTAGTCCTCTTAATTCTTGCTTCTAAAGCATACGCAAGCAGAAATTTCAATGTACAATGATGTTTTTTAAAAAACGGTCAAAATGTGCTCCACTCGGGCTGAAAACGCTTTTTCGGAACATTTCCTTAATGTTGACTATAAATCATAAACTAAGCATTTTTCAGCTGAAATAATGAATGTAGTCCTCTTAATTCTTGCTTCTAAAGCATACGCAAGCAGAAATTTCAATGTACAATGATGTTTTTAAAAAAAACAGTCAAAATGCGCTCCACTCGGGCTGAAAACGCTGTTGGGGACATTTCATTAATGTTGACTACAAATCAAAAACTAAGCATTTTTCAGCTGAAATAATGAATGTAGTCCTCTTAATTCTTGCTTCTAAAGCATACGCAAGCAGAAATTTCAATGTACAATGATGTTTTTAAAAAAAGGGTCAAAATGTGCTCCACTCGGGCTGAAAACGCTTGTTTGGAACATTTCATTAATGTTGACTATAAATCATAAACTAAGCATTTTTCAGCTGAAATAATGAATGTAGTCCTCTTAATTCTTGCTTCTAAAGCATACGCAAGCAGAAATTTCAATGTACAATGATGTTTTTAAAAAAACAGTCAAAATGTGCTCCACTCGGGCTGAAAACGCTTGTTTGGAACATTTCATTAATGTTGACTATAAATCAAAAACTAAGCATTTTTCAGCTGAAATAATGAATGTAGTCCTCTTACTTCTTGCTTCTAAAGCATACGCAAGCAGAAATTTCAATGTACAATGATGTTTTTAAAAAAACAGTCAAAATGTGCTCCACTCGGGCTGAAAACGCTGTTGGGGACATTTCATTAATGTTGACTATAAATCAAAAACTAAGCATTTTTCAGCTGAAATAATGAATGTAGTCCTCTTAATTCTTGCTTCTAAAGCATACGCAAGCAGAAATTTCAATGTACAATGATGTTTTTAAAAAAACAGTCAAAATGTGCTCCACTCGGGCTGAAAACGCTTGTTTGGAACATTTCATTAATGTTGACTATAATTCATAAACTAAGCATTTTTCAGCTGAAATAATGAATGTAGTCCTCTTAATTCTTGCTTCTAAAGCATACGCAAGCAGAAATTTCAATGTACAATGATGTTTTTAAAAAAAACAGTCAAAATGTGCTCCACTCGGGCTGAAAACGCTGTTGGGGACATTTCATTAATGTTGACTATAAATCATAAACTAAGCATTTTTCAGCTGAAATAATGAATGTAGTCCTCTTAATTCTTGCTTCTAAAGCATACGCAAGCAGAAATTTCAATGTACAATGATGTTTTTAAAAAAACGGTCAAAATGTGCTCCACTCGGGCTGAAAACGCTTGTTCGGAACATTTCCTTAATGTTGACTATAAATCATAAACTAAGCATTTTTCAGCTGAAATAATGAATGTAGTCCTCTTAATTCTTGCTTCTAAAGCATACGCAAGCAGAAATTTCAATGTACAATGATGTTTTTAAAAAAAACAGTCAAAATGTGCTCCACTCGGGCTGAAAACGCTGTTGGGGACATTTCATTAATGTTGACTACAAATCAAAAACTAAGCATTTTTCAGCTGAAATAATGAATGTAGTCCTCTTAATTCTTGCTTCTAAAGCATTCGCAAGCAGAAATTTCAATGAACAATGATGTTTTTAAAAAAACAGTCAAAATGTGCTCCACTCGGGCTGAAAACGCTTGTTTGGGACATTACATTAATGTTGACTATAAATCATAAACTAAGCATTTTTCAGCTGAAATAATGAATGTAGTCCTCTTAATTCTTGCTTCTAAAGCATACGCAAACAGAAATTTCAATGTACAATGATGTTTTTTAAAAAACGGTCAAAATGTGCTCCACTCGGGCTGAAAACGCTGTTGGGGACATTTCATTAATGTTGACTACAAATCAAAAACTAAGCATTTTTCAGCTGAAATAATGAATGTAGTCCTCTTAATTCTTGCTTCTAAAGCATACGCAAGCAGAAATTTCAATGTACAATGATGTTTTTAAAAAAAGGGTCAAAATGTGCTCCACTCGGGCTGAAAACGCTTGTTTGGAACATTTCATTAATGTTGACTATAAATCATAAACTAAGCATTTTTCAGCTGAAATAATGAATGTAGTCCTCTTAATTCTTGCTTCTAAAGCATACGCAAGCAGAAATTTCAATGTACAATGATGTTTTTAAAAAAACAGTCAAAATGTGCTCCACTCGGGCTGAAAACGCTTGTTTGGGACATTACATTAATGTTGACTATAAATCATAAACTAAGCATTTTTCAGCTGAAATAATGAATGTAGTCCTCTTAATTCTTGCTTCTAAAGCATACGCAAACAGAAATTTCAATGTACAATGATGTTTTTTAAAAAACGGTCAAAATGTGCTCCACTCGGGCTGAAAACGCTTGTTCGGAACATTTCCTTAATGTTGACTATAAATCATAAACTAAGCATTTTTCAGCTGAAATAATGAATGTAGTCCTCTTAATTCTTGCTTCTAAAGCATACGCAAGCAGAAATTTCAATGTACAATGATGTTTTTAAAAAAAACAGTCAAAATGCGCTCCACTCGGGCTGAAAACGCTGTTGGGGACATTTCATTAATGTTGACTACAAATCAAAAACTAAGCATTTTTCAGCTGAAATAATGAATGTAGTCCTCTTAATTCTTGCTTCTAAAGCATACGCAAGCAGAAATTTCAATGTACAATGATGTTTTTAAAAAAAGGGTCAAAATGTGCTCCACTCGGGCTGAAAACGCTTGTTTGGAACATTTCATTAATGTTGACTATAAATCATAAACTAAGCATTTTTCAGCTGAAATAATGAATGTAGTCCTCTTAATTCTTGCTTCTAAAGCATACGCAAGCAGAAATTTCAATGTACAATGATGTTTTTAAAAAAACAGTCAAAATGTGCTCCACTCGGGCTGAAAACGCTTGTTTGGGACATGACATTAATGTTGACTATAAATCATAAACTAAGCATTTTTCAGCTGAAATAATGAATGTAGTCCTCTTAATTCTTGCTTCTAAAGCATACGCAAGCAGAAATTTCAATGTACAATGATGTTTTTAAAAAAACAGTCAAAATGTGCTCCACTCGGGCTGAAAACGCTTGTTTGGGACATTACATTAATGTTGACTATAAATCATAAACTAAGCATTTTTCAGCTGAAATAATGAATGTAGTCCTCTTAATTCTTGCTTCTAAAGCATACGCAAACAGAAATTTCAATGTACAATGATGTTTTTTAAAAAACGGTCAAAATGTGCTCCACTCGGGCTGAAAACGCTTTTTCGGAACATTTCCTTAATGTTGACTATAAATCATAAACTAAGCATTTTTCAGCTGAAATAATGAATGTAGTCCTCTTAATTCTTGCTTCTAAAGCATACGCAAGCAGAAATTTCAATGTACAATGATGTTTTTAAAAAAAACAGTCAAAATGCGCTCCACTCGGGCTGAAAACGCTGTTGGGGACATTTCATTAATGTTGACTACAAATCAAAAACTAAGCATTTTTCAGCTGAAATAATGAATGTAGTCCTCTTAATTCTTGCTTCTAAAGCATACGCAAGCAGAAATTTCAATGTACAATGATGTTTTTAAAAAAAGGGTCAAAATGTGCTCCACTCGGGCTGAAAACGCTTGTTTGGAACATTTCATTAATGTTGACTATAAATCATAAACTAAGCATTTTTCAGCTGAAATAATGAATGTAGTCCTCTTAATTCTTGCTTCTAAAGCATACGCAAGCAGAAATTTCAATGTACAATGATGTTTTTAAAAAAACAGTCAAAATGTGCTCCACTCGGGCTGAAAACGCTTGTTTGGAACATTTCATTAATGTTGACTATAAATCAAAAACTAAGCATTTTTCAGCTGAAATAATGAATGTAGTCCTCTTACTTCTTGCTTCTAAAGCATACGCAAGCAGAAATTTCAATGTACAATGATGTTTTTAAAAAAACAGTCAAAATGTGCTCCACTCGGGCTGAAAACGCTGTTGGGGACATTTCATTAATGTTGACTATAAATCATAAACTAAGCATTTTTCAGCTGAAATAATGAATGTAGTCCTCTTAATTCTTGCTTCTAAAGCATACGCAAGCAGAAATTTCAATGTACAATGATGTTTTTAAAAAAACGGTCAAAATGTGCTCCACTCGGGCTGAAAACGCTTGTTCGAAACATTTCCTTAATGTTGACTATAAATCATAAACTAAGCATTTTTCAGCTGAAATAATGAATGTAGTCCTCTTAATTCTTGCTTCTAAAGCATACGCAAGCAGAAATTTCAATGTACAATGATGTTTTTAAAAAAAACAGTCAAAATGTGCTCCACTCGGGCTGAAAACGCTGTTGGGGACATTTCATTAATGTTGACTACAAATCAAAAACTAAGCATTTTTCAGCTGAAATAATGAATGTAGTCCTCTTAATTCTTGCTTCTAAAGCATTCGCAAGCAGAAATTTCAATGTACAATGATGTTTTTAAAAAAACAGTCAAAATGTGCTCCACTCGGGCTGAAAACGCTTGTTTGGGACATTACATTAATGTTGACTATAAATCATAAACTAAGCATTTTTCAGCTGAAATAATGAATGTAGTCCTCTTAATTCTTGCTTCTAAAGCATACGCAAACAGAAATTTCAATGTACAATGATGTTTTTTAAAAAACGGTCAAAATGCGCTCCACTCGGGCTGAAAACGCTGTTGGGGACATTTCATTAATGTTGACTACAAATCAAAAACTAAGCATTTTTCAGCTGAAATAATGAATGTAGTCCTCTTAATTCTTGCTTCTAAAGCATACGCAAGCAGAAATTTCAATGTACAATGATGTTTTTAAAAAAAGGGTCAAAATGTGCTCCACTCGGGCTGAAAACGCTTGTTTGGAACATTTCATTAATGTTGACTATAAATCATAAACTAAGCATTTTTCAGCTGAAATAATGAATGTAGTCCTCTTAATTCTTGCTTCTAAAGCATACGCAAGCAGAAATTTCAATGTACAATGATGTTTTTAAAAAAACAGTCAAAATGTGCTCCACTCGGGCTGAAAACGCTTGTTTGGGACATGACATTAATGTTGACTATAAATCATAAACTAAGCATTTTTCAGCTGAAATAATGAATGTAGTCCTCTTAATTCTTGCTTCTAAAGCATACGCAAGCAGAAATTTCAATGTACAATGATGTTTTTAAAAAAACAGTCAAAATGTGCTCCACTCGGGCTGAAAACGCTTGTTTGGGACATTACATTAATGTTAACTATAAATCATAAACTAAGCATTTTTCAGCTGAAATAATGAATGTAGTCCTCTTAATTCTTGCTTCTAAAGCATACGCAAAAAGAAATTTCAATGTACAATGATGTTTTTTAAAAAACGGTCAAAATGTGCTCCACTCGGGCTGAAAACGCTTGTTCGGAACATTTCCTTAATGTTGACTATAAATCATAAACTAAGCATTTTTCAGCTGAAATAATGAATGTAGTCCTCTTAATTCTTGCTTCTAAAGCATACGCAAGCAGAAATTTCAATGTACAATGATGTTTTTAAAAAAAACAGTCAAAATGCGCTCCACTCGGGCTGAAAACGCTGTTGGGGACATTTCATTAATGTTGACTACAAATCAAAAACTAAGCATTTTTCAGCTGAAATAATGAAAGTAGTCCTCTTAATTCTTGCTTCTAAAGCATACGCAAGCAGAAATTTCAATGTACAATGATGTTTTTAAAAAAAACAGTCAAAATGTGCTCCACTCGGGCTGAAAACGCTGTTGGGGACATTTCATTAATGTTGACTACAAATCAAAAACTAAGCATTTTTCAGCTGAAATAATGAATGTAGTCCTCTTAATTCTTGCTTCTAAAGCATTCGCAAGCAGAAATTTCAATGTACAATGATGTTTTTAAAAAAACAGTCAAAATGTGCTCCACTCGGGCTGAAAACGCTGTTGGGGACATTTCATTAATGTTGACTATAAATCATAAACTAAGCATTTTTCAGCTGAAATAATGAAAGTAGTCCTCTTAATTCTTGCTTCTAAAGCATATGCAAGCAGAAATTTCAATGTACAATGATGTTTTTAAAAAATCAGTCAAAATGTGCTCCACTCGGGCTGAAAACGCTTGTTTGGGACATGACATTAATGTTGACTATAAATCATAAACTAAGCATTTTTCAGCTGAAATAATGAAAGTAGTCCTCTTAATTCTTGCTTCTAAAGCAAACGCAAGCAGAAATTTCAATGTACAATGATGTTTTTAAAAAAAGGGTCAAAATGTGCTCCACTCGGGCTGAAAACGCTTGTTTGGAACATTTCATTAATGTTGACTATAAATCATAAACTAAGCATTTTTCAGCTGAAATAATGAATGTAGTCCTCTTAATTCTTGCTTCTAAAGCATACGCAAGCAGAAATTTCAATGTACAATGATGTTTTTAAAAAAACAGTCAAAATGTGCTCCACTCGGGCTGAAAACGCTTGTTTGGGACATGACATTAATGTTCACTATAAATCATAAACTAAGCATTTTTCAGCTGAAATAATGAATGTAGTCCTCTTAATTCTTGCTTCTAAAGCATACGCAAGCAGAAATTTCAATGTACAATGATGTTTTTAAAAAAAGGGTCAAAATGTGCTCCACTCGGGCTGAAAACGCTAGTTTGGAAAATTTCATTAATGTTGACTATAAATCATAAACTAAGCATTTTTCAGCTGAAATAATGAATGTAGTCCTCTTAATTCTTGCTTCTAAAGCATACGCAAACAGAAATTTCAATGTACAATGATGTTTTTAAAAAAACGGTCAAAATGTGCTCCACTCGGGCTGAAAACGCTTGTTTGGAACATTTCATTAATGTTGACTATAAATCATAAACTAAGCATTTTTCAGCTGAAATAATGAATGTAGTCCTCTTAATTCTTGCTTCTAAAGCATACGCAAGCAGAAATTTCAATGTACAATGATGTTTTTAAAAAAACAGTCAAAATGTGCTCCACTCGGGCTGAAAACGCTTGTTTGGGACATGACATTAATGTTCACTATAAATCATAAACTAAGCATTTTTCAGCTGAAATAATGAATGTAGTCCTCTTAATTCTTGCTTCTAAAGCATACGCAAGCAGAAATTTCAATGTACAATGATGTTTTTAAAAAAAGGGTCAAAATGTGCTCCACTCGGGCTGAAAACGCTAGTTTGGAACATTTCATTAATGTTGACTATAAATCATAAACTAAGCATTTTTCAGCTGAAATAATGAATGTAGTCCTCTTAATTCTTGCTTCTAAAGCATACGCAAACAGAAATTTCAATGTACAATGATGTTTTTAAAAAAACGGTCAAAATGTGCTCCACTCGGGCTGAAAACGCTTGTTTGGAACATTTCATTAATGTTGACTATAAATCATAAACTAAGCATTTTTCAGCTGAAATAATGAATGTAGTCCTCTTAATTCTTGCTTCTAAAGCATACGCAAGCAGAAATTTCAATGTACAATGATGTTTTTAAAAAAACAGTCAAAATGTGCTCCACTCGGGCTGAAAACGCTTGTTTGGGACATGACATTAATGTTCACTATAAATCATAAACTAAGCATTTTTCAGCTGAAATAATGAATGTAGTCCTCTTAATTCTTGCTTCTAAAGCATACGCAAGCAGAAATTTCAATGTACAATGATGTTTTTAAAAAAAGGGTCAAAATGTGCTCCACTCGGGCTGAAAACGCTAGTTTGGAACATTTCATTAATGTTGACTATAAATCATAAACTAAGCATTTTTCAGCTGAAATAATGAATGTAGTCCTCTTAATTCTTGCTTCTAAAGCATACGCAAACAGAAATTTCAATGTACAATGATGTTTTTAAAAAAACGGTCAAAATGTGCTCCACTCGGGCTGAAAACGCTTGTTTGGAACATTTCATTAATGTTGACTATAAATCATAAACTAAGCATTTTTCAGCTGAAATAATGAATGTAGTCCTCTTAATTCTTGCTTCTAAAGCATACGCAAGCAGAAATTTCAATGTACAATGATGTTTTTAAAAAAACAGTCAAAATGTGCTCCACTCGGGCTGAAAACGCTTGTTTGGGACATGACATTAATGTTGACTATAAATCATAAACTAAGCATTTTTCAGCTGAAATAATGAATGTAGTCCTCTTAATTCTTGCTTCTAAAGCATACGCAAGCAGAAATTTCAATGTACAATGATGTTTTTAAAAAAACGGTCAAAATGTGCTCCACTCGGGCTGAAAACGCTTGTTTGGGACATTACATTAATGTTAACTATAAATCATAAACTAAGCATTTTTCAGCTGAAATAATGAATGTAGTCCTCTTAATTCTTGCTTCTAAAGCATTCGCAAGCAGAAATTTCAATGTACAATGATGTTTTTAAAAAAACAGTCAAAATGTGCTCCACTCGGGCTGAAAACGCTGTTGGGGACATTTCATTAATGTTGACTATAAATCATAAACTAAGCATTTTTCAGCTGAAATAATGAAAGTAGTCCTCTTAATTCTTGCTTCTAAAGCATACGCAAGCAGAAATTTCAATGTACAATGATGTTTTTAAAAAATCAGTCAAAATGTGCTCCACTCGGGCTGAAAACGCTTGTTTGGGACATGACATTAATGTTGACTATAAATCATAAACTAAGCATTTTTCAGCTGAAATAATGAAAGTAGTCCTCTTAATTCTTGCTTCTAAAGCAAACGCAAGCAGAAATTTCAATGTACAATGATGTTTTTAAAAAAAGGGTCAAAATGTGCTCCACTCGGGCTGAAAACGCTTGTTTGGAACATTTCATTAATGTTGACTATAAATCATAAACTAAGCATTTTTCAGCTGAAATAATGAATGTAGTCCTCTTAATTCTTGCTTCTAAAGCATACGCAAGCAGAAATTTCAATGTACAATGATGTTTTTAAAAAAACAGTCAAAATGTGCTCCACTCGGGCTGAAAACGCTTGTTTGGGACATGACATTAATGTTCACTATAAATCATAAACTAAGCATTTTTCAGCTGAAATAATGAATGTAGTCCTCTTAATTCTTGCTTCTAAAGCATACGCAAGCAGAAATTTCAATGTACAATGATGTTTTTAAAAAAAGGGTCAAAATGTGCTCCACTCGGGCTGAAAACGCTAGTTTGGAACATTTCATTAATGTTGACTATAAATCATAAACTAAGCATTTTTCAGCTGAAATAATGAATGTAGTCCTCTTAATTCTTGCTTCTAAAGCATACGCAAACAGAAATTTCAATGTACAATGATGTTTTTAAAAAAACGGTCAAAATGTGCTCCACTCGGGCTGAAAACGCTTGTTTGGAACATTTCATTAATGTTGACTATAAATCATAAACTAAGCATTTTTCAGCTGAAATAATGAATGTAGTCCTCTTAATTCTTGCTTCTAAAGCATACGCAAGCAGAAATTTCAATGTACAATGATGTTTTTAAAAAAACAGTCAAAATGTGCTCCACTCGGGCTGAAAACGCTTGTTTGGGACATGACATTAATGTTCACTATAAATCATAAACTAAGCATTTTTCAGCTGAAATAATGAATGTAGTCCTCTTAATTCTTGCTTCTAAAGCATACGCAAGCAGAAATTTCAATGTACAATGATGTTTTTAAAAAAAGGGTCAAAATGTGCTCCACTCGGGCTGAAAACGCTAGTTTGGAACATTTCATTAATGTTGACTATAAATCATAAACTAAGCATTTTTCAGCTGAAATAATGAATGTAGTCCTCTTAATTCTTGCTTCTAAAGCATACGCAAACAGAAATTTCAATGTACAATGATGTTTTTAAAAAAACGGTCAAAATGTGCTCCACTCGGGCTGAAAACGCTTGTTTGGAACATTTCATTAATGTTGACTATAAATCATAAACTAAGCATTTTTCAGCTGAAATAATGAATGTAGTCCTCTTAATTCTTGCTTCTAAAGCATACGCAAGCAGAAATTTCAATGTACAATGATGTTTTTAAAAAAACAGTCAAAATGTGCTCCACTCGGGCTGAAAACGCTTGTTTGGGACATGACATTAATGTTCACTATAAATCATAAACTAAGCATTTTTCAGCTGAAATAATGAATGTAGTCCTCTTAATTCTTGCTTCTAAAGCATACGCAAGCAGAAATTTCAATGTACAATGATGTTTTTAAAAAAAGGGTCAAAATGTGCTCCACTCGGGCTGAAAACGCTAGTTTGGAACATTTCATTAATGTTGACTATAAATCATAAACTAAGCATTTTTCAGCTGAAATAATGAATGTAGTCCTCTTAATTCTTGCTTCTAAAGCATACGCAAACAGAAATTTCAATGTACAATGATGTTTTTAAAAAAACGGTCAAAATGTGCTCCACTCGGGCTGAAAACGCTTGTTTGGAACATTTCATTAATGTTGACTATAAATCATAAACTAAGCATTTTTCAGCTGAAATAATGAATGTAGTCCTCTTAATTCTTGCTTCTAAAGCATACGCAAGCAGAAATTTCAATGTACAATGATGTTTTTAAAAAAACAGTCAAAATGTGCTCCACTCGGGCTGAAAACGCTTGTTTGGGACATGACATTAATGTTGACTATAAATCATAAACTAAGCATTTTTCAGCTGAAATAATGAATGTAGTCCTCTTAATTCTTGCTTCTAAAGCATACGCAAGCAGAAATTTCAATGTACAATGATGTTTTTAAAAAAACGGTCAAAATGTGCTCCACTCGGGCTGAAAACTCTTGTTCGGAACATTTCCTTAATGTTGACTATAAATCATAAACTAAGCATTTTTCAGCTGAAATAATGAATGTAGTCCTCTTAATTCTTGCTTCTAAAGCATACGCAAGCAGAAATTTCAATGTACAATGATGTTTTAAAAAAAAACAGTCAAAATGTGCTCCACTCGGGCTGAAAACGCTGTTGGGGACATTTCATTAATGTTGACTATAAATCATAAACTAAGCATTTTTCAGCTGAAATAATGAATGTAGTCCTCTTAATTCTTGCTTCTAAAGCATACGCAAGCAGAAATTTCAATGTACAATGATGTTTTTAAAAAAACGGTCAAAATGTGCTCCACTCGGGCTGAAAACGCTTGTTCGGAACATTTCCTTAATGTTGACTATAAATCATAAACTAAGCATTTTTCAGCTGAAATAATGAATGTAGTCCTCTTAATTCTTGCTTCTAAAGCATACGCAAGCAGAAATTTCAATGTACAATGATGTTTTTAAAAAAAACAGTCAAAATGTGCTCCACTCGGGCTGAAAACGCTGTTGGGGACATTTCATTAATGTTGACTACAAATCAAAAACTAAGCATTTTTCAGCTGAAATAATGAATGTAGTCCTCTTAATTCTTGCTTCTAAAGCATACGCAAGCAGAAATTTCAATGTACAATGATGTTTTTAAAAAAACAGTCAAAATGTGCTCCACTCGGGCTGAAAACGCTGTTGGGGACATTTCATTAATGTTGACTACAAATCATAAACTAAGCATTTTTCAGCTGAAATAATGAATGTAGTCCTCTTAATTCTTGCTTCTAAAGCATACGCAAGAAGAAATTTCAATGTACAATGATGTTTTTAAAAAAAGGGTCAAAATGTGCTCCACTCGGGCTGAAAACGCTTGTTTGGAACATTTCATTAATGTTGACTATAAATCATAAACTAAGCATTTTTCAGCTGAAATAATGAATGTAGTCCTCTTAATTCTTGCTTCTAAAGCATACGCAAGCAGAAATTTCAATGTACAATGATGTTTTTAAAAAATCAGTCAAAATGTGCTCCACTCGGGCTGAAAACGCTTGTTTGGGACATGACATTAATGTTGACTATAAATCATAAACTAAGCATTTTTCAGCTGAAATAATGAAAGTAGTCCTCTTAATTCTTGCTTCTAAAGCAAACGCAAGCAGAAATTTCAATGTACAATGATGTTTTTAAAAAAAGGGTCAAAATGTGCTCCACTCGGGCTGAAAACGCTTGTTTGGAACATTTCATTAATGTTGACTATAAATCATAAACTAAGCATTTTTCAGCTGAAATAATGAATGTAGTCCTCTTAATTCTTGCTTCTAAAGCATACGCAAGCAGAAATTTCAATGTACAATGATGTTTTTAAAAAAACAGTCAAAATGTGCTCCACTCGGGCTGAAAACGCTTGTTTGGGACATGACATTAATGTTCACTATAAATCATAAACTAAGCATTTTTCAGCTGAAATAATGAATGTAGTCCTCTTAATTCTTGCTTCTAAAGCATACGCAAGCAGAAATTTCAATGTACAATGATGTTTTTAAAAAAAGGGTCAAAATGTGCTCCACTCGGGCTGAAAACGCTAGTTTGGAACATTTCATTAATGTTGACTATAAATCATAAACTAAGCATTTTTCAGCTGAAATAATGAATGTAGTCCTCTTAATTCTTGCTTCTAAAGCATACGCAAACAGAAATTTCAATGTACAATGATGTTTTTAAAAAAACGGTCAAAATGTGCTCCACTCGGGCTGAAAACGCTTGTTTGGAACATTTCATTAATGTTGACTATAAATCATAAACTAAGCATTTTTCAGCTGAAATAATGAATGTAGTCCTCTTAATTCTTGCTTCTAAAGCATACGCAAGCAGAAATTTCAATGTACAATGATGTTTTTAAAAAAACAGTCAAAATGTGCTCCACTCGGGCTGAAAACGCTTGTTTGGGACATGACATTAATGTTGACTATAAATCATAAACTAAGCATTTTTCAGCTGAAATAATGAATGTAGTCCTCTTAATTCTTGCTTCTAAAGCATACGCAAGCAGAAATTTCAATGTACAATGATGTTTTTAAAAAAACAGTCAAAATGTGCTCCACTCGGGCTGAAAACGCTTGTTTGGGACATTACATTAATGTTAACTATAAATCATAAACTAAGCATTTTTCAGCTGAAATAATGAATGTAGTCCTCTTAATTCTTGCTTCTAAAGCATACGCAAAAAGAAATTTCAATGTACAATGATGTTTTTTAAAAAACGGTCAAAATGTGCTCCACTCGGGCTGAAAACGCTTGTTCGGAACATTTCCTTAATGTTGACTATAAATCATAAACTAAGCATTTTTCAGCTGAAATAATGAATGTAGTCCTCTTAATTCTTGCTTCTAAAGCATACGCAAGCAGAAATTTCAATGTACAATGATGTTTTTAAAAAAAACAGTCAAAATGCGCTCCACTCGGGCTGAAAACGCTGTTGGGGACATTTCATTAATGTTGACTACAAATCAAAAACTAAGCATTTTTCAGCTGAAATAATGAAAGTAGTCCTCTTAATTCTTGCTTCTAAAGCATACGCAAGCAGAAATTTCAATGTACAATGATGTTTTTAAAAAAAACAGTCAAAATGTGCTCCACTCGGGCTGAAAACGCTGTTGGGGACATTTCATTAATGTTGACTACAAATCAAAAACTAAGCATTTTTCAGCTGAAATAATGAATGTAGTCCTCTTAATTCTTGCTTCTAAAGCATTCGCAAGCAGAAATTTCAATGTACAATGATGTTTTTAAAAAAACAGTCAAAATGTGCTCCACTCGGGCTGAAAACGCTGTTGGGGACATTTCATTAATGTTGACTATAAATCATAAACTAAGCATTTTTCAGCTGAAATAATGAATGTAGTCCTCTTAATTCTTGCTTCTAAAGCATACGCAAGCAGAAATTTCAATGTACAATGATGTTTTTAAAAAAAACAGTCAAAATGTGCTCCACTCGGGCTGAAAACGCTTGTTTGGGACATTACATTAATGTTGACTATAAATCATAAACTAAGCATTTTTCAGCTGAAATAATGAATGTAGTCCTCTTAATTCTTGCTTCTAAAGCATACGCAAACAGAAATTTCAATGTACAATGATGTTTTTTAAAAAACGGTCAAAATGTGCTCCACTCGGGCTGAAAACGCTTGTTCGGAACATTTCCTTAATGTTGACTATAAATCATAAACTAAGCATTTTTCAGCTGAAATAATGAATGTAGTCCTCTTAATTCTTGCTTCTAAAGCATACGCAAGCAGAAATTTCAATGTACAATGATGTTTTTAAAAAAAACAGTCAAAATGCGCTCCACTCGGGCTGAAAACGCTGTTGGGGACATTTCATTAATGTTGACTACAAATCAAAAACTAAGCATTTTTCAGCTGAAATAATGAATGTAGTCCTCTTAATTCTTGCTTCTAAAGCATACGCAAGCAGAAATTTCAATGTACAATGATGTTTTTAAAAAAAGGGTCAAAATGTGCTCCACTCGGGCTGAAAACGCTTGTTTGGAACATTTCATTAATGTTGACTATAAATCATAAACTAAGCATTTTTCAGCTGAAATAATGAATGTAGTCCTCTTAATTCTTGCTTCTAAAGCATACGCAAGCAGAAATTTCAATGTACAATGATGTTTTTAAAAAAACAGTCAAAATGTGCTCCACTCGGGCTGAAAACGCTTGTTTGGGACATGACATTAATGTTGACTATAAATCATAAACTAAGCATTTTTCAGCTGAAATAATGAATGTAGTCCTCTTAATTCTTGCTTCTAAAGCATACGCAAGCAGAAATTTCAATGTACAATGATGTTTTTAAAAAAACAGTCAAAATGTGCTCCACTCGGGCTGAAAACGCTTGTTTGGGACATTACATTAATGTTGACTATAAATCATAAACTAAGCATTTTTCAGCTGAAATAATGAATGTAGTCCTCTTAATTCTTGCTTCTAAAGCATACGCAAACAGAAATTTCAATGTACAATGATGTTTTTTAAAAAACGGTCAAAATGTGCTCCACTCGGGCTGAAAACGCTTTTTCGGAACATTTCCTTAATGTTGACTATAAATCATAAACTAAGCATTTTTCAGCTGAAATAATGAATGTAGTCCTCTTAATTCTTGCTTCTAAAGCATACGCAAGCAGAAATTTCAATGTACAATGATGTTTTTAAAAAAAACAGTCAAAATGCGCTCCACTCGGGCTGAAAACGCTGTTGGGGACATTTCATTAATGTTGACTACAAATCAAAAACTAAGCATTTTTCAGCTGAAATAATGAATGTAGTCCTCTTAATTCTTGCTTCTAAAGCATACGCAAGCAGAAATTTCAATGTACAATGATGTTTTTAAAAAAAGGGTCAAAATGTGCTCCACTCGGGCTGAAAACGCTTGTTTGGAACATTTCATTAATGTTGACTATAAATCATAAACTAAGCATTTTTCAGCTGAAATAATGAATGTAGTCCTCTTAATTCTTGCTTCTAAAGCATACGCAAGCAGAAATTTCAATGTACAATGATGTTTTTAAAAAAACAGTCAAAATGTGCTCCACTCGGGCTGAAAACGCTTGTTTGGAACATTTCATTAATGTTGACTATAAATCAAAAACTAAGCATTTTTCAGCTGAAATAATGAATGTAGTCCTCTTACTTCTTGCTTCTAAAGCATACGCAAGCAGAAATTTCAATGTACAATGATGTTTTTAAAAAAACAGTCAAAATGTGCTCCACTCGGGCTGAAAACGCTGTTGGGGACATTTCATTAATGTTGACTATAAATCAAAAACTAAGCATTTTTCAGCTGAAATAATGAATGTAGTCCTCTTAATTCTTGCTTCTAAAGCATACGCAAGCAGAAATTTCAATGTACAATGATGTTTTTAAAAAAACAGTCAAAATGTGCTCCACTCGGGCTGAAAACGCTTGTTTGGAACATTTCATTAATGTTGACTATAATTCATAAACTAAGCATTTTTCAGCTGAAATAATGAATGTAGTCCTCTTAATTCTTGCTTCTAAAGCATACGCAAGCAGAAATTTCAATGTACAATGATGTTTTTAAAAAAAACAGTCAAAATGTGCTCCACTCGGGCTGAAAACGCTGTTGGGGACATTTCATTAATGTTGACTATAAATCATAAACTAAGCATTTTTCAGCTGAAATAATGAATGTAGTCCTCTTAATTCTTGCTTCTAAAGCATACGCAAGCAGAAATTTCAATGTACAATGATGTTTTTAAAAAAACGGTCAAAATGTGCTCCACTCGGGCTGAAAACGCTTGTTCGGAACATTTCCTTAATGTTGACTATAAATCATAAACTAAGCATTTTTCAGCTGAAATAATGAATGTAGTCCTCTTAATTCTTGCTTCTAAAGCATACGCAAGCAGAAATTTCAATGTACAATGATGTTTTTAAAAAAAACAGTCAAAATGTGCTCCACTCGGGCTGAAAACGCTGTTGGGGACATTTCATTAATGTTGACTACAAATCAAAAACTAAGCATTTTTCAGCTGAAATAATGAATGTAGTCCTCTTAATTCTTGCTTCTAAAGCATTCGCAAGCAGAAATTTCAATGTACAATGATGTTTTTAAAAAAACAGTCAAAATGTGCTCCACTCGGGCTGAAAACGCTTGTTTGGGACATTACATTAATGTTGACTATAAATCATAAACTAAGCATTTTTCAGCTGAAATAATGAATGTAGTCCTCTTAATTCTTGCTTCTAAAGCATACGCAAACAGAAATTTCAATGTACAATGATGTTTTTTAAAAAACGGTCAAAATGTGCTCCACTCGGGCTGAAAACGCTGTTGGGGACATTTCATTAATGTTGACTACAAATCAAAAACTAAGCATTTTTCAGCTGAAATAATGAATGTAGTCCTCTTAATTCTTGCTTCTAAAGCATACGCAAGCAGAAATTTCAATGTACAATGATGTTTTTAAAAAAAGGGTCAAAATGTGCTCCACTCGGGCTGAAAACGCTTGTTTGGAACATTTCATTAATGTTGACTATAAATCATAAACTAAGCATTTTTCAGCTGAAATAATGAATGTAGTCCTCTTAATTCTTGCTTCTAAAGCATACGCAAGCAGAAATTTCAATGTACAATGATGTTTTTAAAAAAACAGTCAAAATGTGCTCCACTCGGGCTGAAAACGCTTGTTTGGGACATTACATTAATGTTGACTATAAATCATAAACTAAGCATTTTTCAGCTGAAATAATGAATGTAGTCCTCTTAATTCTTGCTTCTAAAGCATACGCAAACAGAAATTTCAATGTACAATGATGTTTTTTAAAAAACGGTCAAAATGTGCTCCACTCGGGCTGAAAACGCTTGTTCGGAACATTTCCTTAATGTTGACTATAAATCATAAACTAAGCATTTTTCAGCTGAAATAATGAATGTAGTCCTCTTAATTCTTGCTTCTAAAGCATACGCAAGCAGAAATTTCAATGTACAATGATGTTTTTAAAAAAAACAGTCAAAATGCGCTCCACTCGGGCTGAAAACGCTGTTGGGGACATTTCATTAATGTTGACTACAAATCAAAAACTAAGCATTTTTCAGCTGAAATAATGAAAGTAGTCCTCTTAATTCTTGCTTCTAAAGCATACGCAAGCAGAAATTTCAATGTACAATGATGTTTTTAAAAAAAACAGTCAAAATGTGCTCCACTCGGGCTGAAAACGCTGTTGGGGACATTTCATTAATGTTGACTACAAATCAAAAACTAAGCATTTTTCAGCTGAAATAATGAATGTAGTCCTCTTAATTCTTGCTTCTAAAGCATTCGCAAGCAGAAATTTCAATGTACAATGATGTTTTTAAAAAAACAGTCAAAATGTGCTCCACTCGGGCTGAAAACGCTGTTGGGGACATTTCATTAATGTTGACTATAAATCATAAACTAAGCATTTTTCAGCTGAAATAATGAATGTAGTCCTCTTAATTCTTGCTTCTAAAGCATACGCAAGCAGAAATTTCAATGTACAATGATGTTTTTAAAAAAACAGTCAAAATGTGCTCCACTCGGGCTGAAAACGCTTGTTTGGGACATTACATTAATGTTGACTATAAATCATAAACTAAGCATTTTTCAGCTGAAATAATGAATGTAGTCCTCTTAATTCTTGCTTCTAAAGCATACGCAAACAGAAATTTCAATGTACAATGATGTTTTTTAAAAAACGGTCAAAATGTGCTCCACTCGGGCTGAAAACGCTTGTTCGGAACATTTCCTTAATGTTGACTATAAATCATAAACTAAGCATTTTTCAGCTGAAATAATGAATGTAGTCCTCTTAATTCTTGCTTCTAAAGCATACGCAAGCAGAAATTTCAATGTACAATGATGTTTTTAAAAAAAACAGTCAAAATGCGCTCCACTCGGGCTGAAAACGCTGTTGGGGACATTTCATTAATGTTGACTACAAATCAAAAACTAAGCATTTTTCAGCTGAAATAATGAATGTAGTCCTCTTAATTCTTGCTTCTAAAGCATACGCAAGCAGAAATTTCAATGTACAATGATGTTTTTAAAAAAAGGGTCAAAATGTGCTCCACTCGGGCTGAAAACGCTTGTTTGGAACATTTCATTAATGTTGACTATAAATCATAAACTAAGCATTTTTCAGCTGAAATAATGAATGTAGTCCTCTTAATTCTTGCTTCTAAAGCATACGCAAGCAGAAATTTCAATGTACAATGATGTTTTTAAAAAAACAGTCAAAATGTGCTCCACTCGGGCTGAAAACGCTTGTTTGGGACATGACATTAATGTTGACTATAAATCATAAACTAAGCATTTTTCAGCTGAAATAATGAATGTAGTCCTCTTAATTCTTGCTTCTAAAGCATACGCAAGCAGAAATTTCAATGTACAATGATGTTTTTAAAAAAACAGTCAAAATGTGCTCCACTCGGGCTGAAAACGCTTGTTTGGGACATTACATTAATGTTGACTATAAATCATAAACTAAGCATTTTTCAGCTGAAATAATGAATGTAGTCCTCTTAATTCTTGCTTCTAAAGCATACGCAAACAGAAATTTCAATGTACAATGATGTTTTTAAAAAAACGGTCAAAATGTGCTCCACTCGGGCTGAAAACGCTTTTTCGGAACATTTCCTTAATGTTGACTATAAATCATAAACTAAGCATTTTTCAGCTGAAATAATGAATGTAGTCCTCTTAATTCTTGCTTCTAAAGCATACGCAAGCAGAAATTTCAATGTACAATGATGTTTTTAAAAAAAACAGTCAAAATGCGCTCCACTCGGGCTGAAAACGCTGTTGGGGACATTTCATTAATGTTGACTACAAATCAAAAACTAAGCATTTTTCAGCTGAAATAATGAATGTAGTCCTCTTAATTCTTGCTTCTAAAGCATACGCAAGCAGAAATTTCAATGTACAATGATGTTTTTAAAAAAACAGTCAAAATGTGCTCCACTCGGGCTGAAAACGCTTGTTTGGAACATTTCATTAATGTTGACTATAATTCATAAACTAAGCATTTTTCAGCTGAAATAATGAATGTAGTCCTCTTAATTCTTGCTTCTAAAGCATACGCAAGCAGAAATTTCAATGTACAATGATGTTTTTAAAAAAAACAGTCAAAATGTGCTCCACTCGGGCTGAAAACGCTGTTGGGGACATTTCATTAATGTTGACTATAAATCATAAACTAAGCATTTTTCAGCTGAAATAATGAATGTAGTCCTCTTAATTCTTGCTTCTAAAGCATACGCAAGCAGAAATTTCAATGTACAATGATGTTTTTAAAAAAACGGTCAAAATGTGCTCCACTCGGGCTGAAAACGCTTGTTCGGAACATTTCCTTAATGTTGACTATAAATCATAAACTAAGCATTTTTCAGCTGAAATAATGAATGTAGTCCTCTTAATTCTTGCTTCTAAAGCATACGCAAGCAGAAATTTCAATGTACAATGATGTTTTTAAAAAAAACAGTCAAAATGTGCTCCACTCGGGCTGAAAACGCTGTTGGGGACATTTCATTAATGTTGACTACAAATCAAAAACTAAGCATTTTTCAGCTGAAATAATGAATGTAGTCCTCTTAATTCTTGCTTCTAAAGCATTCGCAAGCAGAAATTTCAATGTACAATGATGTTTTTAAAAAAACAGTCAAAATGTGCTCCACTCGGGCTGAAAACGCTTGTTTGGGACATTACATTAATGTTGACTATAAATCATAAACTAAGCATTTTTCAGCTGAAATAATGAATGTAGTCCTCTTAATTCTTGCTTCTAAAGCATACGCAAACAGAAATTTCAATGTACAATGATGTTTTTTAAAAAACGGTCAAAATGTGCTCCACTCGGGCTGAAAACGCTGTTGGGGACATTTCATTAATGTTGACTACAAATCAAAAACTAAGCATTTTTCAGCTGAAATAATGAATGTAGTCCTCTTAATTCTTGCTTCTAAAGCATACGCAAGCAGAAATTTCAATGTACAATGATGTTTTTAAAAAAAGGGTCAAAATGTGCTCCACTCGGGCTGAAAACGCTTGTTTGGAACATTTCATTAATGTTGACTATAAATCATAAACTAAGCATTTTTCAGCTGAAATAATGAATGTAGTCCTCTTAATTCTTGCTTCTAAAGCATACGCAAGCAGAAATTTCAATGTACAATGATGTTTTTAAAAAAACAGTCAAAATGTGCTCCACTCGGGCTGAAAACGCTTGTTTGGGACATTACATTAATGTTGACTATAAATCATAAACTAAGCATTTTTCAGCTGAAATAATGAATGTAGTCCTCTTAATTCTTGCTTCTAAAGCATACGCAAACAGAAATTTCAATGTACAATGATGTTTTTTAAAAAACGGTCAAAATGTGCTCCACTCGGGCTGAAAACGCTTGTTCGGAACATTTCCTTAATGTTGACTATAAATCATAAACTAAGCATTTTTCAGCTGAAATAATGAATGTAGTCCTCTTAATTCTTGCTTCTAAAGCATACGCAAGCAGAAATTTCAATGTACAATGATGTTTTTAAAAAAAACAGTCAAAATGCGCTCCACTCGGGCTGAAAACGCTGTTGGGGACATTTCATTAATGTTGACTACAAATCAAAAACTAAGCATTTTTCAGCTGAAATAATGAATGTAGTCCTCTTAATTCTTGCTTCTAAAGCATACGCAAGCAGAAATTTCAATGTACAATGATGTTTTTAAAAAAAGGGTCAAAATGTGCTCCACTCGGGCTGAAAACGCTTGTTTGGAACATTTCATTAATGTTGACTATAAATCATAAACTAAGCATTTTTCAGCTGAAATAATGAATGTAGTCCTCTTAATTCTTGCTTCTAAAGCATACGCAAGCAGAAATTTCAATGTACAATGATGTTTTTAAAAAAACAGTCAAAATGTGCTCCACTCGGGCTGAAAACGCTTGTTTGGGACATGACATTAATGTTGACTATAAATCATAAACTAAGCATTTTTCAGCTGAAATAATGAATGTAGTCCTCTTAATTCTTGCTTCTAAAGCATACGCAAGCAGAAATTTCAATGTACAATGATGTTTTTAAAAAAACAGTCAAAATGTGCTCCACTCGGGCTGAAAACGCTTGTTTGGGACATTACATTAATGTTGACTATAAATCATAAACTAAGCATTTTTCAGCTGAAATAATGAATGTAGTCCTCTTAATTCTTGCTTCTAAAGCATACGCAAACAGAAATTTCAATGTACAATGATGTTTTTTAAAAAACGGTCAAAATGTGCTCCACTCGGGCTGAAAACGCTTTTTCGGAACATTTCCTTAATGTTGACTATAAATCATAAACTAAGCATTTTTCAGCTGAAATAATGAATGTAGTCCTCTTAATTCTTGCTTCTAAAGCATACGCAAGCAGAAATTTCAATGTACAATGATGTTTTTAAAAAAAACAGTCAAAATGCGCTCCACTCGGGCTGAAAACGCTGTTGGGGACATTTCATTAATGTTGACTACAAATCAAAAACTAAGCATTTTTCAGCTGAAATAATGAATGTAGTCCTCTTAATTCTTGCTTCTAAAGCATACGCAAGCAGAAATTTCAATGTACAATGATGTTTTTAAAAAAAGGGTCAAAATGTGCTCCACTCGGGCTGAAAACGCTTGTTTGGAACATTTCATTAATGTTGACTATAAATCATAAACTAAGCATTTTTCAGCTGAAATAATGAATGTAGTCCTCTTAATTCTTGCTTCTAAAGCATACGCAAGCAGAAATTTCAATGTACAATGATGTTTTTAAAAAAAGGGTCAAAATGTGCTCCACTCGGGCTGAAAACGCTAGTTTGGAACATTTCATTAATGTTGACTATAAATCATAAACTAAGCATTTTTCAGCTGAAATAATGAATGTAGTCCTCTTAATTCTTGCTTCTAAAGCATACGCAAACAGAAATTTCAATGTACAATGATGTTTTTAAAAAAACGGTCAAAATGTGCTCCACTCGGGCTGAAAACGCTTGTTTGGAACATTTCATTAATGTTGACTATAAATCATAAACTAAGCATTTTTCAGCTGAAATAATGAATGTAGTCCTCTTAATTCTTGCTTCTAAAGCATACGCAAGCAGAAATTTCAATGTACAATGATGTTTTTAAAAAAACAGTCAAAATGTGCTCCACTCGGGCTGAAAACGCTTGTTTGGGACATGACATTAATGTTGACTATAAATCATAAACTAAGCATTTTTCAGCTGAAATAATGAATGTAGTCCTCTTAATTCTTGCTTCTAAAGCATACGCAAGCAGAAATTTCAATGTACAATGATGTTTTTAAAAAAACGGTCAAAATGTGCTCCACTCGGGCTGAAAACTCTTGTTCGGAACAT
Source organism: Hippichthys cyanospilos (assembly GCF_059441005.1). Taxonomy (NCBI): domain Eukaryota; kingdom Metazoa; phylum Chordata; class Actinopteri; order Syngnathiformes; family Syngnathidae; genus Hippichthys; species Hippichthys cyanospilos. The sequence continues at coordinate 579,269 of NW_028283381.1, forward strand.
TTCCTTAATGTTGACTATAAATCATAAACTAAGCATTTTTCAGCTGAAATAATGAATGTAGTCCTCTTAATTCTTGCTTCTAAAGCATACGCAAGCAGAAATTTCAATGTACAATGATGTTTTAAAAAAAAACAGTCAAAATGTGCTCCACTCGGGCTGAAAACGCTGTTGGGGACATTTCATTAATGTTGACTATAAATCATAAACTAAGCATTTTTCAGCTGAAATAATGAATGTAGTCCTCTTAATTCTTGCTTCTAAAGCATACGCAAGCAGAAATTTCAATGTACAATGATGTTTTTAAAAAAACGGTCAAAATGTGCTCCACTCGGGCTGAAAACGCTTGTTCGGAACATTTCCTTAATGTTGACTATAAATCATAAACTAAGCATTTTTCAGCTGAAATAATGAATGTAGTCCTCTTAATTCTTGCTTCTAAAGCATACGCAAGCAGAAATTTCAATGTACAATGATGTTTTTAAAAAAAACAGTCAAAATGTGCTCCACTCGGGCTGAAAACGCTGTTGGGGACATTTCATTAATGTTGACTACAAATCAAAAACTAAGCATTTTTCAGCTGAAATAATGAATGTAGTCCTCTTAATTCTTGCTTCTAAAGCATACGCAAGCAGAAATTTCAATGTACAATGATGTTTTTAAAAAAACAGTCAAAATGTGCTCCACTCGGGCTGAAAACGCTGTTGGGGACATTTCATTAATGTTGACTACAAATCATAAACTAAGCATTTTTCAGCTGAAATAATGAATGTAGTCCTCTTAATTCTTGCTTCTAAAGCATACGCAAGAAGAAATTTCAATGTACAATGATGTTTTTAAAAAAAGGGTCAAAATGTGCTCCACTCGGGCTGAAAACGCTTGTTTGGAACATTTCATTAATGTTGACTATAAATCATAAACTAAGCATTTTTCAGCTGAAATAATGAATGTAGTCCTCTTAATTCTTGCTTCTAAAGCATACGCAAGCAGAAATTTCAATGTACAATGATGTTTTTAAAAAATCAGTCAAAATGTGCTCCACTCGGGCTGAAAACGCTTGTTTGGGACATGACATTAATGTTGACTATAAATCATAAACTAAGCATTTTTCAGCTGAAATAATGAAAGTAGTCCTCTTAATTCTTGCTTCTAAAGCAAACGCAAGCAGAAATTTCAATGTACAATGATGTTTTTAAAAAAAGGGTCAAAATGTGCTCCACTCGGGCTGAAAACGCTTGTTTGGAACATTTCATTAATGTTGACTATAAATCATAAACTAAGCATTTTTCAGCTGAAATAATGAATGTAGTCCTCTTAATTCTTGCTTCTAAAGCATACGCAAGCAGAAATTTCAATGTACAATGATGTTTTTAAAAAAACAGTCAAAATGTGCTCCACTCGGGCTGAAAACGCTTGTTTGGGACATGACATTAATGTTCACTATAAATCATAAACTAAGCATTTTTCAGCTGAAATAATGAATGTAGTCCTCTTAATTCTTGCTTCTAAAGCATACGCAAGCAGAAATTTCAATGTACAATGATGTTTTTAAAAAAAGGGTCAAAATGTGCTCCACTCGGGCTGAAAACGCTAGTTTGGAACATTTCATTAATGTTGACTATAAATCATAAACTAAGCATTTTTCAGCTGAAATAATGAATGTAGTCCTCTTAATTCTTGCTTCTAAAGCATACGCAAACAGAAATTTCAATGTACAATGATGTTTTTAAAAAAACGGTCAAAATGTGCTCCACTCGGGCTGAAAACGCTTGTTTGGAACATTTCATTAATGTTGACTATAAATCATAAACTAAGCATTTTTCAGCTGAAATAATGAATGTAGTCCTCTTAATTCTTGCTTCTAAAGCATACGCAAGCAGAAATTTCAATGTACAATGATGTTTTTAAAAAAACAGTCAAAATGTGCTCCACTCGGGCTGAAAACGCTTGTTTGGGACATGACATTAATGTTGACTATAAATCATAAACTAAGCATTTTTCAGCTGAAATAATGAATGTAGTCCTCTTAATTCTTGCTTCTAAAGCATACGCAAGCAGAAATTTCAATGTACAATGATGTTTTTAAAAAAACAGTCAAAATGTGCTCCACTCGGGCTGAAAACGCTTGTTTGGGACATTACATTAATGTTAACTATAAATCATAAACTAAGCATTTTTCAGCTGAAATAATGAATGTAGTCCTCTTAATTCTTGCTTCTAAAGCATACGCAAAAAGAAATTTCAATGTACAATGATGTTTTTTAAAAAACGGTCAAAATGTGCTCCACTCGGGCTGAAAACGCTTGTTCGGAACATTTCCTTAATGTTGACTATAAATCATAAACTAAGCATTTTTCAGCTGAAATAATGAATGTAGTCCTCTTAATTCTTGCTTCTAAAGCATACGCAAGCAGAAATTTCAATGTACAATGATGTTTTTAAAAAAAACAGTCAAAATGCGCTCCACTCGGGCTGAAAACGCTGTTGGGGACATTTCATTAATGTTGACTACAAATCAAAAACTAAGCATTTTTCAGCTGAAATAATGAAAGTAGTCCTCTTAATTCTTGCTTCTAAAGCATACGCAAGCAGAAATTTCAATGTACAATGATGTTTTTAAAAAAAACAGTCAAAATGTGCTCCACTCGGGCTGAAAACGCTGTTGGGGACATTTCATTAATGTTGACTACAAATCAAAAACTAAGCATTTTTCAGCTGAAATAATGAATGTAGTCCTCTTAATTCTTGCTTCTAAAGCATTCGCAAGCAGAAATTTCAATGTACAATGATGTTTTTAAAAAAACAGTCAAAATGTGCTCCACTCGGGCTGAAAACGCTGTTGGGGACATTTCATTAATGTTGACTATAAATCATAAACTAAGCATTTTTCAGCTGAAATAATGAATGTAGTCCTCTTAATTCTTGCTTCTAAAGCATACGCAAGCAGAAATTTCAATGTACAATGATGTTTTTAAAAAAAACAGTCAAAATGTGCTCCACTCGGGCTGAAAACGCTTGTTTGGGACATTACATTAATGTTGACTATAAATCATAAACTAAGCATTTTTCAGCTGAAATAATGAATGTAGTCCTCTTAATTCTTGCTTCTAAAGCATACGCAAACAGAAATTTCAATGTACAATGATGTTTTTTAAAAAACGGTCAAAATGTGCTCCACTCGGGCTGAAAACGCTTGTTCGGAACATTTCCTTAATGTTGACTATAAATCATAAACTAAGCATTTTTCAGCTGAAATAATGAATGTAGTCCTCTTAATTCTTGCTTCTAAAGCATACGCAAGCAGAAATTTCAATGTACAATGATGTTTTTAAAAAAAACAGTCAAAATGCGCTCCACTCGGGCTGAAAACGCTGTTGGGGACATTTCATTAATGTTGACTACAAATCAAAAACTAAGCATTTTTCAGCTGAAATAATGAATGTAGTCCTCTTAATTCTTGCTTCTAAAGCATACGCAAGCAGAAATTTCAATGTACAATGATGTTTTTAAAAAAAGGGTCAAAATGTGCTCCACTCGGGCTGAAAACGCTTGTTTGGAACATTTCATTAATGTTGACTATAAATCATAAACTAAGCATTTTTCAGCTGAAATAATGAATGTAGTCCTCTTAATTCTTGCTTCTAAAGCATACGCAAGCAGAAATTTCAATGTACAATGATGTTTTTAAAAAAACAGTCAAAATGTGCTCCACTCGGGCTGAAAACGCTTGTTTGGGACATGACATTAATGTTGACTATAAATCATAAACTAAGCATTTTTCAGCTGAAATAATGAATGTAGTCCTCTTAATTCTTGCTTCTAAAGCATACGCAAGCAGAAATTTCAATGTACAATGATGTTTTTAAAAAAACAGTCAAAATGTGCTCCACTCGGGCTGAAAACGCTTGTTTGGGACATTACATTAATGTTGACTATAAATCATAAACTAAGCATTTTTCAGCTGAAATAATGAATGTAGTCCTCTTAATTCTTGCTTCTAAAGCATACGCAAACAGAAATTTCAATGTACAATGATGTTTTTTAAAAAACGGTCAAAATGTGCTCCACTCGGGCTGAAAACGCTTTTTCGGAACATTTCCTTAATGTTGACTATAAATCATAAACTAAGCATTTTTCAGCTGAAATAATGAATGTAGTCCTCTTAATTCTTGCTTCTAAAGCATACGCAAGCAGAAATTTCAATGTACAATGATGTTTTTAAAAAAAACAGTCAAAATGCGCTCCACTCGGGCTGAAAACGCTGTTGGGGACATTTCATTAATGTTGACTACAAATCAAAAACTAAGCATTTTTCAGCTGAAATAATGAATGTAGTCCTCTTAATTCTTGCTTCTAAAGCATACGCAAGCAGAAATTTCAATGTACAATGATGTTTTTAAAAAAAGGGTCAAAATGTGCTCCACTCGGGCTGAAAACGCTTGTTTGGAACATTTCATTAATGTTGACTATAAATCATAAACTAAGCATTTTTCAGCTGAAATAATGAATGTAGTCCTCTTAATTCTTGCTTCTAAAGCATACGCAAGCAGAAATTTCAATGTACAATGATGTTTTTAAAAAAACAGTCAAAATGTGCTCCACTCGGGCTGAAAACGCTTGTTTGGAACATTTCATTAATGTTGACTATAAATCAAAAACTAAGCATTTTTCAGCTGAAATAATGAATGTAGTCCTCTTACTTCTTGCTTCTAAAGCATACGCAAGCAGAAATTTCAATGTACAATGATGTTTTTAAAAAAACAGTCAAAATGTGCTCCACTCGGGCTGAAAACGCTGTTGGGGACATTTCATTAATGTTGACTATAAATCAAAAACTAAGCATTTTTCAGCTGAAATAATGAATGTAGTCCTCTTAATTCTTGCTTCTAAAGCATACGCAAGCAGAAATTTCAATGTACAATGATGTTTTTAAAAAAACAGTCAAAATGTGCTCCACTCGGGCTGAAAACGCTTGTTTGGAACATTTCATTAATGTTGACTATAATTCATAAACTAAGCATTTTTCAGCTGAAATAATGAATGTAGTCCTCTTAATTCTTGCTTCTAAAGCATACGCAAGCAGAAATTTCAATGTACAATGATGTTTTTAAAAAAAACAGTCAAAATGTGCTCCACTCGGGCTGAAAACGCTGTTGGGGACATTTCATTAATGTTGACTATAAATCATAAACTAAGCATTTTTCAGCTGAAATAATGAATGTAGTCCTCTTAATTCTTGCTTCTAAAGCATACGCAAGCAGAAATTTCAATGTACAATGATGTTTTTAAAAAAACGGTCAAAATGTGCTCCACTCGGGCTGAAAACGCTTGTTCGGAACATTTCCTTAATGTTGACTATAAATCATAAACTAAGCATTTTTCAGCTGAAATAATGAATGTAGTCCTCTTAATTCTTGCTTCTAAAGCATACGCAAGCAGAAATTTCAATGTACAATGATGTTTTTAAAAAAAACAGTCAAAATGTGCTCCACTCGGGCTGAAAACGCTGTTGGGGACATTTCATTAATGTTGACTACAAATCAAAAACTAAGCATTTTTCAGCTGAAATAATGAATGTAGTCCTCTTAATTCTTGCTTCTAAAGCATTCGCAAGCAGAAATTTCAATGTACAATGATGTTTTTAAAAAAACAGTCAAAATGTGCTCCACTCGGGCTGAAAACGCTTGTTTGGGACATTACATTAATGTTGACTATAAATCATAAACTAAGCATTTTTCAGCTGAAATAATGAATGTAGTCCTCTTAATTCTTGCTTCTAAAGCATACGCAAACAGAAATTTCAATGTACAATGATGTTTTTTAAAAAACGGTCAAAATGTGCTCCACTCGGGCTGAAAACGCTGTTGGGGACATTTCATTAATGTTGACTACAAATCAAAAACTAAGCATTTTTCAGCTGAAATAATGAATGTAGTCCTCTTAATTCTTGCTTCTAAAGCATACGCAAGCAGAAATTTCAATGTACAATGATGTTTTTAAAAAAAGGGTCAAAATGTGCTCCACTCGGGCTGAAAACGCTTGTTTGGAACATTTCATTAATGTTGACTATAAATCATAAACTAAGCATTTTTCAGCTGAAATAATGAATGTAGTCCTCTTAATTCTTGCTTCTAAAGCATACGCAAGCAGAAATTTCAATGTACAATGATGTTTTTAAAAAAACAGTCAAAATGTGCTCCACTCGGGCTGAAAACGCTTGTTTGGGACATTACATTAATGTTGACTATAAATCATAAACTAAGCATTTTTCAGCTGAAATAATGAATGTAGTCCTCTTAATTCTTGCTTCTAAAGCATACGCAAACAGAAATTTCAATGTACAATGATGTTTTTTAAAAAACGGTCAAAATGTGCTCCACTCGGGCTGAAAACGCTTGTTCGGAACATTTCCTTAATGTTGACTATAAATCATAAACTAAGCATTTTTCAGCTGAAATAATGAATGTAGTCCTCTTAATTCTTGCTTCTAAAGCATACGCAAGCAGAAATTTCAATGTACAATGATGTTTTTAAAAAAAACAGTCAAAATGCGCTCCACTCGGGCTGAAAACGCTGTTGGGGACATTTCATTAATGTTGACTACAAATCAAAAACTAAGCATTTTTCAGCTGAAATAATGAAAGTAGTCCTCTTAATTCTTGCTTCTAAAGCATACGCAAGCAGAAATTTCAATGTACAATGATGTTTTTAAAAAAAACAGTCAAAATGTGCTCCACTCGGGCTGAAAACGCTGTTGGGGACATTTCATTAATGTTGACTACAAATCAAAAACTAAGCATTTTTCAGCTGAAATAATGAATGTAGTCCTCTTAATTCTTGCTTCTAAAGCATTCGCAAGCAGAAATTTCAATGTACAATGATGTTTTTAAAAAAACAGTCAAAATGTGCTCCACTCGGGCTGAAAACGCTGTTGGGGACATTTCATTAATGTTGACTATAAATCATAAACTAAGCATTTTTCAGCTGAAATAATGAATGTAGTCCTCTTAATTCTTGCTTCTAAAGCATACGCAAGCAGAAATTTCAATGTACAATGATGTTTTTAAAAAAACAGTCAAAATGTGCTCCACTCGGGCTGAAAACGCTTGTTTGGGACATTACATTAATGTTGACTATAAATCATAAACTAAGCATTTTTCAGCTGAAATAATGAATGTAGTCCTCTTAATTCTTGCTTCTAAAGCATACGCAAACAGAAATTTCAATGTACAATGATGTTTTTTAAAAAACGGTCAAAATGTGCTCCACTCGGGCTGAAAACGCTTGTTCGGAACATTTCCTTAATGTTGACTATAAATCATAAACTAAGCATTTTTCAGCTGAAATAATGAATGTAGTCCTCTTAATTCTTGCTTCTAAAGCATACGCAAGCAGAAATTTCAATGTACAATGATGTTTTTAAAAAAAACAGTCAAAATGCGCTCCACTCGGGCTGAAAACGCTGTTGGGGACATTTCATTAATGTTGACTACAAATCAAAAACTAAGCATTTTTCAGCTGAAATAATGAATGTAGTCCTCTTAATTCTTGCTTCTAAAGCATACGCAAGCAGAAATTTCAATGTACAATGATGTTTTTAAAAAAAGGGTCAAAATGTGCTCCACTCGGGCTGAAAACGCTTGTTTGGAACATTTCATTAATGTTGACTATAAATCATAAACTAAGCATTTTTCAGCTGAAATAATGAATGTAGTCCTCTTAATTCTTGCTTCTAAAGCATACGCAAGCAGAAATTTCAATGTACAATGATGTTTTTAAAAAAACAGTCAAAATGTGCTCCACTCGGGCTGAAAACGCTTGTTTGGGACATGACATTAATGTTGACTATAAATCATAAACTAAGCATTTTTCAGCTGAAATAATGAATGTAGTCCTCTTAATTCTTGCTTCTAAAGCATACGCAAGCAGAAATTTCAATGTACAATGATGTTTTTAAAAAAACAGTCAAAATGTGCTCCACTCGGGCTGAAAACGCTTGTTTGGGACATTACATTAATGTTGACTATAAATCATAAACTAAGCATTTTTCAGCTGAAATAATGAATGTAGTCCTCTTAATTCTTGCTTCTAAAGCATACGCAAACAGAAATTTCAATGTACAATGATGTTTTTTAAAAAACGGTCAAAATGTGCTCCACTCGGGCTGAAAACGCTTTTTCGGAACATTTCCTTAATGTTGACTATAAATCATAAACTAAGCATTTTTCAGCTGAAATAATGAATGTAGTCCTCTTAATTCTTGCTTCTAAAGCATACGCAAGCAGAAATTTCAATGTACAATGATGTTTTTAAAAAAAACAGTCAAAATGCGCTCCACTCGGGCTGAAAACGCTGTTGGGGACATTTCATTAATGTTGACTACAAATCAAAAACTAAGCATTTTTCAGCTGAAATAATGAATGTAGTCCTCTTAATTCTTGCTTCTAAAGCATACGCAAGCAGAAATTTCAATGTACAATGATGTTTTTAAAAAAACAGTCAAAATGTGCTCCACTCGGGCTGAAAACGCTTGTTTGGAACATTTCATTAATGTTGACTATAATTCATAAACTAAGCATTTTTCAGCTGAAATAATGAATGTAGTCCTCTTAATTCTTGCTTCTAAAGCATACGCAAGCAGAAATTTCAATGTACAATGATGTTTTTAAAAAAAACAGTCAAAATGTGCTCCACTCGGGCTGAAAACGCTGTTGGGGACATTTCATTAATGTTGACTATAAATCATAAACTAAGCATTTTTCAGCTGAAATAATGAATGTAGTCCTCTTAATTCTTGCTTCTAAAGCATACGCAAGCAGAAATTTCAATGTACAATGATGTTTTTAAAAAAACGGTCAAAATGTGCTCCACTCGGGCTGAAAACGCTTGTTCGGAACATTTCCTTAATGTTGACTATAAATCATAAACTAAGCATTTTTCAGCTGAAATAATGAATGTAGTCCTCTTAATTCTTGCTTCTAAAGCATACGCAAGCAGAAATTTCAATGTACAATGATGTTTTTAAAAAAAACAGTCAAAATGTGCTCCACTCGGGCTGAAAACGCTGTTGGGGACATTTCATTAATGTTGACTACAAATCAAAAACTAAGCATTTTTCAGCTGAAATAATGAATGTAGTCCTCTTAATTCTTGCTTCTAAAGCATTCGCAAGCAGAAATTTCAATGTACAATGATGTTTTTAAAAAAACAGTCAAAATGTGCTCCACTCGGGCTGAAAACGCTTGTTTGGGACATTACATTAATGTTGACTATAAATCATAAACTAAGCATTTTTCAGCTGAAATAATGAATGTAGTCCTCTTAATTCTTGCTTCTAAAGCATACGCAAACAGAAATTTCAATGTACAATGATGTTTTTTAAAAAACGGTCAAAATGTGCTCCACTCGGGCTGAAAACGCTGTTGGGGACATTTCATTAATGTTGACTACAAATCAAAAACTAAGCATTTTTCAGCTGAAATAATGAATGTAGTCCTCTTAATTCTTGCTTCTAAAGCATACGCAAGCAGAAATTTCAATGTACAATGATGTTTTTAAAAAAAGGGTCAAAATGTGCTCCACTCGGGCTGAAAACGCTTGTTTGGAACATTTCATTAATGTTGACTATAAATCATAAACTAAGCATTTTTCAGCTGAAATAATGAATGTAGTCCTCTTAATTCTTGCTTCTAAAGCATACGCAAGCAGAAATTTCAATGTACAATGATGTTTTTAAAAAAACAGTCAAAATGTGCTCCACTCGGGCTGAAAACGCTTGTTTGGGACATTACATTAATGTTGACTATAAATCATAAACTAAGCATTTTTCAGCTGAAATAATGAATGTAGTCCTCTTAATTCTTGCTTCTAAAGCATACGCAAACAGAAATTTCAATGTACAATGATGTTTTTTAAAAAACGGTCAAAATGTGCTCCACTCGGGCTGAAAACGCTTGTTCGGAACATTTCCTTAATGTTGACTATAAATCATAAACTAAGCATTTTTCAGCTGAAATAATGAATGTAGTCCTCTTAATTCTTGCTTCTAAAGCATACGCAAGCAGAAATTTCAATGTACAATGATGTTTTTAAAAAAAACAGTCAAAATGCGCTCCACTCGGGCTGAAAACGCTGTTGGGGACATTTCATTAATGTTGACTACAAATCAAAAACTAAGCATTTTTCAGCTGAAATAATGAATGTAGTCCTCTTAATTCTTGCTTCTAAAGCATACGCAAGCAGAAATTTCAATGTACAATGATGTTTTTAAAAAAAGGGTCAAAATGTGCTCCACTCGGGCTGAAAACGCTTGTTTGGAACATTTCATTAATGTTGACTATAAATCATAAACTAAGCATTTTTCAGCTGAAATAATGAATGTAGTCCTCTTAATTCTTGCTTCTAAAGCATACGCAAGCAGAAATTTCAATGTACAATGATGTTTTTAAAAAAACAGTCAAAATGTGCTCCACTCGGGCTGAAAACGCTTGTTTGGGACATGACATTAATGTTGACTATAAATCATAAACTAAGCATTTTTCAGCTGAAATAATGAATGTAGTCCTCTTAATTCTTGCTTCTAAAGCATACGCAAGCAGAAATTTCAATGTACAATGATGTTTTTAAAAAAACAGTCAAAATGTGCTCCACTCGGGCTGAAAACGCTTGTTTGGGACATTACATTAATGTTGACTATAAATCATAAACTAAGCATTTTTCAGCTGAAATAATGAATGTAGTCCTCTTAATTCTTGCTTCTAAAGCATACGCAAACAGAAATTTCAATGTACAATGATGTTTTTTAAAAAACGGTCAAAATGTGCTCCACTCGGGCTGAAAACGCTTTTTCGGAACATTTCCTTAATGTTGACTATAAATCATAAACTAAGCATTTTTCAGCTGAAATAATGAATGTAGTCCTCTTAATTCTTGCTTCTAAAGCATACGCAAGCAGAAATTTCAATGTACAATGATGTTTTTAAAAAAAACAGTCAAAATGCGCTCCACTCGGGCTGAAAACGCTGTTGGGGACATTTCATTAATGTTGACTACAAATCAAAAACTAAGCATTTTTCAGCTGAAATAATGAATGTAGTCCTCTTAATTCTTGCTTCTAAAGCATACGCAAGCAGAAATTTCAATGTACAATGATGTTTTTAAAAAAAGGGTCAAAATGTGCTCCACTCGGGCTGAAAACGCTTGTTTGGAACATTTCATTAATGTTGACTATAAATCATAAACTAAGCATTTTTCAGCTGAAATAATGAATGTAGTCCTCTTAATTCTTGCTTCTAAAGCATACGCAAGCAGAAATTTCAATGTACAATGATGTTTTTAAAAAAACAGTCAAAATGTGCTCCACTCGGGCTGAAAACGCTTGTTTGGAACATTTCATTAATGTTGACTATAAATCAAAAACTAAGCATTTTTCAGCTGAAATAATGAATGTAGTCCTCTTACTTCTTGCTTCTAAAGCATACGCAAGCAGAAATTTCAATGTACAATGATGTTTTTAAAAAAACAGTCAAAATGTGCTCCACTCGGGCTGAAAACGCTGTTGGGGACATTTCATTAATGTTGACTATAAATCATAAACTAAGCATTTTTCAGCTGAAATAATGAATGTAGTCCTCTTAATTCTTGCTTCTAAAGCATACGCAAGCAGAAATTTCAATGTACAATGATGTTTTTAAAAAAACGGTCAAAATGTGCTCCACTCGGGCTGAAAACGCTTGTTCGGAACATTTCCTTAATGTTGACTATAAATCATAAACTAAGCATTTTTCAGCTGAAATAATGAATGTAGTCCTCTTAATTCTTGCTTCTAAAGCATACGCAAGCAGAAATTTCAATGTACAATGATGTTTTTAAAAAAAACAGTCAAAATGTGCTCCACTCGGGCTGAAAACGCTGTTGGGGACATTTCATTAATGTTGACTACAAATCAAAAACTAAGCATTTTTCAGCTGAAATAATGAATGTAGTCCTCTTAATTCTTGCTTCTAAAGCATTCGCAAGCAGAAATTTCAATGTACAATGATGTTTTTAAAAAAACAGTCAAAATGTGCTCCACTCGGGCTGAAAACGCTTGTTTGGGACATTACATTAATGTTGACTATAAATCATAAACTAAGCATTTTTCAGCTGAAATAATGAATGTAGTCCTCTTAATTCTTGCTTCTAAAGCATACGCAAACAGAAATTTCAATGTACAATGATGTTTTTTAAAAAACGGTCAAAATGTGCTCCACTCGGGCTGAAAACGCTGTTGGGGACATTTCATTAATGTTGACTACAAATCAAAAACTAAGCATTTTTCAGCTGAAATAATGAATGTAGTCCTCTTAATTCTTGCTTCTAAAGCATACGCAAGCAGAAATTTCAATGTACAATGATGTTTTTAAAAAAAGGGTCAAAATGTGCTCCACTCGGGCTGAAAACGCTTGTTTGGAACATTTCATTAATGTTGACTATAAATCATAAACTAAGCATTTTTCAGCTGAAATAATGAATGTAGTCCTCTTAATTCTTGCTTCTAAAGCATACGCAAGCAGAAATTTCAATGTACAATGATGTTTTTAAAAAAACAGTCAAAATGTGCTCCACTCGGGCTGAAAACGCTTGTTTGGGACATGACATTAATGTTGACTATAAATCATAAACTAAGCATTTTTCAGCTGAAATAATGAATGTAGTCCTCTTAATTCTTGCTTCTAAAGCATACGCAAGCAGAAATTTCAATGTACAATGATGTTTTTAAAAAAACAGTCAAAATGTGCTCCACTCGGGCTGAAAACGCTTGTTTGGGACATTACATTAATGTTAACTATAAATCATAAACTAAGCATTTTTCAGCTGAAATAATGAATGTAGTCCTCTTAATTCTTGCTTCTAAAGCATACGCAAAAAGAAATTTCAATGTACAATGATGTTTTTTAAAAAACGGTCAAAATGTGCTCCACTCGGGCTGAAAACGCTTGTTCGGAACATTTCCTTAATGTTGACTATAAATCATAAACTAAGCATTTTTCAGCTGAAATAATGAATGTAGTCCTCTTAATTCTTGCTTCTAAAGCATACGCAAGCAGAAATTTCAATGTACAATGATGTTTTTAAAAAAAACAGTCAAAATGCGCTCCACTCGGGCTGAAAACGCTGTTGGGGACATTTCATTAATGTTGACTACAAATCAAAAACTAAGCATTTTTCAGCTGAAATAATGAATGTAGTCCTCTTAATTCTTGCTTCTAAAGCATACGCAAGCAGAAATTTCAATGTACAATGATGTTTTTAAAAAAAGGGTCAAAATGTGCTCCACTCGGGCTGAAAACGCTTGTTTGGAACATTTCATTAATGTTGACTATAAATCATAAACTAAGCATTTTTCAGCTGAAATAATGAATGTAGTCCTCTTAATTCTTGCTTCTAAAGCATACGCAAGCAGAAATTTCAATGTACAATGATGTTTTTAAAAAAACAGTCAAAATGTGCTCCACTCGGGCTGAAAACGCTTGTTTGGGACATGACATTAATGTTGACTATAAATCATAAACTAAGCATTTTTCAGCTGAAATAATGAATGTAGTCCTCTTAATTCTTGCTTCTAAAGCATACGCAAGCAGAAATTTCAATGTACAATGATGTTTTTAAAAAAACAGTCAAAATGTGCTCCACTCGGGCTGAAAACGCTTGTTTGGGACATTACATTAATGTTGACTATAAATCATAAACTAAGCATTTTTCAGCTGAAATAATGAATGTAGTCCTCTTAATTCTTGCTTCTAAAGCATACGCAAACAGAAATTTCAATGTACAATGATGTTTTTTAAAAAACGGTCAAAATGTGCTCCACTCGGGCTGAAAACGCTTTTTCGGAACATTTCCTTAATGTTGACTATAAATCATAAACTAAGCATTTTTCAGCTGAAATAATGAATGTAGTCCTCTTAATTCTTGCTTCTAAAGCATACGCAAGCAGAAATTTCAATGTACAATGATGTTTTTAAAAAAAACAGTCAAAATGCGCTCCACTCGGGCTGAAAACGCTGTTGGGGACATTTCATTAATGTTGACTACAAATCAAAAACTAAGCATTTTTCAGCTGAAATAATGAATGTAGTCCTCTTAATTCTTGCTTCTAAAGCATACGCAAGCAGAAATTTCAATGTACAATGATGTTTTTAAAAAAAGGGTCAAAATGTGCTCCACTCGGGCTGAAAACGCTTGTTTGGAACATTTCATTAATGTTGACTATAAATCATAAACTAAGCATTTTTCAGCTGAAATAATGAATGTAGTCCTCTTAATTCTTGCTTCTAAAGCATACGCAAGCAGAAATTTCAATGTACAATGATGTTTTTAAAAAAACAGTCAAAATGTGCTCCACTCGGGCTGAAAACGCTTGTTTGGAACATTTCATTAATGTTGACTATAAATCAAAAACTAAGCATTTTTCAGCTGAAATAATGAATGTAGTCCTCTTACTTCTTGCTTCTAAAGCATACGCAAGCAGAAATTTCAATGTACAATGATGTTTTTAAAAAAACAGTCAAAATGTGCTCCACTCGGGCTGAAAACGCTGTTGGGGACATTTCATTAATGTTGACTATAAATCATAAACTAAGCATTTTTCAGCTGAAATAATGAATGTAGTCCTCTTAATTCTTGCTTCTAAAGCATACGCAAGCAGAAATTTCAATGTACAATGATGTTTTTAAAAAAACGGTCAAAATGTGCTCCACTCGGGCTGAAAACGCTTGTTCGGAACATTTCCTTAATGTTGACTATAAATCATAAACTAAGCATTTTTCAGCTGAAATAATGAATGTAGTCCTCTTAATTCTTGCTTCTAAAGCATACGCAAGCAGAAATTTCAATGTACAATGATGTTTTTAAAAAAAACAGTCAAAATGTGCTCCACTCGGGCTGAAAACGCTGTTGGGGACATTTCATTAATGTTGACTACAAATCAAAAACTAAGCATTTTTCAGCTGAAATAATGAATGTAGTCCTCTTAATTCTTGCTTCTAAAGCATTCGCAAGCAGAAATTTCAATGTACAATGATGTTTTTAAAAAAACAGTCAAAATGTGCTCCACTCGGGCTGAAAACGCTTGTTTGGGACATTACATTAATGTTGACTATAAATCATAAACTAAGCATTTTTCAGCTGAAATAATGAATGTAGTCCTCTTAATTCTTGCTTCTAAAGCATACGCAAACAGAAATTTCAATGTACAATGATGTTTTTTAAAAAACGGTCAAAATGTGCTCCACTCGGGCTGAAAACGCTGTTGGGGACATTTCATTAATGTTGACTACAAATCAAAAACTAAGCATTTTTCAGCTGAAATAATGAATGTAGTCCTCTTAATTCTTGCTTCTAAAGCATACGCAAGCAGAAATTTCAATGTACAATGATGTTTTTAAAAAAAGGGTCAAAATGTGCTCCACTCGGGCTGAAAACGCTTGTTTGGAACATTTCATTAATGTTGACTATAAATCATAAACTAAGCATTTTTCAGCTGAAATAATGAATGTAGTCCTCTTAATTCTTGCTTCTAAAGCATACGCAAGCAGAAATTTCAATGTACAATGATGTTTTTAAAAAAACAGTCAAAATGTGCTCCACTCGGGCTGAAAACGCTTGTTTGGGACATGACATTAATGTTGACTATAAATCATAAACTAAGCATTTTTCAGCTGAAATAATGAATGTAGTCCTCTTAATTCTTGCTTCTAAAGCATACGCAAGCAGAAATTTCAATGTACAATGATGTTTTTAAAAAAACAGTCAAAATGTGCTCCACTCGGGCTGAAAACGCTTGTTTGGGACATTACATTAATGTTAACTATAAATCATAAACTAAGCATTTTTCAGCTGAAATAATGAATGTAGTCCTCTTAATTCTTGCTTCTAAAGCATACGCAAAAAGAAATTTCAATGTACAATGATGTTTTTTAAAAAACGGTCAAAATGTGCTCCACTCGGGCTGAAAACGCTTGTTCGGAACATTTCCTTAATGTTGACTATAAATCATAAACTAAGCATTTTTCAGCTGAAATAATGAATGTAGTCCTCTTAATTCTTGCTTCTAAAGCATACGCAAGCAGAAATTTCAATGTACAATGATGTTTTTAAAAAAAACAGTCAAAATGCGCTCCACTCGGGCTGAAAACGCTGTTGGGGACATTTCATTAATGTTGACTACAAATCAAAAACTAAGCATTTTTCAGCTGAAATAATGAAAGTAGTCCTCTTAATTCTTGCTTCTAAAGCATACGCAAGCAGAAATTTCAATGTACAATGATGTTTTTAAAAAAAACAGTCAAAATGTGCTCCACTCGGGCTGAAAACGCTGTTGGGGACATTTCATTAATGTTGACTACAAATCAAAAACTAAGCATTTTTCAGCTGAAATAATGAATGTAGTCCTCTTAATTCTTGCTTCTAAAGCATTCGCAAGCAGAAATTTCAATGTACAATGATGTTTTTAAAAAAACAGTCAAAATGTGCTCCACTCGGGCTGAAAACGCTGTTGGGGACATTTCATTAATGTTGACTATAAATCATAAACTAAGCATTTTTCAGCTGAAATAATGAATGTAGTCCTCTTAATTCTTGCTTCTAAAGCATACGCAAGCAGAAATTTCAATGTACAATGATGTTTTTAAAAAAACAGTCAAAATGTGCTCCACTCGGGCTGAAAACGCTTGTTTGGGACATTACATTAATGTTGACTATAAATCATAAACTAAGCATTTTTCAGCTGAAATAATGAATGTAGTCCTCTTAATTCTTGCTTCTAAAGCATACGCAAACAGAAATTTCAATGTACAATGATGTTTTTTAAAAAACGGTCAAAATGTGCTCCACTCGGGCTGAAAACGCTTGTTCGGAACATTTCCTTAATGTTGACTATAAATCATAAACTAAGCATTTTTCAGCTGAAATAATGAATGTAGTCCTCTTAATTCTTGCTTCTAAAGCATACGCAAGCAGAAATTTCAATGTACAATGATGTTTTTAAAAAAAACAGTCAAAATGCGCTCCACTCGGGCTGAAAACGCTGTTGGGGACATTTCATTAATGTTGACTACAAATCAAAAACTAAGCATTTTTCAGCTGAAATAATGAATGTAGTCCTCTTAATTCTTGCTTCTAAAGCATACGCAAGCAGAAATTTCAATGTACAATGATTTTTTAAAAAAAGGGTCAAAATGTGCTCCACTCGGGCTGAAAACGCTTGTTTGGAACATTTCATTAATGTTGACTATAAATCATAAACTAAGCATTTTTCAGCTGAAATAATGAATGTAGTCCTCTTAATTCTTGCTTCTAAAGCATACGCAAGCAGAAATTTCAATGTACAATGATGTTTTTAAAAAAACAGTCAAAATGTGCTCCACTCGGGCTGAAAACGCTTGTTTGGGACATGACATTAATGTTGACTATAAATCATAAACTAAGCATTTTTCAGCTGAAATAATGAATGTAGTCCTCTTAATTCTTGCTTCTAAAGCATACGCAAGCAGAAATTTCAATGTACAATGATGTTTTTAAAAAAACAGTCAAAATGTGCTCCACTCGGGCTGAAAACGCTTGTTTGGGACATGACATTAATGTTAACTATAAATCATAAACTAAGCATTTTTCAGCTGAAATAATGAATGTAGTCCTCTTAATTCTTGCTTCTAAAGCATACGCAAAAAGAAATTTCAATGTACAATGATGTTTTTTAAAAAACGGTCAAAATGTGCTCCACTCGGGCTGAAAACGCTTGTTCGGAACATTTCCTTAATGTTGACTATAAATCATAAACTAAGCATTTTTTAGCTGAAATAATGAATGTAGTCCTCTTAATTCTTGCTTCTAAAGCATACGCAAGCAGAAATTTCAATGTACAATGATGTTTTTAAAAAAAACAGTCAAAATGCGCTCCACTCGGGCTGAAAACGCTGTTGGGGACATTTCATTAATGTTGACTACAAATCAAAAACTAAGCATTTTTCAGCTGAAATAATGAAAGTAGTCCTCTTAATTCTTGCTTCTAAAGCATACGCAAGCAAAAATTTCAATGTACAATGATGTTTTTAAAAAAAACAGTCAAAATGTGCTCCACTCGGGCTGAAAACGCTGTTGGGGACATTTCATTAATGTTGACTACAAATCAAAAACTAAGCATTTTTCAGCTGAAAAAATGAATGTAGTCCTCTTAATTCTTGCTTCTAAAGCATTCGCAAGCAGAAATTTCAATGTACAATGATGTTTTTAAAAAAACAGTCAAAATGTGCTCCACTCGGGCTGAAAACGCTGTTGGGGACATTTCATTAATGTTGACTATAAATCATAAACTAAGCATTTTTCAGCTGAAATAATGAATGTAGTCCTCTTAATTCTTGCTTCTAAAGCATACGCAAGCAGAAATTTCAATGTACAATGATGTTTTTAAAAAAACAGTCAAAATGTGCTCCACTCGGGCTGAAAACGCTTGTTTGGGACATTACATTAATGTTGACTATAAATCATAAACTAAGCATTTTTCAGCTGAAATAATGAATGTAGTCCTCTTAATTCTTGCTTCTAAAGCATACGCAAACAGAAATTTCAATGTACAATGATGTTTTTTAAAAAACGGTCAAAATGTGCTCCACTCGGGCTGAAAACGCTTGTTCGGAACATTTCCTTAATGTTGACTATAAATCATAAACTAAGCATTTTTCAGCTGAAATAATGAATGTAGTCCTCTTAATTCTTGCTTCTAAAGCATACGCAAGCAGAAATTTCAATGTACAATGATGTTTTTAAAAAAAACAGTCAAAATGCGCTCCACTCGGGCTGAAAACGCTGTTGGGGACATTTCATTAATGTTGACTACAAATCAAAAACTAAGCATTTTTCAGCTGAAATAATGAATGTAGTCCTCTTAATTCTTGCTTCTAAAGCATACGCAAGCAGAAATTTCAATGTACAATGATGTTTTTAAAAAAAGGGTCAAAATGTGCTCCACTCGGGCTGAAAACGCTTGTTTGGAACATTTCATTAATGTTGACTATAAATCATAAACTAAGCATTTTTCAGCTGAAATAATGAATGTAGTCCTCTTAATTCTTGCTTCTAAAGCATACGCAAGCAGAAATTTCAATGTACAATGATGTTTTTAAAAAAACAGTCAAAATGTGCTCCACTCGGGCTGAAAACGCTTGTTTGGGACATGACATTAATGTTGACTATAAATCATAAACTAAGCATTTTTCAGCTGAAATAATGAATGTAGTCCTCTTAATTCTTGCTTCTAAAGCATACGCAAGCAGAAATTTCAATGTACAATGATGTTTTTAAAAAAACAGTCAAAATGTGCTCCACTCGGGCTGAAAACGCTTGTTTGGGACATTACATTAATGTTGACTATAAATCATAAACTAAGCATTTTTCAGCTGAAATAATGAATGTAGTCCTCTTAATTCTTGCTTCTAAAGCATACGCAAACAGAAATTTCAATGTACAATGATGTTTTTTAAAAAACGGTCAAAATGTGCTCCACTCGGGCTGAAAACGCTTGTTCGGAACATTTCCTTAATGTTGACTATAAATCATAAACTAAGCATTTTTCAGCTGAAATAATGAATGTAGTCCTCTTAATTCTTGCTTCTAAAGCATACGCAAGCAGAAATTTCAATGTACAATGATGTTTTTAAAAAAAACAGTCAAAATGCGCTCCACTCGGGCTGAAAACGCTGTTGGGGACATTTCATTAATGTTGACTACAAATCAAAAACTAAGCATTTTTCAGCTGAAATAATGAATGTAGTCCTCTTAATTCTTGCTTCTAAAGCATACGCAAGCAGAAATTTCAATGTACAATGATGTTTTTAAAAAAAGGGTCAAAATGTGCTCCACTCGGGCTGAAAACGCTTGTTTGGAACATTTCATTAATGTTGACTATAAATCATAAACTAAGCATTTTTCAGCTGAAATAATGAATGTAGTCCTCTTAATTCTTGCTTCTAAAGCATACGCAAACAGAAATTTCAATGTACAATGATGTTTTTTAAAAAACGGTCAAAATGTGCTCCACTCGGGCTGAAAACGCTTGTTCGGAACATTTCCTTAATGTTGACTATAAATCATAAACTAAGCATTTTTCAGCTGAAATAATGAATGTAGTCCTCTTAATTCTTGCTTCTAAAGCATACGCAAGCAGAAATTTCAATGTACAATGATGTTTTTAAAAAAAACAGTCAAAATGCGCTCCACTCGGGCTGAAAACGCTGTTGGGGACATTTCATTAATGTTGACTACAAATCAAAAACTAAGCATTTTTCAGCTGAAATAATGAATGTAGTCCTCTTAATTCTTGCTTCTAAAGCATACGCAAGCAGAAATTTCAATGTACAATGATGTTTTTAAAAAAAGGGTCAAAATGTGCTCCACTCGGGCTGAAAACGCTTGTTTGGAACATTTCATTAATGTTGACTATAAATCATAAACTAAGCATTTTTCAGCTGAAATAATGAATGTAGTCCTCTTAATTCTTGCTTCTAAAGCATACGCAAGCAGAAATTTCAATGTACAATGATGTTTTTAAAAAAACAGTCAAAATGTGCTCCACTCGGGCTGAAAACGCTTGTTTGGGACATGACATTAATGTTGACTATAAATCATAAACTAAGCATTTTTCAGCTGAAATAATGAATGTAGTCCTCTTAATTCTTGCTTCTAAAGCATACGCAAGCAGAAATTTCAATGTACAATGATGTTTTTAAAAAAAACAGTCAAAATGCGCTCCACTCGGGCTGAAAACGCTGTTGGGGACATTTCATTAATGTTGACTACAAATCAAAAACTAAGCATTTTTCAGCTGAAATAATGAATGTAGTCCTCTTAATTCTTGCTTCTAAAGCATACGCAAGCAGAAATTTCAATGTACAATGATGTTTTTAAAAAAAGGGTCAAAATGTGCTCCACTCGGGCTGAAAACGCTTGTTTGGAACATTTCATTAATGTTGACTATAAATCATAAACTAAGCATTTTTCAGCTGAAATAATGAATGTAGTCCTCTTAATTCTTGCTTCTAAAGCATACGCAAGCAGAAATTTCAATGTACAATGATGTTTTTAAAAAAACAGTCAAAATGTGCTCCACTCGGGCTGAAAACGCTTGTTTGGGACATGACATTAATGTTGACTATAAATCATAAACTAAGCATTTTTCAGCTGAAATAATGAATGTAGTCCTCTTAATTCTTGCTTCTAAAGCATACGCAAGCAGAAATTTCAATGTACAATGATGTTTTTAAAAAAACAGTCAAAATGTGCTCCACTCGGGCTGAAAACGCTTGTTTGGGACATTACATTAATGTTAACTATAAATCATAAACTAAGCATTTTTCAGCTGAAATAATGAATGTAGTCCTCTTAATTCTTGCTTCTAAAGCATACGCAAAAAGAAATTTCAATGTACAATGATGTTTTTTAAAAAACGGTCAAAATGTGCTCCACTCGGGCTGAAAACGCTTGTTCGGAACATTTCCTTAATGTTGACTATAAATCATAAACTAAGCATTTTTCAGCTGAAATAATGAATGTAGTCCTCTTAATTCTTGCTTCTAAAGCATACGCAAGCAGAAATTTCAATGTACAATGATGTTTTTAAAAAAAACAGTCAAAATGCGCTCCACTCGGGCTGAAAACGCTGTTGGGGACATTTCATTAATGTTGACTACAAATCAAAAACTAAGCATTTTTCAGCTGAAATAATGAAAGTAGTCCTCTTAATTCTTGCTTCTAAAGCATACGCAAGCAGAAATTTCAATGTACAATGATGTTTTTAAAAAAAACAGTCAAAATGTGCTCCACTCGGGCTGAAAACGCTGTTGGGGACATTTCATTAATGTTGACTACAAATCAAAAACTAAGCATTTTTCAGCTGAAATAATGAATGTAGTCCTCTTAATTCTTGCTTCTAAAGCATTCGCAAGCAGAAATTTCAATGTACAATGATGTTTTTAAAAAAACAGTCAAAATGTGCTCCACTCGGGCTGAAAACGCTGTTGGGGACATTTCATTAATGTTGACTATAAATCATAAACTAAGCATTTTTCAGCTGAAATAATGAATGTAGTCCTCTTAATTCTTGCTTCTAAAGCATACGCAAGCAGAAATTTCAATGTACAATGATGTTTTTAAAAAAACAGTCAAAATGTGCTCCACTCGGGCTGAAAACGCTTGTTTGGGACATTACATTAATGTTGACTATAAATCATAAACTAAGCATTTTTCAGCTGAAATAATGAATGTAGTCCTCTTAATTCTTGCTTCTAAAGCATACGCAAACAGAAATTTCAATGTACAATGATGTTTTTTAAAAAACGGTCAAAATGTGCTCCACTCGGGCTGAAAACGCTTGTTCGGAACATTTCCTTAATGTTGACTATAAATCATAAACTAAGCATTTTTCAGCTGAAATAATGAATGTAGTCCTCTTAATTCTTGCTTCTAAAGCATACGCAAGCAGAAATTTCAATGTACAATGATGTTTTTAAAAAAAACAGTCAAAATGCGCTCCACTCGGGCTGAAAACGCTGTTGGGGACATTTCATTAATGTTGACTACAAATCAAAAACTAAGCATTTTTCAGCTGAAATAATGAATGTAGTCCTCTTAATTCTTGCTTCTAAAGCATACGCAAGCAGAAATTTCAATGTACAATGATTTTTTAAAAAAAGGGTCAAAATGTGCTCCACTCGGGCTGAAAACGCTTGTTTGGAACATTTCATTAATGTTGACTATAAATCATAAACTAAGCATTTTTCAGCTGAAATAATGAATGTAGTCCTCTTAATTCTTGCTTCTAAAGCATACGCAAGCAGAAATTTCAATGTACAATGATGTTTTTAAAAAAACAGTCAAAATGTGCTCCACTCGGGCTGAAAACGCTTGTTTGGGACATGACATTAATGTTGACTATAAATCATAAACTAAGCATTTTTCAGCTGAAATAATGAATGTAGTCCTCTTAATTCTTGCTTCTAAAGCATACGCAAGCAGAAATTTCAATGTACAATGATGTTTTTAAAAAAACAGTCAAAATGTGCTCCACTCGGGCTGAAAACGCTTGTTTGGGACATTACATTAATGTTAACTATAAATCATAAACTAAGCATTTTTCAGCTGAAATAATGAATGTAGTCCTCTTAATTCTTGCTTCTAAAGCATACGCAAAAAGAAATTTCAATGTACAATGATGTTTTTTAAAAAACGGTCAAAATGTGCTCCACTCGGGCTGAAAACGCTTGTTCGGAACATTTCCTTAATGTTGACTATAAATCATAAACTAAGCATTTTTCAGCTGAAATAATGAATGTAGTCCTCTTAATTCTTGCTTCTAAAGCATACGCAAGCAGAAATTTCAATGTACAATGATGTTTTTAAAAAAAACAGTCAAAATGCGCTCCACTCGGGCTGAAAACGCTGTTGGGGACATTTCATTAATGTTGACTACAAATCAAAAACTAAGCATTTTTCAGCTGAAATAATGAAAGTAGTCCTCTTAATTCTTGCTTCTAAAGCATACGCAAGCAGAAATTTCAATGTACAATGATGTTTTTAAAAAAAACAGTCAAAATGTGCTCCACTCGGGCTGAAAACGCTGTTGGGGACATTTCATTAATGTTGACTACAAATCAAAAACTAAGCATTTTTCAGCTGAAATAATGAATGTAGTCCTCTTAATTCTTGCTTCTAAAGCATTCGCAAGCAGAAATTTCAATGTACAATGATGTTTTTAAAAAAACAGTCAAAATGTGCTCCACTCGGGCTGAAAACGCTGTTGGGGACATTTCATTAATGTTGACTATAAATCATAAACTAAGCATTTTTCAGCTGAAATAATGAATGTAGTCCTCTTAATTCTTGCTTCTAAAGCATACGCAAGCAGAAATTTCAATGTACAATGATGTTTTTAAAAAAACAGTCAAAATGTGCTCCACTCGGGCTGAAAACGCTTGTTTGGGACATTACATTAATGTTGACTATAAATCATAAACTAAGCATTTTTCAGCTGAAATAATGAATGTAGTCCTCTTAATTCTTGCTTCTAAAGCATACGCAAACAGAAATTTCAATGTACAATGATGTTTTTTAAAAAACGGTCAAAATGTGCTCCACTCGGGCTGAAAACGCTTGTTCGGAACATTTCCTTAATGTTGACTATAAATCATAAACTAAGCATTTTTCAGCTGAAATAATGAATGTAGTCCTCTTAATTCTTGCTTCTAAAGCATACGCAAGCAGAAATTTCAATGTACAATGATGTTTTTAAAAAAAACAGTCAAAATGCGCTCCACTCGGGCTGAAAACGCTGTTGGGGACATTTCATTAATGTTGACTACAAATCAAAAACTAAGCATTTTTCAGCTGAAATAATGAATGTAGTCCTCTTAATTCTTGCTTCTAAAGCATACGCAAGCAGAAATTTCAATGTACAATGATGTTTTTAAAAAAAGGGTCAAAATGTGCTCCACTCGGGCTGAAAACGCTTGTTTGGAACATTTCATTAATGTTGACTATAAATCATAAACTAAGCATTTTTCAGCTGAAATAATGAATGTAGTCCTCTTAATTCTTGCTTCTAAAGCATACGCAAGCAGAAATTTCAATGTACAATGATGTTTTTAAAAAAACAGTCAAAATGTGCTCCACTCGGGCTGAAAACGCTTGTTTGGGACATGACATTAATGTTGACTATAAATCATAAACTAAGCATTTTTCAGCTGAAATAATGAATGTAGTCCTCTTAATTCTTGCTTCTAAAGCATACGCAAGCAGAAATTTCAATGTACAATGATGTTTTTAAAAAAACAGTCAAAATGTGCTCCACTCGGGCTGAAAACGCTTGTTTGGGACATTACATTAATGTTGACTATAAATCATAAACTAAGCATTTTTCAGCTGAAATAATGAATGTAGTCCTCTTAATTCTTGCTTCTAAAGCATACGCAAACAGAAATTTCAATGTACAATGATGTTTTTTAAAAAACGGTCAAAATGTGCTCCACTCGGGCTGAAAACGCTTGTTCGGAACATTTCCTTAATGTTGACTATAAATCATAAACTAAGCATTTTTCAGCTGAAATAATGAATGTAGTCCTCTTAATTCTTGCTTCTAAAGCATACGCAAGCAGAAATTTCAATGTACAATGATGTTTTTAAAAAAAACAGTCAAAATGCGCTCCACTCGGGCTGAAAACGCTGTTGGGGACATTTCATTAATGTTGACTACAAATCAAAAACTAAGCATTTTTCAGCTGAAATAATGAATGTAGTCCTCTTAATTCTTGCTTCTAAAGCATACGCAAGCAGAAATTTCAATGTACAATGATGTTTTTAAAAAAAGGGTCAAAATGTGCTCCACTCGGGCTGAAAACGCTTGTTTGGAACATTTCATTAATGTTGACTATAAATCATAAACTAAGCATTTTTCAGCTGAAATAATGAATGTAGTCCTCTTAATTCTTGCTTCTAAAGCATACGCAAACAGAAATTTCAATGTACAATGATGTTTTTTAAAAAACGGTCAAAATGTGCTCCACTCGGGCTGAAAACGCTTGTTCGGAACATTTCCTTAATGTTGACTATAAATCATAAACTAAGCATTTTTCAGCTGAAATAATGAATGTAGTCCTCTTAATTCTTGCTTCTAAAGCATACGCAAGCAGAAATTTCAATGTACAATGATGTTTTTAAAAAAAACAGTCAAAATGCGCTCCACTCGGGCTGAAAACGCTGTTGGGGACATTTCATTAATGTTGACTACAAATCAAAAACTAAGCATTTTTCAGCTGAAATAATGAATGTAGTCCTCTTAATTCTTGCTTCTAAAGCATACGCAAGCAGAAATTTCAATGTACAATGATGTTTTTAAAAAAAGGGTCAAAATGTGCTCCACTCGGGCTGAAAACGCTTGTTTGGAACATTTCATTAATGTTGACTATAAATCAAAAACTAAGCATTTTTCAGCTGAAATAATGAATGTAGTCCTCTTAATTCTTGCTTCTAAAGCATACGCAAGCAGAAATTTCAATGTACAATGATGTTTTTAAAAAAACAGTCAAAATGTGCTCCACTCGGGCTGAAAACGCTTGTTTGGGACATGACATTAATGTTGACTATAAATCATAAACTAAGCATTTTTCAGCTGAAATAATGAATGTAGTCCTCTTAATTCTTGCTTCTAAAGCATACGCAAGCAGAAATTTCAATGTACAATGATGTTTTTAAAAAAACAGTCAAAATGTGCTCCACTCGGGCTGAAAACGCTTGTTTGGGACATTACATTAATGTTAACTATAAATCATAAACTAAGCATTTTTCAGCTGAAATAATGAATGTAGTCCTCTTAATTCTTGCTTCTAAAGCATACGCAAAAAGAAATTTCAATGTACAATGATGTTTTTTAAAAAACGGTCAAAATGTGCTCCACTCGGGCTGAAAACGCTTGTTCGGAACATTTCCTTAATGTTGACTATAAATCATAAACTAAGCATTTTTCAGCTGAAATAATGAATGTAGTCCTCTTAATTCTTGCTTCTAAAGCATACGCAAGCAGAAATTTCAATGTACAATGATGTTTTTAAAAAAAACAGTCAAAATGCGCTCCACTCGGGCTGAAAACGCTGTTGGGGACATTTCATTAATGTTGACTACAAATCAAAAACTAAGCATTTTTCAGCTGAAATAATGAAAGTAGTCCTCTTAATTCTTGCTTCTAAAGCATACGCAAGCAGAAATTTCAATGTACAATGATGTTTTTAAAAAAAACAGTCAAAATGTGCTCCACTCGGGCTGAAAACGCTGTTGGGGACATTTCATTAATGTTGACTACAAATCAAAAACTAAGCATTTTTCAGCTGAAATAATGAATGTAGTCCTCTTAATTCTTGCTTCTAAAGCATTCGCAAGCAGAAATTTCAATGTACAATGATGTTTTTAAAAAAACAGTCAAAATGTGCTCCACTCGGGCTGAAAACGCTGTTGGGGACATTTCATTAATGTTGACTATAAATCATAAACTAAGCATTTTTCAGCTGAAATAATGAATGTAGTCCTCTTAATTCTTGCTTCTAAAGCATACGCAAGCAGAAATTTCAATGTACAATGATGTTTTTAAAAAAACAGTCAAAATGTGCTCCACTCGGGCTGAAAACGCTTGTTTGGGACATTACATTAATGTTGACTATAAATCATAAACTAAGCATTTTTCAGCTGAAATAATGAATGTAGTCCTCTTAATTCTTGCTTCTAAAGCATACGCAAACAGAAATTTCAATGTACAATGATGTTTTTTAAAAAACGGTCAAAATGTGCTCCACTCGGGCTGAAAACGCTTGTTCGGAACATTTCCTTAATGTTGACTATAAATCATAAACTAAGCATTTTTCAGCTGAAATAATGAATGTAGTCCTCTTAATTCTTGCTTCTAAAGCATACGCAAGCAGAAATTTCAATGTACAATGATGTTTTTAAAAAAAACAGTCAAAATGCGCTCCACTCGGGCTGAAAACGCTGTTGGGGACATTTCATTAATGTTGACTACAAATCAAAAACTAAGCATTTTTCAGCTGAAATAATGAATGTAGTCCTCTTAATTCTTGCTTCTAAAGCATACGCAAGCAGAAATTTCAATGTACAATGATGTTTTTAAAAAAAGGGTCAAAATGTGCTCCACTCGGGCTGAAAACGCTTGTTTGGAACATTTCATTAATGTTGACTATAAATCATAAACTAAGCATTTTTCAGCTGAAATAATGAATGTAGTCCTCTTAATTCTTGCTTCTAAAGCATACGCAAGCAGAAATTTCAATGTACAATGATGTTTTTAAAAAAACAGTCAAAATGTGCTCCACTCGGGCTGAAAACGCTTGTTTGGGACATGACATTAATGTTGACTATAAATCATAAACTAAGCATTTTTCAGCTGAAATAATGAATGTAGTCCTCTTAATTCTTGCTTCTAAAGCATACGCAAGCAGAAATTTCAATGTACAATGATGTTTTTAAAAAAACAGTCAAAATGTGCTCCACTCGGGCTGAAAACGCTTGTTTGGGACATTACATTAATGTTGACTATAAATCATAAACTAAGCATTTTTCAGCTGAAATAATGAATGTAGTCCTCTTAATTCTTGCTTCTAAAGCATACGCAAACAGAAATTTCAATGTACAATGATGTTTTTTAAAAAACGGTCAAAATGTGCTCCACTCGGGCTGAAAACGCTTGTTCGGAACATTTCCTTAATGTTGACTATAAATCATAAACTAAGCATTTTTCAGCTGAAATAATGAATGTAGTCCTCTTAATTCTTGCTTCTAAAGCATACGCAAGCAGAAATTTCAATGTACAATGATGTTTTTAAAAAAAACAGTCAAAATGCGCTCCACTCGGGCTGAAAACGCTGTTGGGGACATTTCATTAATGTTGACTACAAATCAAAAACTAAGCATTTTTCAGCTGAAATAATGAATGTAGTCCTCTTAATTCTTGCTTCTAAAGCATACGCAAGCAGAAATTTCAATGTACAATGATGTTTTTAAAAAAAGGGTCAAAATGTGCTCCACTCGGGCTGAAAACGCTTGTTTGGAACATTTCATTAATGTTGACTATAAATCATAAACTAAGCATTTTTCAGCTGAAATAATGAATGTAGTCCTCTTAATTCTTGCTTCTAAAGCATACGCAAACAGAAATTTCAATGTACAATGATGTTTTTTAAAAAACGGTCAAAATGTGCTCCACTCGGGCTGAAAACGCTTGTTCGGAACATTTCCTTAATGTTGACTATAAATCATAAACTAAGCATTTTTCAGCTGAAATAATGAATGTAGTCCTCTTAATTCTTGCTTCTAAAGCATACGCAAGCAGAAATTTCAATGTACAATGATGTTTTTAAAAAAAACAGTCAAAATGCGCTCCACTCGGGCTGAAAACGCTGTTGGGGACATTTCATTAATGTTGACTACAAATCAAAAACTAAGCATTTTTCAGCTGAAATAATGAATGTAGTCCTCTTAATTCTTGCTTCTAAAGCATACGCAAGCAGAAATTTCAATGTACAATGATGTTTTTAAAAAAAGGGTCAAAATGTGCTCCACTCGGGCTGAAAACGCTTGTTTGGAACATTTCATTAATGTTGACTATAAATCATAAACTAAGCATTTTTCAGCTGAAATAATGAATGTAGTCCTCTTAATTCTTGCTTCTAAAGCATACGCAAGCAGAAATTTCAATGTACAATGATGTTTTTAAAAAAACAGTCAAAATGTGCTCCACTCGGGCTGAAAACGCTTGTTTGGGACATGACATTAATGTTGACTATAAATCATAAACTAAGCATTTTTCAGCTGAAATAATGAATGTAGTCCTCTTAATTCTTGCTTCTAAAGCATACGCAAGCAGAAATTTCAATGTACAATGATGTTTTTAAAAAAAACAGTCAAAATGCGCTCCACTCGGGCTGAAAACGCTGTTGGGGACATTTCATTAATGTTGACTACAAATCAAAAACTAAGCATTTTTCAGCTGAAATAATGAATGTAGTCCTCTTAATTCTTGCTTCTAAAGCATACGCAAGCAGAAATTTCAATGTACAATGATGTTTTTAAAAAAAGGGTCAAAATGTGCTCCACTCGGGCTGAAAACGCTTGTTTGGAACATTTCATTAATGTTGACTATAAATCATAAACTAAGCATTTTTCAGCTGAAATAATGAATGTAGTCCTCTTAATTCTTGCTTCTAAAGCATACGCAAGCAGAAATTTCAATGTACAATGATGTTTTTAAAAAAACAGTCAAAATGTGCTCCACTCGGGCTGAAAACGCTTGTTTGGGACATGACATTAATGTTGACTATAAATCATAAACTAAGCATTTTTCAGCTGAAATAATGAATGTAGTCCTCTTAATTCTTGCTTCTAAAGCATACGCAAGCAGAAATTTCAATGTACAATGATGTTTTTAAAAAAACAGTCAAAATGTGCTCCACTCGGGCTGAAAACGCTTGTTTGGGACATTACATTAATGTTAACTATAAATCATAAACTAAGCATTTTTCAGCTGAAATAATGAATGTAGTCCTCTTAATTCTTGCTTCTAAAGCATACGCAAAAAGAAATTTCAATGTACAATGATGTTTTTTAAAAAACGGTCAAAATGTGCTCCACTCGGGCTGAAAACGCTTGTTCGGAACATTTCCTTAATGTTGACTATAAATCATAAACTAAGCATTTTTCAGCTGAAATAATGAATGTAGTCCTCTTAATTCTTGCTTCTAAAGCATACGCAAGCAGAAATTTCAATGTACAATGATGTTTTTAAAAAAAACAGTCAAAATGCGCTCCACTCGGGCTGAAAACGCTGTTGGGGACATTTCATTAATGTTGACTACAAATCAAAAACTAAGCATTTTTCAGCTGAAATAATGAAAGTAGTCCTCTTAATTCTTGCTTCTAAAGCATACGCAAGCAGAAATTTCAATGTACAATGATGTTTTTAAAAAAAACAGTCAAAATGTGCTCCACTCGGGCTGAAAACGCTGTTGGGGACATTTCATTAATGTTGACTACAAATCAAAAACTAAGCATTTTTCAGCTGAAATAATGAATGTAGTCCTCTTAATTCTTGCTTCTAAAGCATTCGCAAGCAGAAATTTCAATGTACAATGATGTTTTTAAAAAAACAGTCAAAATGTGCTCCACTCGGGCTGAAAACGCTGTTGGGGACATTTCATTAATGTTGACTATAAATCATAAACTAAGCATTTTTCAGCTGAAATAATGAATGTAGTCCTCTTAATTCTTGCTTCTAAAGCATACGCAAGCAGAAATTTCAATGTACAATGATGTTTTTAAAAAATCAGTCAAAATGTGCTCCACTCGGGCTGAAAACGCTTGTTTGGAACATTTCATTAATGTTGACTATAAATCATAAACTAAGCATTTTTCAGCTGAAATAATGAATGTAGTCCTCTTAATTCTTGCTTCTAAAGCATACGCAAACAGAAATTTCAATGTACAATGATGTTTTTTAAAAAACGGTCAAAATGTGCTCCACTCGGGCTGAAAACGCTTGTTCGGAACATTTCCTTAATGTTGACTATAAATCATAAACTAAGCATTTTTCAGCTGAAATAATGAATGTAGTCCTCTTAATTCTTGCTTCTAAAGCATACGCAAGCAGAAATTTCAATGTACAATGATGTTTTTAAAAAAAACAGTCAAAATGCGCTCCACTCGGGCTGAAAACGCTGTTGGGGACATTTCATTAATGTTGACTACAA
The DNA here is from genome assembly GCF_059441005.1 of Hippichthys cyanospilos. NCBI lineage: Eukaryota > Metazoa > Chordata > Actinopteri > Syngnathiformes > Syngnathidae > Hippichthys > Hippichthys cyanospilos. The sequence continues at coordinate 610,600 of NW_028283381.1, forward strand.
ATCAAAAACTAAGCATTTTTCAGCTGAAATAATGAATGTAGTCCTCTTAATTCTTGCTTCTAAAGCATACGCAAGCAGAAATTTCAATGTACAATGATGTTTTTAAAAAAAGGGTCAAAATGTGCTCCACTCGGGCTGAAAACGCTTGTTTGGAACATTTCATTAATGTTGACTATAAATCATAAACTAAGCATTTTTCAGCTGAAATAATGAATGTAGTCCTCTTAATTCTTGCTTCTAAAGCATACGCAAGCAGAAATTTCAATGTACAATGATGTTTTTAAAAAAACAGTCAAAATGTGCTCCACTCGGGCTGAAAACGCTTGTTTGGGACATTACATTAATGTTAACTATAAATCATAAACTAAGCATTTTTCAGCTGAAATAATGAATGTAGTCCTCTTAATTCTTGCTTCTAAAGCATACGCAAAAAGAAATTTCAATGTACAATGATGTTTTTTAAAAAACGGTCAAAATGTGCTCCACTCGGGCTGAAAACGCTTGTTCGGAACATTTCCTTAATGTTGACTATAAATCATAAACTAAGCATTTTTCAGCTGAAATAATGAATGTAGTCCTCTTAATTCTTGCTTCTAAAGCATACGCAAGCAGAAATTTCAATGTACAATGATGTTTTTAAAAAAAAACAGTCAAAATGCGCTCCACTCGGGCTGAAAACGCTGTTGGGGACATTTCATTAATGTTGACTACAAATCAAAAACTAAGCATTTTTCAGCTGAAATAATGAAAGTAGTCCTCTTAATTCTTGCTTCTAAAGCATACGCAAGCAGAAATTTCAATGTACAATGATGTTTTTAAAAAAAACAGTCAAAATGTGCTCCACTCGGGCTGAAAACGCTGTTGGGGACATTTCATTAATGTTGACTACAAATCAAAAACTAAGCATTTTTCAGCTGAAATAATGAATGTAGTCCTCTTAATTCTTGCTTCTAAAGCATTCGCAAGCAGAAATTTCAATGTACAATGATGTTTTTAAAAAAACAGTCAAAATGTGCTCCACTCGGGCTGAAAACGCTGTTGGGGACATTTCATTAATGTTGACTATAAATCATAAACTAAGCATTTTTCAGCTGAAATAATGAATGTAGTCCTCTTAATTCTTGCTTCTAAAGCATACGCAAGCAGAAATTTCAATGTACAATGATGTTTTTAAAAAAACAGTCAAAATGTGCTCCACTCGGGCTGAAAACGCTTGTTTGGGACATTACATTAATGTTGACTATAAATCATAAACTAAGCATTTTTCAGCTGAAATAATGAATGTAGTCCTCTTAATTCTTGCTTCTAAAGCATACGCAAACAGAAATTTCAATGTACAATGATGTTTTTTAAAAAACGGTCAAAATGTGCTCCACTCGGGCTGAAAACGCTTGTTCGGAACATTTCCTTAATGTTGACTATAAATCATAAACTAAGCATTTTTCAGCTGAAATAATGAATGTAGTCCTCTTAATTCTTGCTTCTAAAGCATACGCAAGCAGAAATTTCAATGTACAATGATGTTTTTAAAAAAAACAGTCAAAATGCGCTCCACTCGGGCTGAAAACGCTGTTGGGGACATTTCATTAATGTTGACTACAAATCAAAAACTAAGCATTTTTCAGCTGAAATAATGAATGTAGTCCTCTTAATTCTTGCTTCTAAAGCATACGCAAGCAGAAATTTCAATGTACAATGATGTTTTTAAAAAAAGGGTCAAAATGTGCTCCACTCGGGCTGAAAACGCTTGTTTGGAACATTTCATTAATGTTGACTATAAATCATAAACTAAGCATTTTTCAGCTGAAATAATGAATGTAGTCCTCTTAATTCTTGCTTCTAAAGCATACGCAAGCAGAAATTTCAATGTACAATGATGTTTTTAAAAAAACAGTCAAAATGTGCTCCACTCGGGCTGAAAACGCTTGTTTGGGACATTACATTAATGTTAACTATAAATCATAAACTAAGCATTTTTCAGCTGAAATAATGAATGTAGTCCTCTTAATTCTTGCTTCTAAAGCATACGCAAAAAGAAATTTCAATGTACAATGATGTTTTTTAAAAAACGGTCAAAATGTGCTCCACTCGGGCTGAAAACGCTTGTTCGGAACATTTCCTTAATGTTGACTATAAATCATAAACTAAGCATTTTTCAGCTGAAATAATGAATGTAGTCCTCTTAATTCTTGCTTCTAAAGCATACGCAAGCAGAAATTTCAATGTACAATGATGTTTTTAAAAAAAACAGTCAAAATGCGCTCCACTCGGGCTGAAAACGCTGTTGGGGACATTTCATTAATGTTGACTACAAATCAAAAACTAAGCATTTTTCAGCTGAAATAATGAAAGTAGTCCTCTTAATTCTTGCTTCTAAAGCATACGCAAGCAGAAATTTCAATGTACAATGATGTTTTTAAAAAAAACAGTCAAAATGTGCTCCACTCGGGCTGAAAACGCTGTTGGGGACATTTCATTAATGTTGACTACAAATCAAAAACTAAGCATTTTTCAGCTGAAATAATGAATGTAGTCCTCTTAATTCTTGCTTCTAAAGCATTCGCAAGCAGAAATTTCAATGTACAATGATGTTTTTAAAAAAACAGTCAAAATGTGCTCCACTCGGGCTGAAAACGCTGTTGGGGACATTTCATTAATGTTGACTATAAATCATAAACTAAGCATTTTTCAGCTGAAATAATGAATGTAGTCCTCTTAATTCTTGCTTCTAAAGCATACGCAAGCAGAAATTTCAATGTACAATGATGTTTTTAAAAAAAACAGTCAAAATGCGCTCCACTCGGGCTGAAAACGCTGTTGGGGACATTTCATTAATGTTGACTACAAATCAAAAACTAAGCATTTTTCAGCTGAAATAATGAATGTAGTCCTCTTAATTCTTGCTTCTAAAGCATACGCAAGCAGAAATTTCAATGTACAATGATGTTTTTAAAAAAAGGGTCAAAATGTGCTCCACTCGGGCTGAAAACGCTTGTTTGGAACATTTCATTAATGTTGACTATAAATCATAAACTAAGCATTTTTCAGCTGAAATAATGAATGTAGTCCTCTTAATTCTTGCTTCTAAAGCATACGCAAGCAGAAATTTCAATGTACAATGATGTTTTTAAAAAAACAGTCAAAATGTGCTCCACTCGGGCTGAAAACGCTTGTTTGGGACATTACATTAATGTTAACTATAAATCATAAACTAAGCATTTTTCAGCTGAAATAATGAATGTAGTCCTCTTAATTCTTGCTTCTAAAGCATACGCAAAAAGAAATTTCAATGTACAATGATGTTTTTTAAAAAACGGTCAAAATGTGCTCCACTCGGGCTGAAAACGCTTGTTCGGAACATTTCCTTAATGTTGACTATAAATCATAAACTAAGCATTTTTCAGCTGAAATAATGAATGTAGTCCTCTTAATTCTTGCTTCTAAAGCATACGCAAGCAGAAATTTCAATGTACAATGATGTTTTTAAAAAAAACAGTCAAAATGCGCTCCACTCGGGCTGAAAACGCTGTTGGGGACATTTCATTAATGTTGACTACAAATCAAAAACTAAGCATTTTTCAGCTGAAATAATGAAAGTAGTCCTCTTAATTCTTGCTTCTAAAGCATACGCAAGCAGAAATTTCAATGTACAATGATGTTTTTAAAAAAAACAGTCAAAATGTGCTCCACTCGGGCTGAAAACGCTGTTGGGGACATTTCATTAATGTTGACTACAAATCAAAAACTAAGCATTTTTCAGCTGAAATAATGAATGTAGTCCTCTTAATTCTTGCTTCTAAAGCATTCGCAAGCAGAAATTTCAATGTACAATGATGTTTTTAAAAAAACAGTCAAAATGTGCTCCACTCGGGCTGAAAACGCTGTTGGGGACATTTCATTAATGTTGACTATAAATCATAAACTAAGCATTTTTCAGCTGAAATAATGAATGTAGTCCTCTTAATTCTTGCTTCTAAAGCATACGCAAGCAGAAATTTCAATGTACAATGATGTTTTTAAAAAAACAGTCAAAATGTGCTCCACTCGGGCTGAAAACGCTTGTTTGGGACATTACATTAATGTTGACTATAAATCATAAACTAAGCATTTTTCAGCTGAAATAATGAATGTAGTCCTCTTAATTCTTGCTTCTAAAGCATACGCAAACAGAAATTTCAATGTACAATGATGTTTTTTAAAAAACGGTCAAAATGTGCTCCACTCGGGCTGAAAACGCTTGTTCGGAACATTTCCTTAATGTTGACTATAAATCATAAACTAAGCATTTTTCAGCTGAAATAATGAATGTAGTCCTCTTAATTCTTGCTTCTAAAGCATACGCAAGCAGAAATTTCAATGTACAATGATGTTTTTAAAAAAAAACAGTCAAAATGCGCTCCACTCGGGCTGAAAACGCTGTTGGGGACATTTCATTAATGTTGACTACAAATCAAAAACTAAGCATTTTTCAGCTGAAATAATGAATGTAGTCCTCTTAATTCTTGCTTCTAAAGCATACGCAAGCAGAAATTTCAATGTACAATGATGTTTTTAAAAAAAGGGTCAAAATGTGCTCCACTCGGGCTGAAAACGCTTGTTTGGAACATTTCATTAATGTTGACTATAAATCATAAACTAAGCATTTTTCAGCTGAAATAATGAATGTAGTCCTCTTAATTCTTGCTTCTAAAGCATACGCAAGCAGAAATTTCAATGTACAATGATGTTTTTAAAAAAACAGTCAAAATGTGCTCCACTCGGGCTGAAAACGCTTGTTTGGGACATTACATTAATGTTAACTATAAATCATAAACTAAGCATTTTTCAGCTGAAATAATGAATGTAGTCCTCTTAATTCTTGCTTCTAAAGCATACGCAAAAAGAAATTTCAATGTACAATGATGTTTTTTAAAAAACGGTCAAAATGTGCTCCACTCGGGCTGAAAACGCTTGTTCGGAACATTTCCTTAATGTTGACTATAAATCATAAACTAAGCATTTTTCAGCTGAAATAATGAATGTAGTCCTCTTAATTCTTGCTTCTAAAGCATACGCAAACAGAAATTTCAATGTACAATGATGTTTTTTAAAAAACGGTCAAAATGTGCTCCACTCGGGCTGAAAACGCTTGTTCGGAACATTTCCTTAATGTTGACTATAAATCATAAACTAAGCATTTTTCAGCTGAAATAATGAATGTAGTCCTCTTAATTCTTGCTTCTAAAGCATACGCAAGCAGAAATTTCAATGTACAATGATGTTTTTAAAAAAAACAGTCAAAATGCGCTCCACTCGGGCTGAAAACGCTGTTGGGGACATTTCATTAATGTTGACTACAAATCAAAAACTAAGCATTTTTCAGCTGAAATAATGAATGTAGTCCTCTTAATTCTTGCTTCTAAAGCATACGCAAGCAGAAATTTCAATGTACAATGATGTTTTTAAAAAAAGGGTCAAAATGTGCTCCACTCGGGCTGAAAACGCTTGTTTGGAACATTTCATTAATGTTGACTATAAATCATAAACTAAGCATTTTTCAGCTGAAATAATGAATGTAGTCCTCTTAATTCTTGCTTCTAAAGCAAACGCAAGCAGAAATTTCAATGTACAATGATGTTTTTAAAAAAACAGTCAAAATGTGCTCCACTCGGGCTGAAAACGCTTGTTTGGAACATTTCATTAATGTTGACTATAAATCAAAAACTAAGCATTTTTCAGCTGAAATAATGAATGTAGTCCTCTTACTTCTTGCTTCTAAAGCATACGCAAGCAGAAATGTCAATGTACAATGATGTTTTTAAAAAAACAGTCAAAATGTGCTCCACTCGGGCTGAAAACGCTGTTGGGGACATTTCATTAATGTTGACTATAAATCAAAAACTAAGCATTTTTCAGCTGAAATAATGAATGTAGTCCTCTTAATTCTTGCTTCTAAAGCATACGCAAGCAGAAATTTCAATGTACAATGATGTTTTTAAAAAAACAGTCAAAATGTGCTCCACTCGGGCTGAAAACGCTTGTTTGGAACATTTCATTAATGTTGACTATAATTCATAAACTAAGCATTTTTCAGCTGAAATAATGAATGTAGTCCTCTTAATTCTTGCTTCTAAAGCATACGCAAGCAGAAATTTCAATGTACAATGATGTTTTTAAAAAAAACAGTCAAAATGTGCTCCACTCGGGCTGAAAACGCTGTTGGGGACATTTCATTAATGTTGACTATAAATCATAAACTAAGCATTTTTCAGCTGAAATAATGAATGTAGTCCTCTTAATTCTTGCTTCTAAAGCATACGCAAGCAGAAATTTCAATGTACAATGATGTTTTTAAAAAAACGGTCAAAATGTGCTCCACTCGGGCTGAAAACGCTTGTTCGGAACATTTCCTTAATGTTGACTATAAATCATAAACTAAGCATTTTTCAGCTGAAATAATGAATGTAGTCCTCTTAATTCTTGCTTCTAAAGCATACGCAAGCAGAAATTTCAATGTACAATGATGTTTTTAAAAAAAACAGTCAAAATGCGCTCCACTCGGGCTGAAAACGCTGTTGGGGACATTTCATTAATGTTGACTACAAATCAAAAACTAAGCATTTTTCAGCTGAAATAATGAAAGTAGTCCTCTTAATTCTTGCTTCTAAAGCATACGCAAGCAGAAATTTCAATGTACAATGATGTTTTTAAAAAAAACAGTCAAAATGTGCTCCACTCGGGCTGAAAACGCTGTTGGGGACATTTCATTAATGTTGACTACAAATCAAAAATTAAGCATTTTTCAGCTGAAATAATGAATGTAGTCCTCTTAATTCTTGCTTCTAAAGCATTCGCAAGCAGAAATTTCAATGTACAATGATGTTTTTAAAAAAACAGTCAAAATGTGCTCCACTCGGGCTGAAAACGCTGTTGGGGACATTTCATTAATGTTGACTATAAATCATAAACTAAGCATTTTTCAGCTGAAATAATGAATGTAGTCCTCTTAATTCTTGCTTCTAAAGCATACGCAAGCAGAAATTTCAATGTACAATGATGTTTTTAAAAAAACAGTCAAAATGTGCTCCACTCGGGCTGAAAACGCTTGTTTGGGACATTACATTAATGTTAACTATAAATCATAAACTAAGCATTTTTCAGCTGAAATAATGAATGTAGTCCTCTTAATTCTTGCTTCTAAAGCATACGCAAAAAGAAATTTCAATGTACAATGATGTTTTTTAAAAAACGGTCAAAATGTGCTCCACTCGGGCTGAAAACGCTTGTTCGGAACATTTCCTTAATGTTGACTATAAATCATAAACTAAGCATTTTTCAGCTGAAATAATGAATGTAGTCCTCTTAATTCTTGCTTCTAAAGCATACGCAAGCAGAAATTTCAATGTACAATGATGTTTTTAAAAAAAACAGTCAAAATGCGCTCCACTCGGGCTGAAAACGCTGTTGGGGACATTTCATTAATGTTGACTACAAATCAAAAACTAAGCATTTTTCAGCTGAAATAATGAAAGTAGTCCTCTTAATTCTTGCTTCTAAAGCATACGCAAGCAGAAATTTCAATGTACAATGATGTTTTTAAAAAAAACAGTCAAAATGTGCTCCACTCGGGCTGAAAACGCTGTTGGGGACATTTCATTAATGTTGACTACAAATCAAAAACTAAGCATTTTTCAGCTGAAATAATGAATGTAGTCCTCTTAATTCTTGCTTCTAAAGCATTCGCAAGCAGAAATTTCAATGTACAATGATGTTTTTAAAAAAACAGTCAAAATGTGCTCCACTCGGGCTGAAAACGCTGTTGGGGACATTTCATTAATGTTGACTATAAATCATAAACTAAGCATTTTTCAGCTGAAATAATGAATGTAGTCCTCTTAATTCTTGCTTCTAAAGCATACGCAAGCAGAAATTTCAATGTACAATGATGTTTTTAAAAAAACAGTCAAAATGTGCTCCACTCGGGCTGAAAACGCTTGTTTGGGACATTACATTAATGTTGACTATAAATCATAAACTAAGCATTTTTCAGCTGAAATAATGAATGTAGTCCTCTTAATTCTTGCTTCTAAAGCATACGCAAACAGAAATTTCAATGTACAATGATGTTTTTTAAAAAACGGTCAAAATGTGCTCCACTCGGGCTGAAAACGCTTGTTCGGAACATTTCCTTAATGTTGACTATAAATCATAAACTAAGCATTTTTCAGCTGAAATAATGAATGTAGTCCTCTTAATTCTTGCTTCTAAAGCATACGCAAGCAGAAATTTCAATGTACAATGATGTTTTTAAAAAAAACAGTCAAAATGCGCTCCACTCGGGCTGAAAACGCTGTTGGGGACATTTCATTAATGTTGACTACAAATCAAAAACTAAGCATTTTTCAGCTGAAATAATGAAAGTAGTCCTCTTAATTCTTGCTTCTAAAGCATACGCAAGCAGAAATTTCAATGTACAATGATGTTTTTAAAAAAAGGGTCAAAATGTGCTCCACTCGGGCTGAAAACGCTTGTTTGGAACATTTCATTAATGTTGACTATAAATCATAAACTAAGCATTTTTCAGCTGAAATAATGAATGTAGTCCTCTTAATTCTTGCTTCTAAAGCATACGCAAGCAGAAATTTCAATGTACAATGATGTTTTTAAAAAAACAGTCAAAATGTGCTCCACTCGGGCTGAAAACGCTTGTTTGGGACATGACATTAATGTTGACTATAAATCATAAACTAAGCATTTTTCAGCTGAAATAATGAATGTAGTCCTCTTAATTCTTGCTTCTAAAGCATACGCAAGCAGAAATTTCAATGTACAATGATGTTTTTAAAAAAACAGTCAAAATGTGCTCCACTCGGGCTGAAAACGCTTGTTTGGGACATTACATTAATGTTGACTATAAATCATAAACTAAGCATTTTTCAGCTGAAATAATGAATGTAGTCCTCTTAATTCTTGCTTCTAAAGCATACGCAAACAGAAATTTCAATGTACAATGATGTTTTTTAAAAAACGGTCAAAATGTGCTCCACTCGGGCTGAAAACGCTTGTTCGGAACATTTCCTTAATGTTGACTATAAATCATAAACTAAGCATTTTTCAGCTGAAATAATGAATGTAGTCCTCTTAATTCTTGCTTCTAAAGCATACGCAAGCAGAAATTTCAATGTACAATGATGTTTTTAAAAAAAACAGTCAAAATGCGCTCCACTCGGGCTGAAAACGCTGTTGGGGACATTTCATTAATGTTGACTACAAATCAAAAACTAAGCATTTTTCAGCTGAAATAATGAATGTAGTCCTCTTAATTCTTGCTTCTAAAGCATACGCAAGCAGAAATTTCAATGTACAATGATGTTTTTAAAAAAAGGGTCAAAATGTGCTCCACTCGGGCTGAAAACGCTTGTTTGGAACATTTCATTAATGTTGACTATAAATCATAAACTAAGCATTTTTCAGCTGAAATAATGAATGTAGTCCTCTTAATTCTTGCTTCTAAAGCAAACGCAAGCAGAAATTTCAATGTACAATGATGTTTTTAAAAAAACAGTCAAAATGTGCTCCACTCGGGCTGAAAACGCTTGTTTGGAACATTTCATTAATGTTGACTATAAATCAAAAACTAAGCATTTTTCAGCTGAAATAATGAATGTAGTCCTCTTACTTCTTGCTTCTAAAGCATACGCAAGCAGAAATGTCAATGTACAATGATGTTTTTAAAAAAACAGTCAAAATGTGCTCCACTCGGGCTGAAAACGCTGTTGGGGACATTTCATTAATGTTGACTATAAATCAAAAACTAAGCATTTTTCAGCTGAAATAATGAATGTAGTCCTCTTAATTCTTGCTTCTAAAGCATACGCAAGCAGAAATTTCAATGTACAATGATGTTTTTAAAAAAACAGTCAAAATGTGCTCCACTCGGGCTGAAAACGCTTGTTTGGAACATTTCATTAATGTTGACTATAATTCATAAACTAAGCATTTTTCAGCTGAAATAATGAATGTAGTCCTCTTAATTCTTGCTTCTAAAGCATACGCAAGCAGAAATTTCAATGTACAATGATGTTTTTAAAAAAAACAGTCAAAATGTGCTCCACTCGGGCTGAAAACGCTGTTGGGGACATTTCATTAATGTTGACTATAAATCATAAACTAAGCATTTTTCAGCTGAAATAATGAATGTAGTCCTCTTAATTCTTGCTTCTAAAGCATACGCAAGCAGAAATTTCAATGTACAATGATGTTTTTAAAAAAACGGTCAAAATGTGCTCCACTCGGGCTGAAAACGCTTGTTCGGAACATTTCCTTAATGTTGACTATAAATCATAAACTAAGCATTTTTCAGCTGAAATAATGAATGTAGTCCTCTTAATTCTTGCTTCTAAAGCATACGCAAGCAGAAATTTCAATGTACAATGATGTTTTTAAAAAAAACAGTCAAAATGTGCTCCACTCGGGCTGAAAACGCTGTTGGGGACATTTCATTAATGTTGACTACAAATCAAAAACTAAGCATTTTTCAGCTGAAATAATGAATGTAGTCCTCTTAATTCTTGCTTCTAAAGCATTCGCAAGCAGAAATTTCAATGTACAATGATGTTTTTAAAAAAACAGTCAAAATGTGCTCCACTCGGGCTGAAAACGCTGTTGGGGACATTTCATTAATGTTGACTATAAATCATAAACTAAGCATTTTTCAGCTGAAATAATGAATGTAGTCCTCTTAATTCTTGCTTCTAAAGCATACGCAAGCAGAAATTTCAATGTACAATGATGTTTTTAAAAAAACAGTCAAAATGTGCTCCACTCGGGCTGAAAACGCTTGTTTGGGACATTACAATAATGTTGACTATAAATCATAAACTAAGCATTTTTCAGCTGAAATAATGAATGTAGTCCTCTTAATTCTTGCTTCTAAAGCATACGCAAACAGAAATTTCAATGTACAATGATGTTTTTTAAAAAACGGTCAAAATGTGCTCCACTCGGGCTGAAAACGCTGTTGGGGACATTTCATTAATGTTGACTACAAATCAAAAACTAAGCATTTTTCAGCTGAAATAATGAATGTAGTCCTCTTAATTCTTGCTTCTAAAGCATACGCAAGCAGAAATTTCAATGTACAATGATGTTTTTAAAAAAAGGGTCAAAATGTGCTCCACTCGGGCTGAAAACGCTTGTTTGGAACATTTCATTAATGTTGACTATAAATCATAAACTAAGCATTTTTCAGCTGAAATAATGAATGTAGTCCTCTTAAATCTTGCTTCTAAAGCATACGCAAGCAGAAATTTCAATGTACAATGATGTTTTTAAAAAAACAGTCAAAATGTGCTCCACTCGGGCTGAAAACGCTTGTTTGGGACATGACATTAATGTTGACTATAAATCATAAACTAAGCATTTTTCAGCTGAAATAATGAATGTAGTCCTCTTAATTCTTGCTTCTAAAGCATACGCAAGCAGAAATTTCAATGTACAATGATGTTTTTAAAAAAACAGTCAAAATGTGCTCCACTCGGGCTGAAAACGCTTGTTTGGGACATTACATTAATGTTAACTATAAATCATAAACTAAGCATTTTTCAGCTGAAATAATGAATGTAGTCCTCTTAATTCTTGCTTCTAAAGCATACGCAAAAAGAAATTTCAATGTACAATGATGTTTTTTAAAAAACGGTCAAAATGTGCTCCACTCGGGCTGAAAACGCTTGTTCGGAACATTTCCTTAATGTTGACTATAAATCATAAACTAAGCATTTTTCAGCTGAAATAATGAATGTAGTCCTCTTAATTCTTGCTTCTAAAGCATACGCAAGCAGAAATTTCAATGTACAATGATGTTTTTAAAAAAAACAGTCAAAATGCGCTCCACTCGGGCTGAAAACGCTGTTGGGGACATTTCATTAATGTTGACTACAAATCAAAAACTAAGCATTTTTCAGCTGAAATAATGAAAGTAGTCCTCTTAATTCTTGCTTCTAAAGCATACGCAAGCAGAAATTTCAATGTACAATGATGTTTTTAAAAAAAACAGTCAAAATGTGCTCCACTCGGGCTGAAAACGCTGTTGGGGACATTTCATTAATGTTGACTACAAATCAAAAACTAAGCATTTTTCAGCTGAAATAATGAATGTAGTCCTCTTAATTCTTGCTTCTAAAGCATTCGCAAGCAGAAATTTCAATGTACAATGATGTTTTTAAAAAAACAGTCAAAATGTGCTCCACTCGGGCTGAAAACGCTGTTGGGGACATTTCATTAATGTTGACTATAAATCATAAACTAAGCATTTTTCAGCTGAAATAATGAATGTAGTCCTCTTAATTCTTGCTTCTAAAGCATACGCAAGCAGAAATTTCAATGTACAATGATGTTTTTAAAAAAACAGTCAAAATGTGCTCCACTCGGGCTGAAAACGCTTGTTTGGGACATTACATTAATGTTGACTATAAATCATAAACTAAGCATTTTTCAGCTGAAATAATGAATGTAGTCCTCTTAATTCTTGCTTCTAAAGCATACGCAAACAGAAATTTCAATGTACAATGATGTTTTTTAAAAAACGGTCAAAATGTGCTCCACTCGGGCTGAAAACGCTTGTTCGGAACATTTCCTTAATGTTGACTATAAATCATAAACTAAGCATTTTTCAGCTGAAATAATGAATGTAGTCCTCTTAATTCTTGCTTCTAAAGCATACGCAAGCAGAAATTTCAATGTACAATGATGTTTTTAAAAAAAACAGTCAAAATGCGCTCCACTCGGGCTGAAAACGCTGTTGGGGACATTTCATTAATGTTGACTACAAATCAAAAACTAAGCATTTTTCAGCTGAAATAATGAATGTAGTCCTCTTAATTCTTGCTTCTAAAGCATACGCAAGCAGAAATTTCAACGTACAATGATGTTTTTAAAAAAAGGGTCAGAATGTGCTCCACTCGGGCTGAAAACGCTTGTTTGGAACATTTCATTAATGTTGACTATAAATCATAAACTAAGCATTTTTCAGCTGAAATAATGAATGTAGTCCTCTTAATTCTTGCTTCTAAAGCATACGCAAGCAGAAATTTCAATGTACAATGATGTTTTTAAAAAAACAGTCAAAATGTGCTCCACTCGGGCTGAAAACGCTTGTTTGGGACATGACATTAATGTTGACTATAAATCATAAACTAAGCATTTTTCAGCTGAAATAATGAATGTAGTCCTCTTAATTCTTGCTTCTAAAGCATACGCAAGCAGAAATTTCAATGTACAATGATGTTTTTAAAAAAACAGTCAAAATGTGCTCCACTCGGGCTGAAAACGCTTGTTTGGGACATTACATTAATGTTGACTATAAATCATAAACTAAGCATTTTTCAGCTGAAATAATGAATGTAGTCCTCTTAATTCTTGCTTCTAAAGCATACGAAAACAGAAATTTCAATGTACAATGATGTTTTTTAAAAAACGGTCAAAATGTGCTCCACTCGGGCTGAAAACGCTTGTTCGGAACATTTCCTTAATGTTGACTATAAATCATAAACTAAGCATTTTTCAGCTGAAATAATGAATGTAGTCCTCTTAATTCTTGCTTCTAAAGCATACGCAAGCAGAAATTTCAATGTACAATGATGTTTTTAAAAAATCAGTCAAAATGTGCTCCACTCGGGCTGAAAACGCTTGTTTGGAACATTTCATTAATGTTGACTATAAATCATAAACTAAGCATTTTTCAGCTGAAATAATGAATGTAGTCCTCTTAATTCTTGCTTCTAAAGCATACGCAAGCAGAAATTTCAATGTACAATGATGTTTTTAAAAAAACAGTCAAAATGTGCTCCACTCGGGCTGAAAACGCTTGTTTGGGACATGACATTAATGTTGACTATAAATCATAAACTAAGCATTTTTCAGCTGAAATAATGAATGTAGTCCTCTTAATTCTTGCTTCTAAAGCATACGCAAGCAGAAATTTCAATGTACAATGATGTTTTTAAAAAAACAGTCAAAATGTGCTCCACTCGGACTGAAAACGCTTGTTTGGGACATTACATTAATGTTGACTATAAATCATAAACTAAGCATTTTTCAGCTGAAATAATGAATGTAGTCCTCTTAATTCTTGCTTCTAAAGCATACGCAAAAAGAAATTTTAATGTACAATGATGTTTTTTAAAAAACGGTCAAAATGTGCTCCACTCGGGCTGAAAACGCTTGTTCGGAACATTTCCTTAATGTTGACTATAAATCGTAAACTAAGTATTTTTCAGCTGAAATAATGAATGTAGTCCTCTTAATTCTTGCTTCTAAAGCATACGCAAGCAGAAATTTCAATGTACAATGATGTTTTTAAAAAAAACAGTCAAAATGCGCTCCACTCGGGCTGAAAACGCTGTTGGGGACATTTCATTAATGTTGACTACAAATCAAAAACTAAGCATTTTTCAGCTGAAATAATGAATGTAGTCCTCTTAATTCTTGCTTCTAAAGCATACGCAAGCAGAAATTTCAATGTACAATGATGTTTTTAAAAAAAGGGTCAAAATGTGCTCCACTCGGGCTGAAAACGCTTGTTTGGAACATTTCATTAATGTTGACTATAAATCATAAACTAAGCATTTTTCAGCTGAAATAATGAATGTAGTCCTCTTAATTCTTGCTTCTAAAGCATACGCAAGCAGAAATTTCAATGTACAATGATGTTTTTAAAAAAACAGTCAAAATGTGCTCCACTCGGGCTGAAAACGCTTGTTTGGGACATGACATTAATGTTGACTATAAATCATAAACTAAGCATTTTTCAGCTGAAATAATGAATGTAGTCCTCTTAATTCTTGCTTCTAAAGCATACGCAAGCAGAAATTTCAATGTACAATGATGTTTTTAAAAAAAGGGTCAAAATGTGCTCCACTCGGGCTGAAAACGCTTGTTTGGAACATTTCATTAATGTTGACTATAAATCATAAACTAAGCATTTTTCAGCTGAAATAATGAATGTAGTCCTCTTAATTCTTGCTTCTAAAGCATACGCAAGCAGAAATTTCAATGTACAATGATGTTTTTAAAAAAACAGTCAAAATGTGCTCCACTCGGGCTGAAAACGCTTGTTTGGGACATGACATTAATGTTGACTATAAATCATAAACTAAGCATTTTTCAGCTGAAATAATGAATGTAGTCCTCTTAATTCTTGCTTCTAAAGCATACGCAAGCAGAAATTTCAATGTACAATGATGTTTTTAAAAAAAGGGTCAAAATGTGCTCCACTCGGGCTGAAAACGCTTGTTTGGAACATTTCATTAATGTTGACTATAAATCATAAACTAAGCATTTTTCAGCTGAAATAATGAATGTAGTCCTCTTAATTCTTGCTTCTAAAGCATACGCAAGCAGAAATTTCAATGTACAATGATGTTTTTAAAAAAGCAGTCAAAATGTGCTCCACTCGGGCTGAAAACGCTTGTTTGGGACATGACATTAATGTTGACTATAAATCAAAAACTAAGCATTTTTCAGCTGAAATAATGAATGTAGTCCTCTTAATTCTTGCTTCTAAAGCATACGCAAAAAGAAATTTCAATGTACAATGATGTTTTTTAAAAAACGGTCAAAATGTGCTCCACTCGGGCTGAAAACGCTTGTTCGGAACATTTCCTTAATGTTGACTATAAATCATAAACTAAGCATTTTTCAGCTGAAATAATGAATGTAGTCCTCTTAATTCTTGCTTCTAAAGCATACGCAAGCAGAAATTTCAATGTACAATGATGTTTTTAAAAAAAACAGTCAAAATGCGCTCCACTCGGGCTGAAAACGCTGTTGGGGACATTTCATTAATGTTGACTACAAATCAAAAACTAAGCATTTTTCAGCTGAAATAATGAATGTAGTCCTCTTAATTCTTGCTTCTAAAGCATACGCAAGCAGAAATTTCAATGTACAATGATGTTTTTAAAAAAAGGGTCAAAATGTGCTCCACTCGGGCTGAAAACGCTTGTTTGGAACATTTCATTAATGTTGACTATAAATCATAAACTAAGCATTTTTCAGCTGAAATAATGAATGTAGTCCTCTTAATTCTTGCTTCTAAAGCATACGCAAGCAGAAATTTCAATGTACAATGATGTTTTTAAAAAAACAGTCAAAATGTGCTCCACTCGGGCTGAAAACGCTTGTTTGGGACATGACATTAATGTTGACTATAAATCATAAACTAAGCATTTTTCAGCTGAAATAATGAATGTAGTCCTCTTAATTCTTGCTTCTAAAGCATACGCAAAAAGAAATTTCAATGTACAATGATGTTTTTTAAAAAACGGTCAAAATGTGCTCCACTCGGGCTGAAAACGCTTGTTCGGAACATTTCCTTAATGTTGACTATAAATCATAAACTAAGCATTTTTCAGCTGAAATAATGAATGTAGTCCTCTTAATTCTTGCTTCTAAAGCATACGCAAGCAGAAATTTCAATGTACAATGATGTTTTTAAAAAAAACAGTCAAAATGCGCTCCACTCGGGCTGAAAACGCTGTTGGGGACATTTCATTAATGTTGACTACAAATCAAAAACTAAGCATTTTTCAGCTGAAATAATGAATGTAGTCCTCTTAATTCTTGCTTCTAAAGCATACGCAAGCAGAAATTTCAATGTACAATGATGTTTTTAAAAAAAGGGTCAAAATGTGCTCCACTCGGGCTGAAAACGCTTGTTTGGAACATTTCCTTAATGTTGACTATAAATCATAAACTAAGCATTTTTCAGCTGAAATAATGAATGTAGTCCTCTTAATTCTTGCTTCTAAAGCATACGCAAGCAGAAATTTCAATGTACAATGATGTTTTTAAAAAAAACAGTCAAAATGCGCTCCACTCGGGCTGAAAACGCTGTTGGGGACATTTCATTAATGTTGACTACAAATCAAAAACTAAGCATTTTTCAGCTGAAATAATGAATGTAGTCCTCTTAATTCTTGCTTCTAAAGCATACGCAAGCAGAAATTTCAATGTACAATGATGTTTTTAAAAAAAGGGTCAAAATGTGCTCCACTCGGGCTGAAAACGCTTGTTTGGAACATTTCATTAATGTTGACTATAAATCATAAACTAAGCATTTTTCAGCTGAAATAATGAATGTAGTCCTCTTAATTCTTGCTTCTAAAGCATACGCAAGCAGAAATTTCAATGTACAATGATGTTTTTAAAAAAAACAGCCAAAATGTGCTCCACTCGGGCTGAAAACGCTGTTGGGGACATTTCATTAATGTTGACTATAAATCAAAAACTAAGCATTTTTCAGCTGAAATAATGAATGTAGTCCTCTTAATTCTTGCTTCTAAAGCATACGCAAGCAGAAATTTCAATGTACAATGATGTTTTTAAAAAAACAGTCAAAATGTGCTCCACTCGGGCTGAAAACGCTGTTGGGGACATTTCATTAATGTTGACTATAAATCATAAACTAAGCATTTTTCAGCTGAAATAATGAATGTAGTCCTCTTAATTCTTGCTTCTAAAGCATACACAAACAGAAAATTCAATGTACAATGATGTTTTTAAAAAAACGGTCAAAATGTGCTCCACTCGGGCTGAAAACGCTGTTGGGGACATTTCATTAATGTTGACTATAAATCATAAACTAAGCATTTTTCAGCTGAAATAATGAATGTAGTCCTCTTAATTCTTGCTTCTAAAGCATACGCAAACAGAAATTTCAATGTACAATGATGTTTTTAAAAAAACGGTCAAAATGTGCTCCACTCGGGCTGAAAACGCTTGTTTGGGACATGACATTAATGTTGACTATAAATCATAAACTAAGCATTTTTCAGCTGAAATAATGAATGTAGTCCTCTTAATTCTTGCTTCTAAAGCATACGCAAGCAGAAATTTCAATGTACAATGATGTTTTTAAAAAAAGGGTCAAAATGTGCTCCACTCGGGCTGAAAACGCTTGTTTGGGACATGACATTAATGTTGACTATAAATCATAAACTAAGCATTTTTCAGCTGAAATAATGAATGTAGTCCTCTTAATTCTTGCTTCTAAAGCATACGCAAAAAGAAATTTCAATGTACAATGATGTTTTTTAAAAAACGGTCAAAATGTGCTCCACTCGGGCTGAAAACGCTTGTTCGGAACATTTCCTTAATGTTGACTATAAATCATAAACTAAGCATTTTTCAGCTGAAATAATGAATGTAGTCCTCTTAATTCTTGCTTCTAAAGCATACGCAAGCAGAAATTTCAATGTACAATGATGTTTTTAAAAAAAACAGTCAAAATGCGCTCCACTCGGGCTGAAAACGCTGTTGGGGACATTTCATTAATGTTGACTACAAATCAAAAACTAAGCATTTTTCAGCTGAAATAATGAAAGTAGTCCTCTTAATTCTTGCTTCTAAAGCATACGCAAGCAGAAATTTCAATGTACAATGATGTTTTTAAAAAAAACAGTCAAAATGTGCTCCACTCGGGCTGAAAACGCTGTTGGGGACATTTCATTAATGTTGACTACAAATCAAAAACTAAGCATTTTTCAGCTGAAATAATGAATGTAGTCCTCTTAATTCTTGCTTCTAAAGCATTCGCAAGCAGAAATTTCAATGTACAATGATGTTTTTAAAAAAACAGTCAAAATGTGCTCCACTCGGGCTGAAAACGCTGTTGGGGACATTTCATTAATGTTGACTATAAATCATAAACTAAGCATTTTTCAGCTGAAATAATGAATGTAGTCCTCTTAATTCTTGCTTCTAAAGCATACGCAAGCAGAAATTTCAATGTACAATGATGTTTTTAAAAAAACAGTCAAAATGTGCTCCACTCGGGCTGAAAACGCTTGTTTGGGACATTACATTAATGTTGACTATAAATCATAAACTAAGCATTTTTCAGCTGAAATAATGAATGTAGTCCTCTTAATTCTTGCTTCTAAAGCATACGCAAACAGAAATTTCAATGTACAATGATGTTTTTTAAAAAACGGTCAAAATGTGCTCCACTCGGGCTGAAAACGCTTGTTCGGAACATTTCCTTAATGTTGACTATAAATCATAAACTAAGCATTTTTCAGCTGAAATAATGAATGTAGTCCTCTTAATTCTTGCTTCTAAAGCATACGCAAGCAGAAATTTCAATGTACAATGATGTTTTTAAAAAAAACAGTCAAAATGCGCTCCACTCGGGCTGAAAACGCTGTTGGGGACATTTCATTAATGTTGACTACAAATCAAAAACTAAGCATTTTTCAGCTGAAATAATGAATGTAGTCCTCTTAATTCTTGCTTCTAAAGCATACGCAAGCAGAAATTTCAATGTACAATGATGTTTTTAAAAAAAGGGTCAAAATGTGCTCCACTCGGGCTGAAAACGCTTGTTTGGAACATTTCATTAATGTTGACTATAAATCATAAACTAAGCATTTTTCAGCTGAAATAATGAATGTAGTCCTCTTAATTCTTGCTTCTAAAGCATACGCAAGCAGAAATTTCAATGTACAATGATGTTTTTAAAAAAACAGTCAAAATGTGCTCCACTCGGGCTGAAAACGCTTGTTTGGGACATGACATTAATGTTGACTATAAATCATAAACTAAGCATTTTTCAGCTGAAATAATGAATGTAGTCCTCTTAATTCTTGCTTCTAAAGCATACGCAAGCAGAAATTTCAATGTACAATGATGTTTTTAAAAAAACAGTCAAAATGTGCTCCACTCGGGCTGAAAACGCTTGTTTGGGACATTACATTAATGTTGACTATAAATCATAAACTAAGCATTTTTCAGCTGAAATAATGAATGTAGTCCTCTTAATTCTTGCTTCTAAAGCATACGCAAAAAGAAATTTCAATGTACAATGATGTTTTTTAAAAAACGGTCAAAATGTGCTCCACTCGGGCTGAAAACGCTTGTTCGGAACATTTCCTTAATGTTGACTATAAATCATAAACTAAGCATTTTTCAGCTGAAATAATGAATGTAGTCCTCTTAATTCTTGCTTCTAAAGCATACGCAAGCAGAAATTTCAATGTACAATGATGTTTTAAAAAAAAACAGTCAAAATGCGCTCCACTCGGGCTGAAAACGCTGTTGGGGACATTTCATTAATGTTGACTACAAATCAAAAACTAAGCATTTTTCAGCTGAAATAATGAAAGTAGTCCTCTTAATTCTTGCTTCTAAAGCATACGCAAGCAGAAATTTCAATGTACAATGATGTTTTTAAAAAAAACAGTCAAAATGTGCTCCACTCGGGCTGAAAACGCTGTTGGGGACATTTCATTAATGTTGACTACAAATCAAAAACTAAGCATTTTTCAGCTGAAATAATGAATGTAGTCCTCTTAATTCTTGCTTCTAAAGCATTCGCAAGCAGAAATTTCAATGTACAATGATGTTTTTAAAAAAACAGTCAAAATGTGCTCCACTCGGGCTGAAAACGCTGTTGGGGACATTTCATTAATGTTGACTATAAATCATAAACTAAGCATTTTTCAGCTGAAATAATGAATGTAGTCCTCTTAATTCTTGCTTCTAAAGCATACGCAAGCAGAAATTTCAATGTACAATGATGTTTTTAAAAAAACAGTCAAAATGTGCTCCACTCGGGCTGAAAACGCTTGTTTGGGACATTACATTAATGTTGACTATAAATCATAAACTAAGCATTTTTCAGCTGAAATAATGAATGTAGTCCTCTTAATTCTTGCTTCTAAAGCATACGCAAACAGAAATTTCAATGTACAATGATGTTTTTTAAAAAACGGTCAAAATGTGCTCCACTCGGGCTGAAAACGCTTGTTCGGAACATTTCCTTAATGTTGACTATAAATCATAAACTAAGCATTTTTCAGCTGAAATAATGAATGTAGTCCTCTTAATTCTTGCTTCTAAAGCATACGCAAGCAGAAATTTCAATGTACAATGATGTTTTTAAAAAAAACAGTCAAAATGCGCTCCACTCGGGCTGAAAACGCTGTTGGGGACATTTCATTAATGTTGACTACAAATCAAAAACTAAGCATTTTTCAGCTGAAATAATGAATGTAGTCCTCTTAATTCTTGCTTCTAAAGCATTCGCAAGCAGAAATTTCAATGTACAATGATGTTTTTAAAAAAACAGTCAAAATGTGCTCCACTCGGGCTGAAAACGCTGTTGGGGACATTTCATTAATGTTGACTATAAATCATAAACTAAGCATTTTTCAGCTGAAATAATGAATGTAGTCCTCTTAATTCTTGCTTCTAAAGCATACGCAAGCAGAAATTTCAATGTACAATGATGTTTTTAAAAAAACAGTCAAAATGTGCTCCACTCGGGCTGAAAACGCTTGTTTGGGACATGACATTAATGTTGACTATAAATCATAAACTAAGCATTTTTCAGCTGAAATAATGAATGTAGTCCTCTTAATTCTTGCTTCTAAAGCATACGCAAGCAGAAATTTCAATGTACAATGATGTTTTTAAAAAAACAGTCAAAATGTGCTCCACTCGGGCTGAAAACGCTTGTTTGGGACATTACATTAATGTTGACTATAAATCATAAACTAAGCATTTTTCAGCTGAAATAATGAATGTAGTCCTCTTAATTCTTGCTTCTAAAGCATACGAAAACAGAAATTTCAATGTACAATGATGTTTTTTAAAAAACGGTCAAAATGTGCTCCACTCGGGCTGAAAACGCTTGTTCGGAACATTTCCTTAATGTTGACTATAAATCATAAACTAAGCATTTTTCAGCTGAAATAATGAATGTAGTCCTCTTAATTCTTGCTTCTAAAGCATACGCAAGCAGAAATTTCAATGTACAATGATGTTTTTAAAAAATCAGTCAAAATGTGCTCCACTCGGGCTGAAAACGCTTGTTTGGAACATTTCATTAATGTTGACTATAAATCATAAACTAAGCATTTTTCAGCTGAAATAATGAATGTAGTCCTCTTAATTCTTGCTTCTAAAGCATACGCAAGCAGAAATTTCAATGTACAATGATGTTTTTAAAAAAACAGTCAAAATGTGCTCCACTCGGGCTGAAAACGCTTGTTTGGGACATGACATTAATGTTGACTATAAATCATAAACTAAGCATTTTTCAGCTGAAATAATGAATGTAGTCCTCTTAATTCTTGCTTCTAAAGCATACGCAAGCAGAAATTTCAATGTACAATGATGTTTTTAAAAAAACAGTCAAAATGTGCTCCACTCGGACTGAAAACGCTTGTTTGGGACATTACATTAATGTTGACTATAAATCATAAACTAAGCATTTTTCAGCTGAAATAATGAATGTAGTCCTCTTAATTCTTGCTTCTAAAGCATACGCAAAAAGAAATTTTAATGTACAATGATGTTTTTTAAAAAACGGTCAAAATGTGCTCCACTCGGGCTGAAAACGCTTGTTCGGAACATTTCCTTAATGTTGACTATAAATCGTAAACTAAGTATTTTTCAGCTGAAATAATGAATGTAGTCCTCTTAATTCTTGCTTCTAAAGCATACGCAAGCAGAAATTTCAATGTACAATGATGTTTTTAAAAAAAACAGTCAAAATGCGCTCCACTCGGGCTGAAAACGCTGTTGGGGACATTTCATTAATGTTGACTACAAATCAAAAACTAAGCATTTTTCAGCTGAAATAATGAATGTAGTCCTCTTAATTCTTGCTTCTAAAGCATACGCAAGCAGAAATTTCAATGTACAATGATGTTTTTAAAAAAAGGGTCAAAATGTGCTCCACTCGGGCTGAAAACGCTTGTTTGGAACATTTCATTAATGTTGACTATAAATCATAAACTAAGCATTTTTCAGCTGAAATAATGAATGTAGTCCTCTTAATTCTTGCTTCTAAAGCATACGCAAGCAGAAATTTCAATGTACAATGATGTTTTTAAAAAAACAGTCAAAATGTGCTCCACTCGGGCTGAAAACGCTTGTTTGGGACATGACATTAATGTTGACTATAAATCATAAACTAAGCATTTTTCAGCTGAAATAATGAATGTAGTCCTCTTAATTCTTGCTTCTAAAGCATACGCAAGCAGAAATTTCAATGTACAATGATGTTTTTAAAAAAAGGGTCAAAATGTGCTCCACTCGGGCTGAAAACGCTTGTTTGGAACATTTCATTAATGTTGACTATAAATCATAAACTAAGCATTTTTCAGCTGAAATAATGAATGTAGTCCTCTTAATTCTTGCTTCTAAAGCATACGCAAGCAGAAATTTCAATGTACAATGATGTTTTTAAAAAAACAGTCAAAATGTGCTCCACTCGGGCTGAAAACGCTTGTTTGGGACATGACATTAATGTTGACTATAAATCATAAACTAAGCATTTTTCAGCTGAAATAATGAATGTAGTCCTCTTAATTCTTGCTTCTAAAGCATACGCAAGCAGAAATTTCAATGTACAATGATGTTTTTAAAAAAAGGGTCAAAATGTGCTCCACTCGGGCTGAAAACGCTTGTTTGGAACATTTCATTAATGTTGACTATAAATCATAAACTAAGCATTTTTCAGCTGAAATAATGAATGTAGTCCTCTTAATTCTTGCTTCTAAAGCATACGCAAGCAGAAATTTCAATGTACAATGATGTTTTTAAAAAAGCAGTCAAAATGTGCTCCACTCGGGCTGAAAACGCTTGTTTGGGACATGACATTAATGTTGACTATAAATCAAAAACTAAGCATTTTTCAGCTGAAATAATGAATGTAGTCCTCTTAATTCTTGCTTCTAAAGCATACGCAAAAAGAAATTTCAATGTACAATGATGTTTTTTAAAAAACGGTCAAAATGTGCTCCACTCGGGCTGAAAACGCTTGTTCGGAACATTTCCTTAATGTTGACTATAAATCATAAACTAAGCATTTTTCAGCTGAAATAATGAATGTAGTCCTCTTAATTCTTGCTTCTAAAGCATACGCAAGCAGAAATTTCAATGTACAATGATGTTTTTAAAAAAAACAGTCAAAATGCGCTCCACTCGGGCTGAAAACGCTGTTGGGGACATTTCATTAATGTTGACTACAAATCAAAAACTAAGCATTTTTCAGCTGAAATAATGAATGTAGTCCTCTTAATTCTTGCTTCTAAAGCATACGCAAGCAGAAATTTCAATGTACAATGATGTTTTTAAAAAAAGGGTCAAAATGTGCTCCACTCGGGCTGAAAACGCTTGTTTGGAACATTTCATTAATGTTGACTATAAATCATAAACTAAGCATTTTTCAGCTGAAATAATGAATGTAGTCCTCTTAATTCTTGCTTCTAAAGCATACGCAAGCAGAAATTTCAATGTACAATGATGTTTTTAAAAAAACAGTCAAAATGTGCTCCACTCGGGCTGAAAACGCTTGTTTGGGACATGACATTAATGTTGACTATAAATCATAAACTAAGCATTTTTCAGCTGAAATAATGAATGTAGTCCTCTTAATTCTTGCTTCTAAAGCATACGCAAAAAGAAATTTCAATGTACAATGATGTTTTTTAAAAAACGGTCAAAATGTGCTCCACTCGGGCTGAAAACGCTTGTTCGGAACATTTCCTTAATGTTGACTATAAATCATAAACTAAGCATTTTTCAGCTGAAATAATGAATGTAGTCCTCTTAATTCTTGCTTCTAAAGCATACGCAAGCAGAAATTTCAATGTACAATGATGTTTTTAAAAAAAACAGTCAAAATGCGCTCCACTCGGGCTGAAAACGCTGTTGGGGACATTTCATTAATGTTGACTACAAATCAAAAACTAAGCATTTTTCAGCTGAAATAATGAAAGTAGTCCTCTTAATTCTTGCTTCTAAAGCATACGCAAGCAGAAATTTCAATGTACAATGATGTTTTTAAAAAAAACAGTCAAAATGTGCTCCACTCGGGCTGAAAACGCTGTTGGGGACATTTCATTAATGTTGACTACAAATCAAAAACTAAGCATTTTTCAGCTGAAATAATGAATGTAGTCCTCTTAATTCTTGCTTCTAAAGCATTCGCAAGCAGAAATTTCAATGTACAATGATGTTTTTAAAAAAACAGTCAAAATGTGCTCCACTCGGGCTGAAAACGCTGTTGGGGACATTTCATTAATGTTGACTATAAATCATAAACTAAGCATTTTTCAGCTGAAATAATGAATGTAGTCCTCTTAATTCTTGCTTCTAAAGCATACGCAAGCAGAAATTTCAATGTACAATGATGTTTTTAAAAAAACAGTCAAAATGTGCTCCACTCGGGCTGAAAACGCTTGTTTGGGACATTACATTAATGTTGACTATAAATCATAAACTAAGCATTTTTCAGCTGAAATAATGAATGTAGTCCTCTTAATTCTTGCTTCTAAAGCATACGCAAACAGAAATTTCAATGTACAATGATGTTTTTTAAAAAACGGTCAAAATGTGCTCCACTCGGGCTGAAAACGCTTGTTCGGAACATTTCCTTAATGTTGACTATAAATCATAAACTAAGCATTTTTCAGCTGAAATAATGAATGTAGTCCTCTTAATTCTTGCTTCTAAAGCATACGCAAGCAGAAATTTCAATGTACAATGATGTTTTTAAAAAAAACAGTCAAAATGCGCTCCACTCGGGCTGAAAACGCTGTTGGGGACATTTCATTAATGTTGACTACAAATCAAAAACTAAGCATTTTTCAGCTGAAATAATGAATGTAGTCCTCTTAATTCTTGCTTCTAAAGCATACGCAAGCAGAAATTTCAATGTACAATGATGTTTTTAAAAAAAGGGTCAAAATGTGCTCCACTCGGGCTGAAAACGCTTGTTTGGAACATTTCATTAATGTTGACTATAAATCATAAACTAAGCATTTTTCAGCTGAAATAATGAATGTAGTCCTCTTAATTCTTGCTTCTAAAGCATACGCAAGCAGAAATTTCAATGTACAATGATGTTTTAAAAAAACAGTCAAAATGTGCTCCACTCGGGCTGAAAACGCTTGTTTGGGACATGACATTAATGTTGACTATAAATCATAAACTAAGCATTTTTCAGCTGAAATAATGAATGTAGTCCTCTTAATTCTTGCTTCTAAAGCATACGCAAGCAGAAATTTCAATGTACAATGATGTTTTTAAAAAAACAGTCAAAATGTGCTCCACTCGGGCTGAAAACGCTTGTTTGGGACATTACATTAATGTTGACTATAAATCATAAACTAAGCATTTTTCAGCTGAAATAATGAATGTAGTCCTCTTAATTCTTGCTTCTAAAGCATACGCAAAAAGAAATTTCAATGTACAATGATGTTTTTTAAAAAACGGTCAAAATGTGCTCCACTCGGGCTGAAAACGCTTGTTCGGAACATTTCCTTAATGTTGACTATAAATCATAAACTAAGCATTTTTCAGCTGAAATAATGAATGTAGTCCTCTTAATTCTTGCTTCTAAAGCATACGCAAGCAGAAATTTCAATGTACAATGATGTTTTAAAAAAAAAACAGTCAAAATGCGCTCCACTCGGGCTGAAAACGCTGTTGGGGACATTTCATTAATGTTGACTACAAATCAAAAACTAAGCATTTTTCAGCTGAAATAATGAAAGTAGTCCTCTTAATTCTTGCTTCTAAAGCATACGCAAGCAGAAATTTCAATGTACAATGATGTTTTTAAAAAAAACAGTCAAAATGTGCTCCACTCGGGCTGAAAACGCTGTTGGGGACATTTCATTAATGTTGACTACAAATCAAAAACTAAGCATTTTTCAGCTGAAATAATGAATGTAGTCCTCTTAATTCTTGCTTCTAAAGCATTCGCAAGCAGAAATTTCAATGTACAATGATGTTTTTAAAAAAAACAGTCAAAATGTGCTCCACTCGGGCTGAAAACGCTGTTGGGGACATTTCATTAATGTTGACTATAAATCATAAACTAAGCATTTTTCAGCTGAAATAATGAATGTAGTCCTCTTAATTCTTGCTTCTAAAGCATACGCAAGCAGAAATTTCAATGTACAATGATGTTTTTAAAAAAACAGTCAAAATGTGCTCCACTCGGGCTGAAAACGCTTGTTTGGGACATTACATTAATGTTGACTATAAATCATAAACTAAGCATTTTTCAGCTGAAATAATGAATGTAGTCCTCTTAATTCTTGCTTCTAAAGCATACGCAAACAGAAATTTCAATGTACAATGATGTTTTTTAAAAAACGGTCAAAATGTGCTCCACTCGGGCTGAAAACGCTTGTTCGGAACATTTCCTTAATGTTGACTATAAATCATAAACTAAGCATTTTTCAGCTGAAATAATGAATGTAGTCCTCTTAATTCTTGCTTCTAAAGCATACGCAAGCAGAAATTTCAATGTACAATGATGTTTTTAAAAAAAAACAGTCAAAATGCGCTCCACTCGGGCTGAAAACGCTGTTGGGGACATTTCATTAATGTTGACTACAAATCAAAAACTAAGCATTTTTCAGCTGAAATAATGAATGTAGTCCTCTTAATTCTTGCTTCTAAAGCATTCGCAAGCAGAAATTTCAATGTACAATGATGTTTTTAAAAAAACAGTCAAAATGTGCTCCACTCGGGCTGAAAACGCTGTTGGGGACATTTCATTAATGTTGACTATAAATCATAAACTAAGCATTTTTCAGCTGAAATAATGAATGTAGTCCTCTTAATTCTTGCTTCTAAAGCATACGCAAGCAGAAATTTCAATGTACAATGATGTTTTTAAAAAAACAGTCAAAATGTGCTCCACTCGGGCTGAAAACGCTTGTTTGGGACATGACATTAATGTTGACTATAAATCATAAACTAAGCATTTTTCAGCTGAAATAATGAATGTAGTCCTCTTAATTCTTGCTTCTAAAGCATACGCAAGCAGAAATTTCAATGTACAATGATGTTTTTAAAAAAACAGTCAAAATGTGCTCCACTCGGGCTGAAAACGCTTGTTTGGGACATTACATTAATGTTGACTATAAATCATAAACTAAGCATTTTTCAGCTGAAATAATGAATGTAGTCCTCTTAATTCTTGCTTCTAAAGCATACGAAAACAGAAATTTCAATGTACAATGATGTTTTTTAAAAAACGGTCAAAATGTGCTCCACTCGGGCTGAAAACGCTTGTTCGGAACATTTCCTTAATGTTGACTATAAATCATAAACTAAGCATTTTTCAGCTGAAATAATGAATGTAGTCCTCTTAATTCTTGCTTCTAAAGCATACGCAAGCAGAAATTTCAATGTACAATGATGTTTTTAAAAAATCAGTCAAAATGTGCTCCACTCGGGCTGAAAACGCTTGTTTGGAACATTTCATTAATGTTGACTATAAATCATAAACTAAGCATTTTTCAGCTGAAATAATGAATGTAGTCCTCTTAATTCTTGCTTCTAAAGCATACGCAAGCAGAAATTTCAATGTACAATGATGTTTTTAAAAAAACAGTCAAAATGTGCTCCACTCGGGCTGAAAACGCTTGTTTGGGACATGACATTAATGTTGACTATAAATCATAAACTAAGCATTTTTCAGCTGAAATAATGAATGTAGTCCTCTTAATTCTTGCTTCTAAAGCATACGCAAGCAGAAATTTCAATGTACAATGATGTTTTTAAAAAAACAGTCAAAATGTGCTCCACTCGGACTGAAAACGCTTGTTTGGGACATTACATTAATGTTGACTATAAATCATAAACTAAGCATTTTTCAGCTGAAATAATGAATGTAGTCCTCTTAATTCTTGCTTCTAAAGCATACGCAAAAAGAAATTTTAATGTACAATGATGTTTTTTAAAAAACGGTCAAAATGTGCTCCACTCGGGCTGAAAACGCTTGTTCGGAACATTTCCTTAATGTTGACTATAAATCGTAAACTAAGTATTTTTCAGCTGAAATAATGAATGTAGTCCTCTTAATTCTTGCTTCTAAAGCATACGCAAGCAGAAATTTCAATGTACAATGATGTTTTTAAAAAAAACAGTCAAAATGCGCTCCACTCGGGCTGAAAACGCTGTTGGGGACATTTCATTAATGTTGACTACAAATCAAAAACTAAGCATTTTTCAGCTGAAATAATGAATGTAGTCCTCTTAATTCTTGCTTCTAAAGCATACGCAAGCAGAAATTTCAATGTACAATGATGTTTTTAAAAAAAGGGTCAAAATGTGCTCCACTCGGGCTGAAAACGCTTGTTTGGAACATTTCATTAATGTTGACTATAAATCATAAACTAAGCATTTTTCAGCTGAAATAATGAATGTAGTCCTCTTAATTCTTGCTTCTAAAGCATACGCAAGCAGAAATTTCAATGTACAATGATGTTTTTAAAAAAACAGTCAAAATGTGCTCCACTCGGGCTGAAAACGCTTGTTTGGGACATGACATTAATGTTGACTATAAATCATAAACTAAGCATTTTTCAGCTGAAATAATGAATGTAGTCCTCTTAATTCTTGCTTCTAAAGCATACGCAAGCAGAAATTTCAATGTACAATGATGTTTTTAAAAAAAGGGTCAAAATGTGCTCCACTCGGGCTGAAAACGCTTGTTTGGAACATTTCATTAATGTTGACTATAAATCATAAACTAAGCATTTTTCAGCTGAAATAATGAATGTAGTCCTCTTAATTCTTGCTTCTAAAGCATACGCAAGCAGAAATTTCAATGTACAATGATGTTTTTAAAAAAACAGTCAAAATGTGCTCCACTCGGGCTGAAAACGCTTGTTTGGGACATGACATTAATGTTGACTATAAATCATAAACTAAGCATTTTTCAGCTGAAATAATGAATGTAGTCCTCTTAATTCTTGCTTCTAAAGCATACGCAAGCAGAAATTTCAATGTACAATGATGTTTTTAAAAAAAGGGTCAAAATGTGCTCCACTCGGGCTGAAAACGCTTGTTTGGAACATTTCATTAATGTTGACTATAAATCATAAACTAAGCATTTTTCAGCTGAAATAATGAATGTAGTCCTCTTAATTCTTGCTTCTAAAGCATACGCAAGCAGAAATTTCAATGTACAATGATGTTTTTAAAAAAGCAGTCAAAATGTGCTCCACTCGGGCTGAAAACGCTTGTTTGGGACATGACATTAATGTTGACTATAAATCAAAAACTAAGCATTTTTCAGCTGAAATAATGAATGTAGTCCTCTTAATTCTTGCTTCTAAAGCATACGCAAAAAGAAATTTCAATGTACAATGATGTTTTTTAAAAAACGGTCAAAATGTGCTCCACTCGGGCTGAAAACGCTTGTTCGGAACATTTCCTTAATGTTGACTATAAATCATAAACTAAGCATTTTTCAGCTGAAATAATGAATGTAGTCCTCTTAATTCTTGCTTCTAAAGCATACGCAAGCAGAAATTTCAATGTACAATGATGTTTTTAAAAAAAACAGTCAAAATGCGCTCCACTCGGGCTGAAAACGCTGTTGGGGACATTTCATTAATGTTGACTACAAATCAAAAACTAAGCATTTTTCAGCTGAAATAATGAATGTAGTCCTCTTAATTCTTGCTTCTAAAGCATACGCAAGCAGAAATTTCAATGTACAATGATGTTTTTAAAAAAAGGGTCAAAATGTGCTCCACTCGGGCTGAAAACGCTTGTTTGGAACATTTCATTAATGTTGACTATAAATCATAAACTAAGCATTTTTCAGCTGAAATAATGAATGTAGTCCTCTTAATTCTTGCTTCTAAAGCATACGCAAGCAGAAATTTCAATGTACAATGATGTTTTTAAAAAAACAGTCAAAATGTGCTCCACTCGGGCTGAAAACGCTTGTTTGGGACATGACATTAATGTTGACTATAAATCATAAACTAAGCATTTTTCAGCTGAAATAATGAATGTAGTCCTCTTAATTCTTGCTTCTAAAGCATACGCAAAAAGAAATTTCAATGTACAATGATGTTTTTTAAAAAACGGTCAAAATGTGCTCCACTCGGGCTGAAAACGCTTGTTCGGAACATTTCCTTAATGTTGACTATAAATCATAAACTAAGCATTTTTCAGCTGAAATAATGAATGTAGTCCTCTTAATTCTTGCTTCTAAAGCATACGCAAGCAGAAATTTCAATGTACAATGATGTTTTTAAAAAAAACAGTCAAAATGCGCTCCACTCGGGCTGAAAACGCTGTTGGGGACATTTCATTAATGTTGACTACAAATCAAAAACTAAGCATTTTTCAGCTGAAATAATGAATGTAGTCCTCTTAATTCTTGCTTCTAAAGCATACGCAAGCAGAAATTTCAATGTACAATGATGTTTTTAAAAAAAGGGTCAAAATGTGCTCCACTCGGGCTGAAAACGCTTGTTTGGAACATTTCCTTAATGTTGACTATAAATCATAAACTAAGCATTTTTCAGCTGAAATAATGAATGTAGTCCTCTTAATTCTTGCTTCTAAAGCATACGCAAGCAGAAATTTCAATGTACAATGATGTTTTTAAAAAAAACAGTCAAAATGCGCTCCACTCGGGCTGAAAACGCTGTTGGGGACATTTCATTAATGTTGACTACAAATCAAAAACTAAGCATTTTTCAGCTGAAATAATGAATGTAGTCCTCTTAATTCTTGCTTCTAAAGCATACGCAAGCAGAAATTTCAATGTACAATGATGTTTTTAAAAAAAGGGTCAAAATGTGCTCCACTCGGGCTGAAAACGCTTGTTTGGAACATTTCATTAATGTTGACTATAAATCATAAACTAAGCATTTTTCAGCTGAAATAATGAATGTAGTCCTCTTAATTCTTGCTTCTAAAGCATACGCAAGCAGAAATTTCAATGTACAATGATGTTTTTAAAAAAAACAGCCAAAATGTGCTCCACTCGGGCTGAAAACGCTGTTGGGGACATTTCATTAATGTTGACTATAAATCAAAAACTAAGCATTTTTCAGCTGAAATAATGAATGTAGTCCTCTTAATTCTTGCTTCTAAAGCATACGCAAGCAGAAATTTCAATGTACAATGATGTTTTTAAAAAAACAGTCAAAATGTGCTCCACTCGGGCTGAAAACGCTGTTGGGGACATTTCATTAATGTTGACTATAAATCATAAACTAAGCATTTTTCAGCTGAAATAATGAATGTAGTCCTCTTAATTCTTGCTTCTAAAGCATACACAAACAGAAAATTCAATGTACAATGATGTTTTTAAAAAAACGGTCAAAATGTGCTCCACTCGGGCTGAAAACGCTGTTGGGGACATTTCATTAATGTTGACTATAAATCATAAACTAAGCATTTTTCAGCTGAAATAATGAATGTAGTCCTCTTAATTCTTGCTTCTAAAGCATACGCAAACAGAAATTTCAATGTACAATGATGTTTTTAAAAAAACGGTCAAAATGTGCTCCACTCGGGCTGAAAACGCTTGTTTGGGACATGACATTAATGTTGACTATAAATCATAAACTAAGCATTTTTCAGCTGAAATAATGAATGTAGTCCTCTTAATTCTTGCTTCTAAAGCATACGCAAGCAGAAATTTCAATGTACAATGATGTTTTTAAAAAAAGGGTCAAAATGTGCTCCACTCGGGCTGAAAACGCTTGTTTGGGACATGACATTAATGTTGACTATAAATCATAAACTAAGCATTTTTCAGCTGAAATAATGAATGTAGTCCTCTTAATTCTTGCTTCTAAAGCATACGCAAAAAGAAATTTCAATGTACAATGATGTTTTTTAAAAAACGGTCAAAATGTGCTCCACTCGGGCTGAAAACGCTTGTTCGGAACATTTCCTTAATGTTGACTATAAATCATAAACTAAGCATTTTTCAGCTGAAATAATGAATGTAGTCCTCTTAATTCTTGCTTCTAAAGCATACGCAAGCAGAAATTTCAATGTACAATGATGTTTTTAAAAAAAACAGTCAAAATGCGCTCCACTCGGGCTGAAAACGCTGTTGGGGACATTTCATTAATGTTGACTACAAATCAAAAACTAAGCATTTTTCAGCTGAAATAATGAAAGTAGTCCTCTTAATTCTTGCTTCTAAAGCATACGCAAGCAGAAATTTCAATGTACAATGATGTTTTTAAAAAAAACAGTCAAAATGTGCTCCACTCGGGCTGAAAACGCTGTTGGGGACATTTCATTAATGTTGACTACAAATCAAAAACTAAGCATTTTTCAGCTGAAATAATGAATGTAGTCCTCTTAATTCTTGCTTCTAAAGCATTCGCAAGCAGAAATTTCAATGTACAATGATGTTTTTAAAAAAACAGTCAAAATGTGCTCCACTCGGGCTGAAAACGCTGTTGGGGACATTTCATTAATGTTGACTATAAATCATAAACTAAGCATTTTTCAGCTGAAATAATGAATGTAGTCCTCTTAATTCTTGCTTCTAAAGCATACGCAAGCAGAAATTTCAATGTACAATGATGTTTTTAAAAAAACAGTCAAAATGTGCTCCACTCGGGCTGAAAACGCTTGTTTGGGACATTACATTAATGTTGACTATAAATCATAAACTAAGCATTTTTCAGCTGAAATAATGAATGTAGTCCTCTTAATTCTTGCTTCTAAAGCATACGCAAACAGAAATTTCAATGTACAATGATGTTTTTTAAAAAACGGTCAAAATGTGCTCCACTCGGGCTGAAAACGCTTGTTCGGAACATTTCCTTAATGTTGACTATAAATCATAAACTAAGCATTTTTCAGCTGAAATAATGAATGTAGTCCTCTTAATTCTTGCTTCTAAAGCATACGCAAGCAGAAATTTCAATGTACAATGATGTTTTTAAAAAAAACAGTCAAAATGCGCTCCACTCGGGCTGAAAACGCTGTTGGGGACATTTCATTAATGTTGACTACAAATCAAAAACTAAGCATTTTTCAGCTGAAATAATGAATGTAGTCCTCTTAATTCTTGCTTCTAAAGCATACGCAAGCAGAAATTTCAATGTACAATGATGTTTTTAAAAAAAGGGTCAAAATGTGCTCCACTCGGGCTGAAAACGCTTGTTTGGAACATTTCATTAATGTTGACTATAAATCATAAACTAAGCATTTTTCAGCTGAAATAATGAATGTAGTCCTCTTAATTCTTGCTTCTAAAGCATACGCAAGCAGAAATTTCAATGTACAATGATGTTTTTAAAAAAACAGTCAAAATGTGCTCCACTCGGGCTGAAAACGCTTGTTTGGGACATGACATTAATGTTGACTATAAATCATAAACTAAGCATTTTTCAGCTGAAATAATGAATGTAGTCCTCTTAATTCTTGCTTCTAAAGCATACGCAAGCAGAAATTTCAATGTACAATGATGTTTTTAAAAAAACAGTCAAAATGTGCTCCACTCGGGCTGAAAACGCTTGTTTGGGACATTACATTAATGTTGACTATAAATCATAAACTAAGCATTTTTCAGCTGAAATAATGAATGTAGTCCTCTTAATTCTTGCTTCTAAAGCATACGCAAAAAGAAATTTCAATGTACAATGATGTTTTTTAAAAAACGGTCAAAATGTGCTCCACTCGGGCTGAAAACGCTTGTTCGGAACATTTCCTTAATGTTGACTATAAATCATAAACTAAGCATTTTTCAGCTGAAATAATGAATGTAGTCCTCTTAATTCTTGCTTCTAAAGCATACGCAAGCAGAAATTTCAATGTACAATGATGTTTTAAAAAAAAACAGTCAAAATGCGCTCCACTCGGGCTGAAAACGCTGTTGGGGACATTTCATTAATGTTGACTACAAATCAAAAACTAAGCATTTTTCAGCTGAAATAATGAAAGTAGTCCTCTTAATTCTTGCTTCTAAAGCATACGCAAGCAGAAATTTCAATGTACAATGATGTTTTTAAAAAAAACAGTCAAAATGTGCTCCACTCGGGCTGAAAACGCTGTTGGGGACATTTCATTAATGTTGACTACAAATCAAAAACTAAGCATTTTTCAGCTGAAATAATGAATGTAGTCCTCTTAATTCTTGCTTCTAAAGCATTCGCAAGCAGAAATTTCAATGTACAATGATGTTTTTAAAAAAACAGTCAAAATGTGCTCCACTCGGGCTGAAAACGCTGTTGGGGACATTTCATTAATGTTGACTATAAATCATAAACTAAGCATTTTTCAGCTGAAATAATGAATGTAGTCCTCTTAATTCTTGCTTCTAAAGCATACGCAAGCAGAAATTTCAATGTACAATGATGTTTTTAAAAAAACAGTCAAAATGTGCTCCACTCGGGCTGAAAACGCTTGTTTGGGACATTACATTAATGTTGACTATAAATCATAAACTAAGCATTTTTCAGCTGAAATAATGAATGTAGTCCTCTTAATTCTTGCTTCTAAAGCATACGCAAACAGAAATTTCAATGTACAATGATGTTTTTTAAAAAACGGTCAAAATGTGCTCCACTCGGGCTGAAAACGCTTGTTCGGAACATTTCCTTAATGTTGACTATAAATCATAAACTAAGCATTTTTCAGCTGAAATAATGAATGTAGTCCTCTTAATTCTTGCTTCTAAAGCATACGCAAGCAGAAATTTCAATGTACAATGATGTTTTTAAAAAAAACAGTCAAAATGCGCTCCACTCGGGCTGAAAACGCTGTTGGGGACATTTCATTAATGTTGACTACAAATCAAAAACTAAGCATTTTTCAGCTGAAATAATGAATGTAGTCCTCTTAATTCTTGCTTCTAAAGCATACGCAAGCAGAAATTTCAATGTACAATTATGTTTTTAAAAAAAGGGTCAAAATGTGCTCCACTCGGGCTGAAAACGCTTGTTTGGAACATTTCATTAATGTTGACTATAAATCATAAACTAAGCATTTTTCAGCTGAAATAATGAATGTAGTCCTCTTAATTCTTGCTTCTAAAGCATACGCAAGCAGAAATTTCAATGTACAATGATGTTTTTAAAAAAACAGTCAAAATGTGCTCCACTCGGGCTGAAAACGCTTGTTTGGGACATGACATTAATGTTGACTATAAATCATAAACTAAGCATTTTTCAGCTGAAATAATGAATGTAGTCCTCTTAATTCTTGCTTCTAAAGCATACGCAAGCAGAAATTTCAATGTACAATGATGTTTTTAAAAAAACAGTCAAAATGTGCTCCACTCGGGCTGAAAACGCTTGTTTGGGACATTACATTAATGTTGACTATAAATCATAAACTAAGCATTTTTCAGCTGAAATAATGAATGTAGTCCTCTTAATTCTTGCTTCTAAAGCATACGCAAAAAGAAATTTCAATGTACAATGATGTTTTTTAAAAAACGGTCAAAATGTGCTCCACTCGGGCTGAAAACGCTTGTTCGGAACATTTCCTTAATGTTGACTATAAATCATAAACTAAGCATTTTTCAGCTGAAATAATGAATGTAGTCCTCTTAATTCTTGCTTCTAAAGCATACGCAAGCAGAAATTTCAATGTACAATGATGTTTTTAAAAAAAACAGTCAAAATGCGCTCCACTCGGGCTGAAAACGCTGTTGGGGACATTTCATTAATGTTGACTACAAATCAAAAACTAAGCATTTTTCAGCTGAAATAATGAAAGTAGTCCTCTTAATTCTTGCTTCTAAAGCATACGCAAGCAGAAATTTCAATGTACAATGATGTTTTTAAAAAAAACAGTCAAAATGTGCTCCACTCGGGCTGAAAACGCTGTTGGGGACATTTCATTAATGTTGACTACAAATCAAAAACTAAGCATTTTTCAGCTGAAATAATGAATGTAGTCCTCTTAATTCTTGCTTCTAAAGCATTCGCAAGCAGAAATTTCAATGTACAATGATGTTTTTAAAAAAACAGTCAAAATGTGCTCCACTCGGGCTGAAAACGCTGTTGGGGACATTTAATTAATGTTGACTATAAATCATAAACTAAGCATTTTTCAGCTGAAATAATGAATGTAGTCCTCTTAATTCTTGCTTCTAAAGCATACGCAA